>NC_053390.1:657627581-657934087 GCF_905171765.1 Bufo bufo
GACGGTTGCTTCAGGGAGTACCACACTTCCATGGAGTACTAAATTTATATCCCAATTTAGCCACTGACAATCGGATAAAAAACTGGTTCTCAGTCTTGAGACACTAAAACAAACAAACCAAAAATTTAAAAAAATATTATTTAGTAAAACTAAAATAAATAAAAAAGTTGACTTATTAGGTATCGCCGCGTCCGTAATAATCTGCTCTATAATTAATTGTAATAGCAAGCGATCAAAAAGTCATATGCCCCCCAAAATAGCGCCAATAAAACCGTCCTCTCATCCTGCAAAAAATGAGCCCCTACATAAGATAATCGGCTAAAAACTAAAAACAAAAAGACTCTTACACTCACCTAAAGAATTATTAGGAACACCTGTTCTATTTCTCATTAATGCAATTATCTAGTCAACCAATCACATGGCAGTGCTTCAATGCATTTAGGGGTGTGGTCCTGGTCAAGACAATCTTCTGAACTCCAAACTGAATGTCAGAATGGGAAAGAAAGGTGATTTAAGCAATTTTGAGCGTGGCATGGTTGTTGGTGTCAGACGGGCCGGTCTGAGTATTTCACAATCTGCTCAGTTACTGGGATTTTCACGCACAACCATTTCTAGGGTTTACAAAGAATGGTGTGAAAGGGAAAAACATCCAGTATGCGGCAGTCCTATGGGCAAAAATGCCTTGTGGATGCTAGAGGTCAGAGAGAATGGCCGACTGATTCAAGCTGATAGAAGAGCAACGTTGACTGAAATAACCACTCGTTACAAACCGAGGTATGCAGCAAAGCATTTGTGAAGCACAACACGCACAACCTTGAGGCGGATAGGCTACAACAGCAGAAGACCCCACCGGGTACCACTCATCTCCACTACAATTAGGAAAAAGAGGCTACAATTTGCACGAGCTCACCAAAATTGGACTGTTGAAGACTGGAAAACTGTTGCCTGGTCTGATGAGTCTCGATTTCTGTTGAGACATTCAAATGGTAGAGTCCGAATTTGGCGTAAACAGAATGAGAACATGTATCCATCCTCTGATGGTGCATTATCCTGCTGGAAATAGCCATGTCACAAAGCTCGAATCATTTCAAATTGGTTTCTTGAACATGACAATTAGCTGTACTAAAATGGCCCCCACAGTCACCAGATCTCAACCCAATAGAGCATCTTTGGGATGTGGTGGAATGGGAGCTTCGTGCCCTGGATGTGCATCCATCAAATCTCTATCAACTGCAAGATGCTATCCTATCAATATGGGCCAACATTTCTAAAGAATGCTATCAGCACCTTGTTGAATCAATGGCACGTAGAATTAAGGCAGTTCTGAAGGCAAAAGGGGGTCCAACACCGTATTAGTATGGTCTTCCTAATAATTCTTTAGGTGAGTGTATATACAGTTGCAAGAAAAAGTATGTGAACCCTTTGGAATGAAATGGATTTCTGCACAAATTGGTCATAAAATGTGATCTGATCTTCATCTAAGTCACAACAATAGACAATCACAGTCTGCTTAAACTAATAACACACAAAGATTAAATATTACCATGCTTTTATTGAACACACCATGTGAACATTCACAGTGCAGGTGGAAAAAGTATGTGAACCCTTGGATTTAATAACTGGTTGAACCTCCTTTTGGCAGTAATAACTTCAACCAAACGTTTCCTGTAGTTGCCGATCAGACGTGCACAATGGTCAGGAGTAATTCTTGACCATTCCTCTTTACAAAACTGTTTCAGTTCAGCAATATTCTTGGGATGTCTGGTGTGAATCGCTTTCTTGAGGTCATGCCACAGCATCTCGATCGGGTTGAGGTCAGGACTCTGACTGGGCCACTCCAGAAGGCGTATTTTCTTCTGTTTAAGCCATTCTGTTGTTGATTTACTTCTATGCTTTGGGTCGTTGTCCTGTTGCAACACTCATTTTCCATTGAGCTTCAGCTGGTGGACAGATGGCCTTAAAGAGGACCTTTCACTACAATAAAAAAAATCTAAACTAAGCATACAGACATGGAGAGCGGCGCCCAGGGATCTCCCTGCACTTACTATTATCCCTGGGTGCCGCTCCGTTCTCCCGGTATAGGCTCCGGTATCTTCAGATTTTTGGCTCAACTGGCCAACCAGCTCAACCGGCTCGTCTCCTTCTCCCAGGCTGGAGTGCTGGCCAATCGCAGCGCTCAGCTCATAGCCTGAGAGAAAAAAAAAACTCTCAGGCTTTGAGCTGAGCGCTGCGATTGGCCAGCGCTACAGCCTGGGAGAAGGAGACGCCGGCAGGCTCCTCCGAGTTGAGCCCCGAAAATCTGAAGATACCGGAGCCTATACGGGAGACGGAGCGGCGCCCAGGGATAAAAGTAAGTGCAGGGAGATCCCGGGGCGCTGCTCTCCATGTCTGTATGCTTAGTTTAGATTTTTTATTGTAGTGAAAGGTCATCTTTAGTTCTCCTGCAAAATGTCTTGATAAACTTGGGATTCATTTTTCCTTCGATGATAGCAATCCGTCCAGGCCCTGACGCAGAAAAGCAGCCCCACACCATGATTGCCCCCCACCACCATACTTCACAGTTGGGATGAGGTTTTGATGTTGGTGTGCTGTGCCTCTTTTTCCTCCACACATAGTGTTGTGTGTTTCTTCCAAACAACTCAACTTTGGTTTCATCTGTCCACAGAATAATGTTGCCAGTACTGCTGTGGAACATCTAGGTGCTCTTGTGCAAACTGTAAACAAGCAGCAATGTTTTTTTTTGGACAGCAGTGGCTTCCTCTGTGGTATCCTCTCATGAAATCCATTCTTGTTTAGTGTTTTACGTATAGTAGATTCACTAACAGGGATGTTGGCATATGCCAGAGACTTTTGTAAGTCTTTAGCTGACACTCTAGGATTCTTCTTCACCTCATTGAGCAGTCTGCACTGTGCTCTTGCAGTCATCTTTGCAAGACGGCCACTCCTAGGGAGAGTAGCAGCAGTGCTAAACTTTCTCCATTTATAGACAATAATAAATAAATGTCTTACCGTGGACTGATGAACAGCAAGGCTTTTGGAGATACTTTTATAACCCTTTCCAGCTTTATGCAAGTCAACAATTCTTAATCGTAGGTCTTCTGAGAGCTCTTTTGTGCGAGGCATCATTCACATCAGGCAATGCTTCTTGTGAAAAGCAAACCCAGAACTGGTGTGTGTTTTTTTATAGGGCAGGGCAGCTGAAACCAACACCTCCAATCCCATCTCATTGATTGGACTCCAGTTGGCTGACACCTTACTCCAATTAACTCTTGGAGATGTCATTAGTATAGGGGTTCACATACTTTTTCAAGCTGCACTGTGAATGTTTACATGGTGTGTTCAATAAAAACATGGTAACATTTAATTCTTTGTGTGTTATTAGTTTAAGCAGATTGTGATTGTCTATTATTGTGACTTAGATGAAGATCAGATCACATTTTATGACCAATTTGTGCAGAAATCCATATCATTCCAAAGGGTTCACATACCTTTTCTTGCAAGTGTGTGTGTGTGTGTGTGTATGTATGTATGTATGTGTGTGTGTGTGTGTATATATATATACACACACACACACACACACACACACACACACACACACACACACACACACACACGTGAAACTCGAAAAATTCAAATATTGTGCAAAGTTCACTTATTTCAGTAATGCAACTTAAAAGGTGAAACTAGTATATGAGATATATTTCAAGCCTTTATTTGTTATAATTTGGATGATTATGGCTTACAGCTAATGAAACCTCAAAGTCACAATTTTGAGGTACCCTTTGCTCAGGGGGTATGGATTAATTAGCTGACTAGAGGGTGACACTTTGAGCCTAGAATATTGAATCTTTTCACAAAATTCAAATTTTAAGCTGCAATAATGCAATTCCTTTTAATTTGCATTACTGAAATAAATGGACTTTTGCACAATATTCTAATTTTTTGAGTTTCACGTGTACGTGTGTGTGTATGTGTGTGTGTGTGTATATATATATATATATATATATATATATATATAATATATATATATATATATATATATATATATACAAAAAATGGAACTAAAGACATACAGAAATATATTGCACAACAGTTTCTAAAATTAAAAGAAAATAAACCCAGAAACCTAACACTCACGTTGATGACCTAGGCTAGATTATTGAGTTTTATGATGCCAGTCCTGTGTTATCTTGGGTTACTGAGATGTGACAGCTAGAAGACCACTTCAAAGGCCCTAGATGAGCAGACACAAATCTGAAAACACAAACATATACACATGACTCACAGGGAGGGAAAGAGCTGGGACCCAAATTAATATCAATATTGCAACAGCTCTGAATGGGGTTCTCCGGGGCTATAGATCTTGATGACCTATCCTCTGGATTGCGCATCAATATTAGATTGGTGGGAGATCTGGCACCTGCACCGATAAGCTGTTTTGGGCTGCAGTGGCATGATACACCTCTATCCTGAAATACTACATCCACTGACTTCACGTCCATCAGTCTGAATACCGGGTTTCCATTCTAGTTTATGGACTGGCACATCACTTCCACAGGCCAGGACAGGGGAGGTGCTATGGACAGAGCCAGAACTATTCATCTCCCAGGCACACGTGCAAACTCCTTAACCCACCTCATCTGCGCTTACGTTATGAAGACGAATGGTTATTTCCCTGTCAACAGCTTCTCATCCATTCTGGGCCATGGAAGTGACATGCCCGTCCATATACCAGACCAGAAACCTGGTATTCAGACTGAAGGATGTGATGTCATGTGAGATTTTTAAAGATAGGCTTGTCACATTCCAGAGCAGCCGAGCCACACAACTTCGAGATGGTAAGTATATCGGAAACCTTTTTTTCTGCAGCCAAGTTACAATTACCGTAATTAAGGTGGGTTGTATGGGTTCCCTTTAAATAGATCTGACTTGATAAGGCTGTTGCACTCCATATCTGAATGGCTGTATAATCCTTTAAAAAAAAAAAATCCATCTTGATATTAAAAAGTGCATTTTATGAGTGAAATTTTTATAAGTAAATCATCATGCCTCAAATGTATGTTGATCTATTCTTTACTTTTTCATTTTTATGGAAACTTTCAGAAACACAAATTGAAAAAAAAAAGTAAATATAAATGTACAGATTCAGGAATTCACAGTAGAATCACTGTAATAAGAGTTTTATAAAAGCTTCAACAGTTATCAATAATTTATATTGCAGATATTTTCAAATGATGGCCAATTCAAAAGCCGCTTTGGCATTCGAGGAAGATCGCCAGGGCAACTACAAAGACCAACAGGGGTGGCCGTGCACCCAAGTGGTGATATCATTATTGCAGACTATGACAATAAGTGGGTCAGCATATTCTCCAATGATGGCAAGTTCAAGGTAAACCCATTCTAAAGTATTAGAACCATATTTCTTCCTCTAACTACTCTAAAACATCAAAAAGCCAGATAAAATAAGTTACTCAGACCTGAGTAATAAGCACCAATGTTGGATTAACGGAGTGGAGAACGTAACTCTCACTTACTGTGGCATGTTAAGGTTGACCAGATAGCTAGCTTTATTAGATTTTTGGATTCTTGCACCTTTGTTGTAGCTGTACGGTCCATCATACTCCTTTTTTTTTTTTACTACTGAAGAAATGTTCACAGGAATCGGCCTTTCTAGAAATTATGCCTAAGCTGGTTGTGCTCCATGTTTGATGAGATTTAACCTGGTCACCCAAGCACCAGACAGTGGATCAGACCTTTTACAGAGGCCTGGTGGCTCAGTGGTGGACTCTGTTCCCTTGTGGTACTAAACTGAGAGTAAATTAATTTGCATATCGATAATGATGTTGTATTTTTTATTCTCAGTAACCTTTTTATGAATTTGTAGTTTAATCTTAGATTTCATAACAATGACTGAAGACTGTAGAGTTGTATGACCCGAAATATATAGCTACTTTCTGATAGAAACAATGCCTCCCTTGCCCATGGACAAGGTCTAGTACTGCAGCTCAAATGAAGGCGTGCTGAAGCACAATACTAGAGCCCACTTCTTACCAAGAGTGGCACTGTTTCTGGAATATAGCAGCCATATTAAAGCACCACTTAATTGACTCAATGATTTCATGTTTCTCTGGCTGTCAGGCTCACTTCCCTCTCTAAAGCGATTAGTTTTGATGTTGTGCTCGTTCAGTAAGATAAACACCATATATTGGTCAGTTGTGGTGATCCATCAACCTATATGTGAATGAACCCTTAAAGACACAGGTCTCATATGAAGAAGCGGGAGCTGTTGATTTCTTGTACTGATGGTTATGTATTTACTTGACAGACAAAAATTGGATCAGGAAAATTGATGGGTCCCAAAGGTGTATCGGTTGATCGCAATGGACACATCATTGTGGTAGACAACAAGGCTTGCTGTGTGTTCATCTTCCAGCCCAATGGTAAAATAGTAACCAGGTTTGGAAGCCGAGGAAATGGGGACAAGCAGTTTGCAGGTACATTTAATGTAATGGGTAGATCATTTATATTTATATTAATTCTTATTAATTTCCATATTATCATTATGAAATGGAATCTGTCACTAACTACCTCCCTATCCAACTATTAGCATAGACACATAGCTGTGGTTCACCTGATTAAAACACAGTTTTATTTTGTTGATCCAAGGCTCAGTCTCAAAGTTATATTCTTTGCTTGATATGCAGATAAGGCCTTTGGTGCAATGAAGGTGTCACCATTGCTCTTGTTGCACCAAACTCCACTCATTTCTGTTGGTAGACAACAAGGCTTGCTGGGTGATGCCCTCATTTCACCAAAGGCCTAATTTGCATACTTTTAAAAAGTATCATAACTCAGGAACCGAGCCTCAGATCAACAAATGAAATGTGTCTATCCTAATAGTTAGATAGGGTTATGGCATACTGCTAGGATATGGCATAACATTGGTGGCAGTCTGACCTCTGGGACCCATGGCAATCCTGAAAACTAAGGGATGAGTTCCCTTTGGCAGTTCTCCTTCACAGCCAATGTGCGGGACAATCTTTGAAGTAGCCACAGTTTTAGGGCCATTCACACGACCGTATTTTTCAGTCCACATCCGTTCCGCAATTTTCAATTCAATGGGGCTGCAAAAAATGCAGATAGCACACCATATGCTGTCCATATCCGTATGGCCATTCTGTGGCCATGCAAAAAAAATCGTATGATTTAGGGCTCATGCACACGAACGTTGTTTGGTCCCACATCCGAGCCACATTTTTTGCGCACATTTTCCAATTATCTGGGACAAGTCATATGTTCAGTCTCAAATATATTCCTAAAAATGTTACATGTCCGCTGCAAATGTTAGTAAACCACTCAGATCATATGAAGCAATTACTTCAATATTGGGTTTACAGATTTCTGTTACTATTTGCTAAATGTTAACGGCCTGTAACCTTCTCCGTTTTCTAGGACCCCACTTTGCTGCTGTAAACAGCAATAATGAAATCATTGTGACGGACTTCCATAACCATTCAGTTAAGGTAATGGATTTTTACTAACTAGGATATTAGGATAGTGTGTTGCTCCTGGGTCATGTTCACATGCAGAGGATTCTGCTCCTAAATCTGTATTTTATACTCCATTCACACACTCAGAAATATATATGCGCAGAGTAATAAACCCGATAAGTCAACGTTCATTATGGCCACAGCTCCCAGACTGAAAGGCATGTGCTTTGCTCCCCTTATTTACAATATAGCTAATCTGCATTCAGATCCACGGAGGAATCTGAGCTGTGGATTTTGTCCACGGATTACCGCTAAACATTCACATCGGATATGCCTATGACAAATATGTGCCTTATGAACATGGCCTAAAAATAAACGGTCAGTATAAACACGGAGACAGTGGTAAAGTCGTATTTTTGTGCACATCGCCCTGGGAAAGCTATTTTATAAACTGTTATCTGAATGGCTTTACTTGACTACCAAAATAAAAGATTTAAAGGGGTTTTCCAGGCTCCAGATATTGACACCCTATTCTCTGGATAGGTCATCAATATGAAACCGGAGAGGTCAGACACCTGTCGGCTTCATGCTAGCACTGTTGGCTGCAGGGAACAGCTGATCGATAGGGGTTCCAGGTGTCGGACCCCAAATGATCTGATATTGATGACGACTTCTCCTGAGGATGGGTCATAAATATCATGAGCCCAGAAAACTCTTTTAAAGGATATTTACATTTTTGCAACCATTAGTATTGCTCCTAATGCAACTTTGCAAGCAGACTTGATCACAATATACAATATTTACAGCTCCCTTTCAGACCTACACATTTGTAGGCTCAACCATGAAGACACACACAGGAGCAGTATATAGAAAACAGAGTTTTACAAACTTGCATTTTTCATTGAATTGGAACAATTGGCATTGGTAGAAAAATAATTCCTGGTTTAAGGAGGACCTGTCTCCTCTCCTGACAATTGTAGCAACTATTTGCATTCCCATGTAATAACATTTTGGAGCATCTATTCCTATGACTCCATATTGTGCCGTTCCTTTATTATTCCTGCTATCGATGTGTCCTAAATGTCCAGATGGGATGACCCCTTTACATTGTATTAACTTGGACATTTTATTTTTATGTTACAGGTATTTAATCAAGATGGTGAGTTTAGCTTGAAGTTTGGATCAAACGGAGAAGGAAATGGTCAATTTAATGCACCAACTGGAGTGGCTGTGGATTCCAATGGAAATATAATAGTAGCTGACTGGGGAAATAGCAGAATACAAGTAAGAACTCATGTGTTCCAGAAATATACACACTGCTTAGGAGTACAAAGATCATTCTCACTACCAACCATTGCAGCTATATAATCCATCTTTAAGACATACCTGTAAAATAAGAACTCCGGCTAGCAGACATGAAAGCCACTACCAGTGAAATGAGGTATAGTGCCCTCTGCTTTATGTACATATGTGCAGTGGGCCACAAGGGCAGTGTAAATGATAGGAGTAGTTATACTTACAGTTCAGATGCTCCCTGGGCCATGGAGTGATGGGAAGGGTGCACCTCTTCCTCCTTCGGGTCACAACCTGGTATTGTGATTCTCCTGCCTGGTGGTGTTTCGGTGTGCCCTTGGGGTTGAGAGGTGCAAGGCAGGGTCCCTAGGCAGCAGGCATTGGCTGATGGTGGTGGAGGCAATGATGAGGCCAATTTAACAGTGGAACATTTCTTTACAGCAGTTCAGTTCTCAGCATACATAGACTGGCAGATCTTGCACAATGTGAAGTTTCCACAGTTCTCACCGGTTACACAGTAGTAGACAACAGGTCAAGATGTCTCTTTAAAGCAACTTTCCACACACTGCACTTCTCTAGCTGCGTTTAGCATAAGCATCCAGAAATAAGGGTGCGCAATACTTGTTCCACTTTGCAACCATGGGAGCCCCCTGCATGTCAGACTAAGTTTTGCACTCTCTGTAGGGTGCTGTACTCGCTGTTGAATCGGCACTTTCCTGTGCCGGATGCAGGTTCTCAGTCTGCCACTAGTATATGTCCAGGCACTGGAGGCGTCTATTCTCCCAGACAACTTGGCCATGGTGTCTATAAATCTTTTTTTTTAAGACAGCTACTCTCCACAGTCTTTAGCTTCTTCACACTTCCTCTCCACTTTTCTCTGGCTAGTTTTGCCCCAGGGCTGTCTCTTTTTGAGTTTGCTCACTACACTGATACACCAATTTTTGGCTTATATCTGTCGCAGATTCAGTTGCAAAGGGGATTTACGGCTGAATCTGACTAATTCCCCATCCACGGCACATACATCAAATAGGGGCGTGGCGTGGTCGAGCCAGCCGACCAGGTCTCGTTTATAATTTTCTACGCCTGCTTTAGGTGTAGAAAATGATCTAAATCTATGCCAGCAAGAGGATGTACCTAAGTTATGTAGAGGCCAGCAAGAGGATGTACCTAAGTTATGTAGAGGCCAGCAAGATGATGTACCTAAGTTATGTAGAGGCGCTGGCCTCTATATAAGTTAGGCGCACCAAGCTGGGGTATTATGACTGGCGGTTAAAAAGCCAGTCTTAATAAATGACCCCGTGAGTGTCTAGATATCCACTGTCTCACACTACTCTACTGTCTCATCTAGCTTCTCCTCCCTATGGGAAAGATATCCAAGCCCCACCTAGCAGCGGATTGCTATGGCCTGTTAACTCTTAACTGCCTTTTACACAGGAATTGCATAAACACAATAAAGCACATTTGCAGTGGACACTGAGGTAGCAGTGGGACGCTGCACATGCGCCAGATGCTGCTGGAGATAAACGTATAATTTCTTATACTAAACAATACAGAAAGATCCGTATGTGGAACGCTGAACCCAGCTGCATAATGGCATACTGCTGGTATAGGAGACTGCAAACCTAGGGACCAGTTTCCTGTAAAGGAAGGCGGCATCGGTGTATGGAATTGGACTTCTTTCGCATCCCTGGCATGCACTGCTGGCTTTGGCATTTGAATATTCTAAATGGATTGAATGTCATCACAGGAGTGACAGGCCGCTGAAATTGGTTACTACACTGTACTGTCCTCAGTGAGGGCAGCATATGGAAGCCATCAGGTCCCATTCAAAATACAAGAGAATTTTTTTTTCTGTCAGATTCTATACAGAGCAGGTCTGTAGAGTACATCTGAAGCCAACAGTTAGAGTAGAAGAAGAGTTGTTTTGGCACAGAATAGGTCATCAATATGGGGTCAGCCGAACAGCTGTTTGAAGAGAAGCTATGGGACCAGCTCCCATCTGTTCAGGTGAATAGGACGGATCCGACCCTTAAGGGTGCATTCACACGACCATATAAAAAAATCTGCATCCGTTCCGCAAATTTGATGAACAGGTGCGGACCCATTCATTTCAATGGGGCCGCAAAAGATACGGACAGCACACCGTGTGCTGTCTGCATCCGTTGTTCCGCTCCGTGGCCCCACAAAAAAGATAGAGCATGTCCTATTCTTGTCCGCAACCGCAGACAAGCTTAGGCATTCTCTATATGGCGCAAATCGCGGAACGCACACGGCCGGTATCCGTGTTTTTCGGATCCACAATTTGCGGACGGCAAAACACTTACGGTGTGAATGCAAAAGTGAATGGGGACACCATAGTTGTAATTACACTGCCCACTGCTCCAATTGTTGGTGAGCAGGGTCTACAGACCTTCTCTTTATATGGCTGATAGGTGCATAGTAAAAGGCGGAGAACCCCTTTAAGAGTGAAAGAATTACCAGGCCTGATGTTACACGACCCTAGTAACTTTGAAAATTGCCAGAAATTCATTCTAATCCCAACTTTATATATGATACTGGAAAATCACAAACACTTCTATCCTGATGTTAGTGTTACAGGCTATAAATATATAAAAAAAAAACACACCAAAAAGGAGGTTTTTTTGAATTGAATGAAACTTCTGTGGGTGAATGTAACGATGATATTTGTAAGTGATTACAATATAACAGCAAAAGTACAGTATTTTACGCCATATAAGACGCCATGGTCCATAAGAGGCACCTAGGTTTTAGAGGAGGACAATAAGAAAAAAAAAAAAATTTCATTAGAACTCAGGTCAGACCAGCAATCAGAACCCCAATGTTAATAAGAACCCCAACAAGACCTCAGATCAGACCCCCCAATAAGAGGCCCATGCCTCTAATCACCGCCCCATTGCCTCTCATATTAACACCCCAGCAGTCCCCATTGCTCATATTACCCCTCATTGCCTTATATCAGCCCCAGCAGGCCCCCATTGCCTCTCATGTTAGCCCCCATATGCCTCAGATCAGCTCCCAGCAGCGCCATATTGTCTCAGATTAGCCCCCAGCATCTCTGTATTACATCCAGATCCGTCCCCAGCATCTCCATATTTCCCCCTGCATCACCATATTGCCCTAGCATCAGTCCCAGCATCTCCATATGCACCCAGCATCAGTGCCCAGCATCTCCATATTATCTGATGTTTTCTAAAATAAAAAAAACACTTACCTCTCCTGCTCCTGGACGCAGCACTCCTCGCAATCCTCTCATCCTGCTGTCGGCTGCACACAGAGTGAGATCACAGTGCGCACCCTTCACAGCTGACAGCAGAGGACCAGGATTACAGAGCCTTCACCGCTTCCCTGTACTCTGGTACTAATGAGCACATCCATAATGGAAGCGCTCATTAGTATTCGCCCCCTAAGACGCAGTGGCATTTTTCCCCTTCTTATGGGGCCCCATTATGGGGTGAAAAATACGATATTAATGTTTACTGGGAAAACTGAACAAGCAAAACGAGACCAAGGGGTCTCGTTTTGCTTTATATTTAGTGAGTCTCAGTGACACCTAATCCTTGGAATAGCCACTGACACTCCTATTTTTTGATCGGAAGGATCTCGGCGGTACCTACCTCCTCTGGAATAACCGCCGATACCCTCGACTTAGATATCTCCCCCCTTACTAGGGTTCCCTTGAGTAGGGATTAACAGGGACTGGATAGTAATAGTTTCGTGGACAGGGAACCTCCACCATCAGGGGGTCGCCCTGGGCTGAGCAGGCTAGGGGGGAAAACTAGGGTGAGATAATTCTGCCCTTGCCCGGTCCATAAGACTCTGCTCCTCCCTCCCCAGTTTTTTCCTTTTTCTTGCTATCCTGTTACTGTAGATTTCTTGAGGGGGGGGGGGGGGGGGGGGGGGGGGGGGGGGGGGGGGGGGGGGGGGGGGGGGGGGGGGGGGGGGGGGGGGGGGGGGGGGGGGGGGGGGGGGGGGGGGGGGGGGGGGGGGGGGGGGGGGGGGGGGGGGGGGGAATACTCCCCCTTAGGAAATTTAGGTACTCGCACGTCTCTCCGCACTATAGTGGTATATATATATATCAATACCCCTCTTTGATATAATAAAGGTATTTTTAAAAGTCACCTTCTCCTTCAGTTGCTTTTTCTCTTTGATACTCTGGTGACAGAAACATCCTAATACTAAACTGAATGATTGTTAATGTTTTTCCAATAAATATATCATGTTTTTGTTTTTAGGTTTTTGATGGAAGTGGATCATTTTTGTCTTACATCAACACTTCTGCTGACCCATTGTATGGTCCTCAAGGACTGGCTCTTACTTCAGATGGCCATGTTGTTGTAGCAGACTCTGGAAATCACTGTTTTAAAGTTTACCGGTACTTACAGTAACTGGAAGGTCACTGTTTTTTGGGATTAACTGCACTCAATATGAACCAATGGATCTTCTAGCAAGATGGATGGAAATGGTTTCCAAGTCATTTTCTCTTATTTAATCTCCATGTGACCATGTTTACCTTTTAGGCGGTGGCTTGTGTCTATGTTGGACTGCTTCACCACTACACAATGGAAAGTTAACTTTCCAGTGTAAAATTGGATGCCAATTAACATGTTACTGGAAAGTCTGAAACACAAATTTATAAACCCTGATCTTGTGCACTTAGGTCTTGACCTCTTAGAGAATGAACTCATGGACATGGTGCTCCTCAGTGGAGCTTCCACATTCTGTAATTAGTTGTTGTCATACATCATTTGCTCAGCACTGAAATCCAGACGTCTTCTAGCTCTGTGTGTCCTGGTAGGTATTGTATTGAAACATAGGAAAAAACCTTGGTCTTAATATTAATGTAACATATTAAATGTACATGTGTATTCAAAAACTTTACAAACTGTTGTCACATTTGTAATAATGGCCTTAGTCGTCTCTACACGGCCATTTCCAGTTTATGTGCACTTCTATTTATCCTGTGGTACGTTGATAAAGCATCATGAAGTACATGCTGTTTCATGTCATGCATCTTTTTCCATTTTGTATATAGAATTGAGAATATACAACTTCAGATGAATGTTGATTGTGTATCAAATGAGGTCAAATTCGGATAATTAGCAGTGGAGCTATGCCTTATTGACTGATGTCCACTGATACCAAAAATGATCAATTATGGAAACCTTGCATGCTTTCACTGTACTTCAAAGCGTACCTGAGCTTTCCAAAAAGGTTTGCATAATGCTGTTCTGTCTAAAGTCTTTTTCAGCCATATTATTCCCTGTTTCAGCTCCACAGCTAGATGCATTTCACTCAGAAGCAGGGGGTGTCCTCTCTTCTGTGACAGTTGCCAGTACTGTACTGCTGTGACAAACCCTTTCCCTTACTACTTAGCTCAGAGAACAGATAAGGAAGGAGAAATCACACCTACAGAAAGGCTTGAGGCTCCCATTATCTTCAAAAGCTGTGTAGAAGCAGTTCTTTTATCAGGCTCACAAACTCAGCTAGCTCTGACATTTACTGTGAACCATCTTTTGCGTCTCTGTTACCAGGGGCAGATCTTGCCTGACAACAGGCAGTGGACTGTAAATTCGTGGCCATGACTTTTTTCAGGTGGATGTAGGCATATTTATTTTTTTTAATTTTTTTTAAAAGTGGAGCTATGCATATTTTTTAAATGAAGTGATTTAGCGATTTGCTATTTACACCATTTCTATTAATGAAAAGAAGTTGTGTGAAAGCACAGTGACTCTAAGGCCACCTGCCACTAGTGCAGAAGAACACACATAAAATCCACACGAATTTCCATGTAGATTTATGTGCGTTTTGCAGCACATTCGCACCAAAATCTAATTGCGGATTTTGGTGCAGATTAAATGCGGTTTTTGCCACAGACTCCCCCTTCCATTGAAAAGGGTAAAATCTGCAGCTAAATCCGCAAGTATAATTGACATGCTGTGGATTTGGAAATCCGCAATTTCTGCATGGAATCAATCCAAAAAGTGTACATGAGATTTGTGTAATCTCATGCACTTTGCTGGTACTGTACTACGCTCAGGTTTGTCCGCACGGAAATCCACGTGGAAAAACTGTGTGTATAACGCTGCACCTAAGGGTGGTTTTACACTACTTTTTTTCCCAAAAAAATGCCTTTTTTAAGCAAAAAACACCATGGCCAGATGTTATACAATTTAGTCAATACAATGTATAAATATATATATAAAATGCCCTACAAACACTTTTTTCGTCGTACAAACGTTTTTCTATTTTTTTTCCCCTATAGAGTTATGTATTGAATAAAACGTTTAAAAAAAAAAAGAAACTAAAATGTGTGAATTAAAATGCCACCCAAACAAAATCATTGTAAAAAAAATCCATGGATTTTATGGTGTTTTTTTTATAAGCCAAAAAAAATGTAAAGAAAAAACGTAGTGTGGCAGCACCCTAAGGCTTCCTGCACATGGTGCCGAGGATTATTTTGCTGCAATTCCACACCGTAATACAGTACATGCTACGTAGATGATATTTATCTACAGGATGCAGACATTTTTATGTTGAAATTTATCTCAGGCATAAACTTTGAAATCTGTAGTGTGTTGTTTCTTTGTGCCGATTTTCGCTGTGGATTTCGTCCTTTACAGTGCAAAGGGTTAATCTGGGGCAGATCCGCAAGGAACACATGTCAATTTTTGTTTGGATTTAGTACGGAAACATAGCGATATCAGCATTGAAAATCCACATAAAATATATTTGTGTGCAAGTAGCTTATGGGTATCAGATTTAAGGCCCTTGCACAAGACCGTATGCCCTCCGAGACATACAGTCCGTGAGCGGGCCATATGTCCTGGAGCAGCATTAATCGTGTGCACGAGAGCACACAGCATCATAGATTACAACGTCGGGTCGCCTGTGGGACTATTGTCCCGCACTCTTATGATCTTATGAGTGTGGGACAATAGTCCCGCGGGCGGCCCGCTGTGTAATCTATGATGCTGTGTGCTCCCGTGCGCACCGCTCAATGCCGCTCATGGACCGTATGTCCCGGAGGGCATACAGTCGTGTGCAAGGGCCCTTACTGTGGATTTTTACTGCATCAAATCCACAGCAGGAAATCCGTATCAAATCATATGGATTTTGGTGCAGATTTACTTGAGGATTCAATGCAGAAATTGTTGCTGATCCTTTTTGTTGTGGATTTAGATTCTAAATTCAGGAATGCTAAATAAATATTACATCAAGGGGGGAAATCTGCAAAAGAAATTGACATGCTGTGGATTGCAAAAATCTGTATGACTGCTAAATTTTCCCATGGAAACTTTATGCAGCAATAGATGAAATCCAAATAGCTGATTTTACGTCTGCAGATCCAGACCGAAAATCCACAGCGATTCTCTGAAAGAGCCTTTTTTTTAGGGTTGTCCCGATACCACTTTTTTAGGACCGATACTTTTTTTCAAGTAGTCACCGATACCGAATACCGATACTTTTTTTAAATGTCATGTGACCGTTTTGGGGGATCTGTGGATCTGTGGATGACGCACTGTCATGTGGGGGATCTGTGGATGGCACTGTTATGGGGACCTGTGGATGGCCACTTTATGGGGGATCTGTGGATGCACTGTTATGGGGGATCTGTGGATGGCACTGTTAGGGGGATCTGTGGATGGCACTGTTATGGGGGATCTGTGGATGGCACTGTTATGGGGGATCTGTGGATGGCACTGTTATGGGGGATCTGTGGATGGCACTGTTATGGGGGATCTGTGGATGGCGCTGTTATGGGGGATCTGTGGATGGCACTGTTATGGGGGATCTGTGGATGGCGCTGTTATGGGGATCTGTGGATGGCACTGTTATGGGGATCTGTGGATGGCACTGTTTTGGGGGATCTGTGGATGGCACTGTTATGGGGATCTGGGGATGGTACTGCTATGGGGTGGGATATCTGTGGATGGCATTGTTATTTGGTGGGGGGATCTGTGGATGGAACTGTTATGGGGAGGATCTGTGGATGACACTGCTATATGTCATCCACAGATCCCCCTCATAACAGTGTCCCCCAATACACCGGGCCCCCGCCGCTCACCGAAGTATTTATAAACGTGAATCCTTATCCTGTTATTAAGTTGAACTAACGCTGTGCTCTCCCATGTTCCCCTGTATCTCCACAGCACTTACTTAAGCTTCCATAGCAGGCAGAGCGGACGGCACCAGTAACGTCACTCACTGACGTCGCGCGTCTGCTCCGCCTGCTTCACTCATAAAGTGGGCGGAGCAGGCGCTCTACGTCAGTGAGTGACGTTACTGCTGCCGTCTGCTCTGCCTGCTATGGAAGCTTAAGTAAGTGCTGTGGGGATACAGGGGAACATGGGAGAGGGCAGCGTTAGTTCAACTTAACAACAGGATAAGGATTCACGTTTATAAATACTTCGGTGAGCGGCGGGGCCCGGTGTAAGAGTACAGTGACTGCACCGGGCCCCGCCCATAGTTACGCCCATAGTATTCTATTTATGTATCGGGGCGGGGTATCGGCGGCTGAGTACCGCCGAGAAAACTCGGAATCGGTCCCGATACCGATACTAGTATCGGTATCGGGACAACCCTACTTTTTTTAAATTTATTTTTTTAATGAAAACATTTTGGGCTAAAAATCATTTTTTTTCAATTGGTCTTTATTAAAGATATTGAGCCGTTAACTATTTGTCTAGCTATGTGAATCCTAATTTCACTTTGTGCCATAACACTTATCTCTAATTTACTAAGAGGTTATACACACTTATTTAAGCCTCATTCTTATCAGTGAGGTAAGGATTGAGCTTTGATAAGTTTTTATAAGATCAGAGAGCAGATATAAGGAGCCAGTCAGCTCCCTGTCTGACGGAAGAGAGAGAAAATTTAGATCCTGCTAGTATAGCATCTCAGCTCCGTACGGAGAAAAGGGCTCCATATTTTTAATATAGACCAATTTAAAAAATGATTTTTACCTCATAATGAGTACAATGCAATAATAGAAAAAAAATTCCCCCAATGGTGTACATAGCCTTTAAGGTGGATTTAGACGGGTCGATTCTGCAGCCAATTTTCGTGAAGGAAGTGTTCCGTCCCGACAGTTGGCTGCTAGTTCAGTGAAGGAGAAAGCCGTATTTACATGCTGCAATCTCCTTCACTGTATGAGGACGGGGGATCGCTACGAGTCCTCATACAGCTCCATGATTCTGAGCAGCAGATCGCTGTTTAGACCACACAATCTGCTGCCCAGAAACTGATTGGTAGTGTCTGTATGAAAGATCATTTCAACGCTCGTTCATCGGTTGATTTACATGGGCAGATCGTCGGGAACGACCATTCGCAGGAACAGGCGTTCCCGATTAATCTGGATAATTATTGGCTTGTGTAAATTTCACTTTAGACTTCCTTACATGGACTCATTGGAGTCTTTTATTGTAATTACAGCAAAGTAAAGCCTTGTATGGGATTAATAGCCATAAGGGTGCTTAATGGAAGTAATGGCATGAAAGGGGTATTGTCATCTGGGCCTTTTGGTAGTAAACTGTGTACACTCTGGCCGAGTTAAGAAAACATCCAAGTCGGCTGTTCTCTGCCATTTCCGTAGCTCCAATAGCTGTGAAGGGAGATACACAAATAGCATGGCACAGCAAGCTGCAACGTTTCTGGTAACGGTTGTGCATATAGCATAGTTAGTTGTGCAAGCTCCCATTACTGCTACAGGGGATATGAAAACAGCGGAGTGCAGCCAGCTCAGGTGTTTCCGTAACACCATCTACGCCTGGCCGGCACTACATTTCGGTTATACCCATCTCTACCATGACTGCGATTCGAATACCCCTTTAACAAAAAAAAAAAGGGGGGGGGAGGAGTAAATAAGATAATGAGTGATTTTGTATAAAATTGCTTTTGGGAACATTTGCTAAAAACAAGAAAAACTTAAATCTTTCATAGACTGGCTTAATGCAGTGCAGGTGTGCACTATATTTCCTGTGAATAATGGCCAGCAGAGTGCTTATCAAAGTTTTTCGAATACAGAGAAATAGTGGAGCTCGGAAAATGGTCCAGAATTTTGATATTCAAAAGTGGAAGCCGCTGCCAGGTTGAACATTTGCTGTATTTAATTTGGATATTAAATGTTATTCTAGAAAACCTAGAAATGTATTACTATCCGGAACCATATTGTGGTCAGTACAAATAGCGCATTACACACTGCATTTGTTCCTAGAAACTCTCAAATCAGTGGGGAATACACAGCAGAAAACAGCATCTAATAGAAACTACTGAAAAACCAGCATGAGTAAGGATTTGTATCCACAGGATAGGCCATAAATGTCCGATAGGTCAGAGTCTCACATCTGGGATCCACTCCTATCTCCAGAATGGGACAACAATGTGCCTGGCCGGTAATGGAGGGGTGACCACATGCATGGTTCTTTCCATTTACTTTAAAGGGGTTATCTGGGGACTCAAAAAGATTTTTCTTTTAATTGTCTCATTCATTGTAATGTGCCTTAGATGCATATTCTTACTTTATCTGCCCCCATTCAAGTCTCAGTGCAGTCTGGAGGTTCATTATCATGCGCAGGCTGCTGGAGGTCTTTCTGTGATGTCCTTATCATGCCCAGGCTGCTAGAGGTCTTTCTGTGATGTCATTATCATGCCCAGGCTGCTGGAGGTCTTGCTGCGATGTCATTATCATGTGCAGGCCACTGGAGGATTGGTTGTGATGTTATTATCATGGGCAGGCCACTGGAGGTCTTGCTTAGATGTCATGATCATGTGCAGGCCACTGGAGGTCTTGCTGCGATGTCATGATCATGCGCAGGCCACTGGAGGTCTTGCTGTAATGTCATTATCATGCGCAGGCCGCTGGAGGTCTTTCTGCAATGTCATTATCATGCGCAGGCCACTGGAGGTCTTGCTGCGATGTCATTATCATGCGCAGGCCACTGGAGGTCTTGCTGTAATGTCATTATCATGCGCAGGCCGCTGGAGGTCTTTCTGCAATGTCATTATCATGCGCAGGCTGCTGTAGGACTTGCTGTGATGTCATTATCATGTACAGGCTGCTGGAGGACTTGATGCAATATCACTATCATGCGCAGGCTGCTGGAGGACTTGATGCAATATAATTATCATGCGCAGGCCGCTGGAGGACTTTCTGTGATGTCATTATGATGCGCAGGCCAATGGAGGTCTTGCTGCGATGTCAATCATGCAACATTGACTCAACAGACATGAAAAGGCAGGAGATGCCCGCTCAATCTATCACTTGGACCAGAAAGTGAGGACTTGGTAAGCGTCACATAGGCAGCGACAGGGAATCAGTGACATGAATTAAGTATTTAAAAAATAATAATCAGTTCTACCACTCAAACAATTTTAACCCCCCAGACAAACCCTTTGATCAGCTCCGCAGTTTCCTGGCCACCTGGTGGTCGGCGCTTAGTCTCATCTCACCTATCTATAGAAAGTAGTAGGAGCCCCATTCATAAACTCAATTTATTCAGTTACATTTTGGTACTTTATGGTTCATTATGACATTTCCTATTCTTAACATAGAAATTTGAAAGAGTTCTTTATTTTACTGAAAAAGCAGCTTTCTTCTCTCCTGACATGTCATCTTCTAGTGAATACTTGTATTCCCCATAATAAAACTGTTCTGGAGCATCTTTCCTTAGTATCTACAGTCGTGGCCAAAGTTTTGAGAATTACACAAATATTAGTTTTCACAAAGTTTGCTGCTAAACTGCTTTTTGATCTTTGTTTCAGTTGTTTCTGTGATGTAGTGAAATATAATTACACGCATCTTCATCCTTTTCAAAGGCTTTTATCGACAATTACATGACATTTATGCAAAGAGTCAGTATTTGCAGTGTTGGCCCTTCTTTTTCAGGACCTCTGCAATTCGACTGGGCATGCTCTCAATCAACTTCTGGGCCAATTCCTGACTGATAGCAACCCATTCTTTCATAATCACTTCTTGGAGTTTGTCAGAATTAGTGGGTTTTTGTTTGTCCACCTGCCTCTTGAGGATTGACCACAAGTTCTCAATGGAATTAAGATCTGGGAAGTTTCCAGGCCATGGACCCAAAATGTCAACGTTTTGGTCCCCGAGCCACTTAGTTATCACTTTTACTTTATGGCACGGTGCTCCATCGTGCTGAAAAATGCATTGTTCTTCACCAAACTGTTGTTGGAAGAAGTTGCTGTTGGAGGGTGTTTTGGTACCATTCTTTATTCATGGCTGTGTTTTTGGGCAAAATTGTGAGTGAGCCCACTCACTTGGATGAGAAGCAACCTGTCACGGAACCATGAACCAGACGTACAACAAGAGATAAGTGAAAACAAGAAGGCTTTATTGAAAATAAAGCTGTAAAGCAAAAGTCCAAACGGATGGTGAAACCGAGCAGAGGTCTTTGCGAAGCCAGAGGTCAGGAACCAGAAGGGTAGTCAGACGAAGCCAGGATCAGGAACCAGCAGGGTAGTCAGACGAAGCCAGGATCAGGAACCAGCAGGGTAGTCAGACGAAGCCAGGATCAGGAGCCAGAAGCAGCAGCAGGTCTTAGAAGCATGTGAACACAAGAGGACCAAGCAAGGAACTGAAAGCCACAGAACCTCCTATATAGATGAGCTAGGCATCCAGCTCCTCCCAGTGGGAAGGAGGAGCCGCAGGGTGGAAGGCTACAAGAAACCCAGAAACCAAGATGCCGCCAGCACATGTCAAACGAAGGAGAGCTGCAAGAAGGTAAGACCATGACACAACCCCACACATGAATGTCTCAGGATGCTTTAACTGTTGGCATGACACAGGACCTATGGTAGCGCTCACCTTTTCTTCTCCGGACAAAGCCTTTTTCCAGATGCCCCAAACAATCGGAAAGAGGCTTCATCGGAGAATATGACTTTGCCCCCAGTCCTCAGCAGTCCATTCACCATACTTTCTGCAGAAGATCAATTTGTCCCTGATGTTTTTTTTTTTGGAGAGAAGTGGCTTCTTTGCTGCCCTTCTTGACACCAGGCCATCTTCCAAAAGTCTTCGCCTCACTGTGCGTGCAGATGCCCGCTCACACCTGCCTGCTGCCATTCCTGAGGCAAGCTCTGCACTGGTGGCACTCCGATCCCCGCAGCTGAATCCTCTTTAGGAGACGATCCTGGCGCTTGCTGGACTTTCTTGGACGCCCTGAAGCCTTCTTAACAAGAATTGACCCTCTTTCCTTGAAGTTCTTGATGATCCTATAAATTGTTGATTTGAGGTGCAATCTTAGTAGCCACAATATCCTTGCCTGTGCAGCCATTTTTATGCAACGCAATAATGGCTGCACGCGTTTCTTTGCAGGTCACCATGGTTAACAATGGAAGAACAATGATTTCAAGCATCACCCTCCTTTTTAACATGTCAAGTCCTGCCATTTTAACCCAATCAGCCTGACATAATGATCTCCAGCCTGGTGCTCGTCAACATTCTCACCTGAATTAACAAGACAATTACTGAAAATGATCTCAGCAGGTCCTTTAATGACAGCAATGAAATGTAGTGGAAATTTTTTTTTGGGATTAAGTTAATTTTCATGGCAAAGAATGACTATGCAATTCATCTGATCACTCTTCATAACTTCTGGAGTATATGCAAATTTGCTATTATAAAAACTTAAAGCCAGCAACTTTTCTCCAATATTTATGTAATTCTCAAAACTTTTGGCCACGAATGTACATTGTGCTATCCCTCTTTTGACACGGTCATTACTGATAGAAAGCATCAGCGCAGTGAAGAACACTCCATCTTGAAAAATGACCCTTGGTGGCCGACTCATTGGCAAACCACTGCCTCACAGTTTATCGGGCACTGGAATGAGCGGTCTTGAATCCCGACATCTTGGGAATGGGACGCACACAAAACATAGAAAAAAAATCAGTGGAGTAGCAGGAACACATTTAAAAAATTTAGTGGAGCAGGTCCTCTTTAAAGCCTCCTTCACACGTCAGTGATTCACGACAGAACACGTAGCCGTTAATTTTTCATGTGTGTATTCACAATCTGTGTTTTAGCATGGTCCGTGGTTTTAGTATGGAGGCATGCTCTATGTTCATTACGCCCATTATAGTCTATAGATCCGTAAAAAAACACTGATGCAACGTCCGTTGTTTCACGACCATAAGGAGGAGATGCAATGAACATGAATTTTGAACTGTACAGTGTCCATGAAACACGGAAGACACTGACCGCAAAGAAACTGACACATAGAGCAAACACTGATGAATCACTGACCATCTTATCACGGATTTGCATGTGTGAATGAGGCTTAAAGTGTGGCTGAGTAGAATTGAGGGGCATCTGGAATACGAACACCTGACTGAATGAAGCCGTATAAGAAATATATGTACCTGATATCCATAGTGGTGAAATACAACAAGACTGCCATCATTTTCTTTTCTTGGGGGAAATATTTTTGGTAGCACGTATTTCCTAATGCTTTATAATTCCAAAGACTTAACTGTTTTTATTTTTTAATATAAATTGTGAAAAGCATCGGATTTCCTGAAAGTATTTTGAAATCTATTATTTACACGCAATGCAAAATATGTGCCTGTTCTTTTGCAGGTATATTTAAAAATGCACTTTAATATCTCCTATGTTAAAAGGTTTTATGGTAAAGCCTAGCATATTAGCCATATGTGATGTCCCCACTTCATCGTGCTAGCAGGTTATTGCAAAGGTTGATAGTTATACTGTTGCTGTATATAAATCATGTTTCATTTTTGCCTAATACAGATGTGTGCTTAGTATTTCATATATTTTATTTTGATGAGCTCCACAAGGTTGGACGCATACCGCAACCTTCATTGATCTACATTTTCTACCCAGGCCCACCATTTTAATTGAAAGGGAAACTATATGTAAGGGCAAAACATAGATGCCATGCTCTCCTTGTGCAGGACCTGAGGATGTGGGCATGACTCAGGGATTGAGTTATTTTCTAGCGCAGCAATGTCATTGTTAGCTTTGTGCAGGGTTAAAGGTGTTTGTCACAAACCTCATTTATCACCTAGTGATCTACATCTCCAGTTTCTAGAATGGGATTTTGATTCTTCCTGGTAAGAGCACTTTCATTAACCCACACAGAGGAGAATTTATTAAGACTGGTGTTTAATATGCCACTCTTAAATTGACTCTCTGCTCAAGAAAAATAAAAATCTAGGGAACGAACAGAATCTCTTTTTTATCTTCAGCTGCAGATCCATCAATTTCCAGCCTCCTCTTCTTCTGCCATCCAAGATGGCCGCACCACTTCTCAGACTACCCGATGCACATTGTGTACCAGTAGCCCAAATCGCCTCCTACTCGTCCAGCCCTGCTCTCAGATTGGCCACAATCCAAGGACAGCAGGAAGTGTCTTGGACCACCAAATGCACAGCATGCATCAGGCAGTCAGAGAAGCCATCTTGGATGACGGAAGAAGAGTCCAGGAAGCTAGAGATCTGCAGATGGAAAGGAAGGCAAGTTTTCTGTCTGTTCCCCGGTCACATGAATTCTTATTTCCTCGACCCATAGGGTCACTAATGAGAAGGCATTGGCATCTGGGTGTGCTAGAAAAGCAGCTTTTATTTGGTGGAGATTTGTGTTATAATTTACTGCAGTTTCTGGAGTGAATTATAGCAAATCTTTCAGGTTTTAGGACAGCCGCCCACTTATTTGAAAAAGCAAGAATTTTTTACATATTTATTTTTAAAGGTTTCAAATTTTTACACAAATCAGCAGGTCACATAAAAAAATGACCCCCATAAAGTTGTATATGGAGTGGCAGTATGGATGCTTGAACACTTCTAAATACAAAGATATAGTCATGAGCAGGGAGCCCTGTAATAGTGATTGGTGGGGCCCCAAATGATTGTCTTTGTAGGGAAAACACTTTAGGGTACAGCCACACGTTCAGGTCTTCGGAATGCAGTTTTAGAAGCTGAAATCGGGAGTTGATCAGAAAAAGGGATAAAGTATTAAAGGGGTGATCCGGCCTTTTCCTGTGCCTCTGTCTCACTCTGGAGATCGGGAGAGTGGTCTCGTGACTGCGGAGACTGGATTTCCTCTGAGATCCCCTCTGTCAGAATCCTCACCCGAATGGTCGTGATGTCTGACCCATGTGATCTTGGAACGAACTGGTCGATGCTCTCAATCCACAAGTAGGGTAGGTGTAGCCCACTGCTTGCCATATTGAGGCTGTGCGAGAGGAAACATTAGGACGAAGCAGCAAGCGGAGGATGGAGAGTGTACTGGGTGGCGTTTTTGTCGTAGGCATTTACATTTCTGGCTGAGCTTGCAGCATAGAGCGCTATGGGAAGTGTTGTGGCTGCTGCTCATCTACACCCTCAACCTGGAAGTTCAGGTTGTAAACAATGGAGGACAGGAACACTATTAGGCCTCCTGCACATGACCGTATGGTTTTGCGGTCCGTTTCAACGGATCAGTTTTTTTTGTTTCTGTTCCATTTTGCCGTTTGTGATCCGTTTTTTGAGGATCTGAAACTGAAGCATACAATAATGTTTAAACATTAAGTACATTAACAAATTGAGCTGGACATAAAATTTTCAATAGATGGTTCTGCAAAAACGGAAACTGATATGGAAGACATATGGATGCATTCCGTATACATATTTTTTTTTTTGCGAAACCATTGACTTGAACGGAAACAGAATGCATACGGAGTACCTTCCGTTGTTTTTTGCGGACCCATTGAAGTGAATGGTTCCGCATACAGACCGCAAAAATACGGAACGGAAAAAAATACGGTCGCGTGTAGGAGACTAGACAAAGTTTAGAACAATTAAATGGCAATTTTAGCATCCTGCACAACCCCTTTAAGGACAGATATGACTTTTTTTTTTTTTTTACTAACCCCTGGTTTTGGCTTCCAAACCTGCATGCAGAAACCTGACAGTGTGGTTGTACCCTTAAAGGCTATGTACACCTTTGGGGGCAAGTTTTTTAATGATTGCATTATACTCATTTTGAGCAAAAAATATGGTGTTCTTTTTTCTGTACAGAGCCGAGGTGCTCTAGTAGCACCCTTTGGATTTTCTGTCAGTTGAGGAAACTGATGGGCTCCTTATCTCTGACCTCCTAAATACTCATTATAGCTGAGTTCTTATCTTAATGATAAGAATGTGGCTTAAATAAGTGTGTATGACCTCTTAGTAGTCTACAGATAAGGTTTATTAGATGACCAGCACAAAGTGAAAGTGACAGTACCAGGTACACAGCTAGAAAAACAGTTAACCCTTTATTTTTAAAGGCCATACAATCATAAAAAAACAAAGTGTACATAGTGTTTAAGTCCATATTCATATGGAGGAGTAAATGTATGTGCATTATTTACAACAAAGCTACCAACTGTATTTTACAGTGAGCACTGTGTAGCAAGCCTGTACAAGGATGCATAGTCCATAATCCTGCAAAAGGATGAAATAAGACTTGGTCAGAAGATGAAATATTTGTAAGGGTACTTGCACACATTTTGCGTATTAGATACAGATTTGCAGCATGGATTTTTGTGTGCCAAATCTGCAGAATAGTACAGAACCAGCTAATTAGACAGTAGCTAAATGAGATCTGGAACAAACGTTTAATCTCAGCGAAAGCCCCATGAATATCTGCATAAAAACACTGGTAGGTTAGCTCTATCCACATAATGCTAGATAGTGGAGAATGTGCTACATACAGCATTAAAGGGGCTGTCCCTAGATTTTAACTATCCACAGGATAGGTGTTAAGTGTCTGACCCTCACCAAAACTCAGGTCATATGTCCTCCTGTATGAATGAAGCAGTGACGGAGCATGCGCATTGCTACTCCTTTCATGTACGGCGCTCCCAAAGAGATGTATAGAGCGCTATTGCTGCTCAATTCATAGAGGGGGCACAAGACCCTCATTCTCTTAATCATGGGGGTCCCAGAAGTTGCACCCCACCAATGGGACACTTACTGCCTATCCTGTGAATAGGCGAGAAGTTTCAATCTTGGGACAAAACTCACATATAGGTATTAAAATAAGTCTTTCATAGATCTGACTGAATTGCGTATGACTCCATCAAACCACACAACTTTGTATAAAGATGATGAAAACTTCCCATTCCATAAAACAATTGTTCCACCGACTTCTGAAATTCCTGTATAACACAACCAGTCAATAAATATTTGGATTGTACCTAAAGATTTGTCTACAGTGTGTTGGATGACAACTATAGCCTTTCCTGGGTTAGGTTTGCAAAGCTCATGTATTGTGGACCTTGTATAGACCAATAACCCACCACTACTACCCTCCTATATGTTCACATCCATTTACTCATTATCACAGGGTTTTTTGCATGGATTAAAGGGAGTGTGTCAGCACAATTTACTGTATTGAATCACAGGTCTTTACTAAAAATGTGGTGCCTGCGCAGTACAGCTCTTGTCTTCTGGTCAGGAAGCAGTGCTGTACGTCGCCTACGTAAGATTGTGGTGGACAGCATAGGTGCGAGATTAGAGGGCCAGCATAATTCAGATGCCTGGCCCTGTCAATTAAACGAGTGAAAAGGAGGGTCTTCTTGTGTAAGCAACGGAGATAGGGTGCACTTAAAGGCTAGGAAACATGTTCAATGCACCAAACAGCTAATTTGCATATTCCAACAAAGTTGTTTTCCAGGTAAAAGCAAGCCATGGATTGCAATAATAAAGGTGCAGGTCTAATACTGTGTGAAAGCCCAGCCTGGCACTGTGTTTGGGTTCAATATGCTAAATCTGAAAAAATTATTTAAGCCAAAATTCCACCTAAGCCCTTCACTCCTGTACTCAGAAACCAAGAGGTGCTGAATGAAGTATTGTGAGCAAGAACAGCACCATCGTGTGGTCATACATCATACGTATTAAGCTGAAATCTGAATTACTTGAGGATTTCACAAATTACATTGTATTGAATTAAATCCACGTTGACACTTCGGGGTACCTTATCCGTTCAGGGTGGAGTTTCTGTGGGTTGCGCATGAAATACCGGTGACCAGATACCCAAGGGCCGCTAAGACAGAGGCCTGGACGGGAGACGGTCAAGTGTGTCATGCGTTTCCAGGAAAAGGCGCAGGCATTGTCGCGGTTGGTGCATGACAGTATGGGGCAGGCCCAGATCGACCAGAAGCGGGGGGGGGGGACGGACCAGGTGGGTTAGCAAGCATGGATACTGGTTCCCGTACCTCCGGATAAGCTTCACGGGCCCTCCCTCGCGCACCAGCGGCTCAATGCCAGGCCTTCCCTGTGAACCTGATGCAGGCACGCCCTCCCCGAATGCCACCCCTTCCGGGAACTGTTCACCAAAACGCTTGGAAGGACGGCGTCCACAGAGATGCCGTTAGGCATGGAGTATGCCCCTGCCACTTCTAAGCGGATGGTCAAGCTTCTTAAGGGACTTGAAGGGTACACAGCCGCGTACCTGGAGGTCATTGCCGGTCTTCGGTCCTACATGGAGGATCCCCAAGAGCATCTGGCGCAGGATTCTCCCAGGCAGGGCTTGACCCTACGCCCAGGAAAGTGCCAGCCGTGCAGGCGGGGAAGCTTTGGAACCGTAGCCTTGGAGAGTGGATGCCCAGCACATCCTGATTCCCCCTCCGGGACAAGAACCAGGTGATCTCCTTCCTGGCACCACCGGGTACTATAGTGGGTTCGTGCCCAACTATAGTAGCCCTGGCGAGGCCCCTGACAGACCACACCAGAGGAAACTGCCCTCTGC
Source organism: Bufo bufo (assembly GCF_905171765.1). Taxonomy (NCBI): domain Eukaryota; kingdom Metazoa; phylum Chordata; class Amphibia; order Anura; family Bufonidae; genus Bufo; species Bufo bufo. The sequence goes on from NC_053390.1 coordinate 657,656,127, forward strand.
ACTCAATGGACAAACTACTGCGAGACGGCCTTCCCAGGGGTTGAAGGACAAACCCATTCCAGCTTCCTCCGTACCCCAGGCAGCAGACTTTACGCGGCTGTTCATAGTACCACCTGACGCCAGTAATTGTGGCCTCAGTGTCATGCTCAATCAGGGTGACTCCATTGGCCAGGAACGAATGTGAGGTGGGGTACGCAGGAGCTTGGCGCTCCAGCCGTACCCTGTTGTCATTCACCACCAGAGGGGGTGTGGATGGGGAAACACAGGAATGTGCTGCCCCTAGCGCCCTCTGAAAGAGGGAGGTTTGAGGAATATGGATTTTTTTACTGTCAGTCATGTTCCCACACCCACCATTTGCTGAAAGGTAGCAGACCACCAACTTTTCACACTTCCATTCAGCCAACCAGGAACCCAGCTAATGAAACTGGAAAAGCGTCCCTGCAGGGGGTCTAAGCCTTTCACCACTTCACTCAGATTATCAGACAGGTTGGAACCGGCGATTCATAAGGAATTATGAATCGCCCATGCATTACATACATAAACCAGATACACATTTGTGTCCCTGTGGCCATGACGAACAGGCCCGTGGTCATGCGGTGGGAGGCCAGGGAAGAGAGATATACATATCTTCACCACAGAAACCAAATAACAGTGCCATGCTTGGACTCTACTGGTAGCGACATTCTGGAGCCATGAGCCCTAATTGGTTTTTCCCAGAGGCCGGGAGGGGAGGGACCAGCTCAGGTTAAAAGGCTTGTGCCAGCAAGCGAGCGTGTCTTTTCTCTGAAGGAGGGTCACATCGTGCCATGTGTTTAGAGGGACCTGCAACCTGCTGACATCACTGCCCTCCATGTGAATACAGCTAAGAACTCATCACAACCCAAAAAGACTCATCCATCTGGTAAACTGACTTTTGTTCTGCTTAACCCTGTTGTACCCCATCATCTGTATTTGTAACCTCAGACCACTGTATATATTCCTTGTGTGTATAGTGTTATTTCTAGGGAGCCCTTAAGGCGATTAAATATATAATTTAACTTGTGCCATCTTGTATCTCGATCACGAATCCTACGTCCGTGTGTCCAGCCTGGTTATACGCTACCGCGGGTTGGTTTCTTATCCTATATAATCCCGTTAGCCGACCGTGCTTATACAAAGAAACTGGTGGCAGTCTTCCCGGGCTGAGAACGCGCTGTTTCACTGGGGCAGTGAAAAAGCTCTCTCAGCTTGTTGCCTCTCTGTGCCATGTGGACAGAAGTCTGTGAAAACTGTACCAAAAATGACCTTTACCCGCTCCTCCAGGAAGGTGTAACGTCACGCCTTGTAACCAGTGACCATACCGTATCTCGTGAGCTCGACGTAGTTGACATCAAGATGGCACGAGGGATGGTATTCGTCACACAGCCCCATGCCATCATACATGTCCCCCAGCCAGCGCCATCAGCCCCATGCCATTGCCAATTTGACACATCATCATGTCCCCCAGCCAGAGCCATCACCCCATGCTATATCATCCATGTCCCCCAGACAGCGCCATCAGCCCCATGCCATTGCCAACATCATGTCCCCCAGCCAGTGCCATCAGCCCCATGCCATTGCCAACATTATCATGTCCCCCAGCCAGCGCCATCCAGCCCCCCTCATTCCCACGGTAGATTCGGGCCCCTGCTAATATACTTACCTTTCCTGCAGGATGCGCAGCTGGCTGATGGAATCCGCAGGAGGACGGACCGAGTCTTCTTTTCCACATGCACTGGGAGGGACCCTGACGTCACAGACGTCAGCCAGCACGCTGATGATGTGTGAACGCAAGGCCCTGCAGCGCGGTGCAGAGTCGGGAGGCCACGGAGCGGTGAGTAGAAGTTTCAATTCACTACCGCCCGTGGTCATCTATCGCGATATAGCTAAAATCTATATCGTTGCCTGAATTTATGGCGATATTGTATATCGTTTATATAGCCCACCCCTAGTTATATAGTTAATACGGTTTAAAAAAAAAAAGACATAAGTCCATCAAGTTCAACCAATGGATAAGGTGGGACATGATTCCCAGAAGCAAGTGAGACTCAGATTTCCACACATTTCATAAGAATTAATGTAATTTGCTTTCAATAATTCATCTAAACCCTTTTTAAAACTGTCCATTCTTCCTTCTGTGACCACGTCCTGAGGAACTCTATTCCACAGATTCACAGTTCTTACAGTAAAGAAGCTTTGACACTTCTGGAGACTGAACTTTTTCTGCTCCAGTCGGAGGCAGTGCCCCCTTGTCTTTTAAGGGGATTTTACATGAAACAGTTTTTCGCCGTATTTTTTTGTACGGACCATTTATATATTTGTATAGGTTAATCATGTCCTCCCTTAGACGTCTCTTCTCAAGACTAAATTCAATTCTTTTAATCTTTCTTCATAACCAAGACCCTCCATGCCCCTTATCAGTTTAGTCGCTCTTCTATGTACCTTTTCCAGCTATAGAGCCTCTTTCTATGGACTGGTGCCCAGAACTGAACTGCATATTCCAGAGGAGGGCCGCACCAGCGCTTTGTAAAGTGGTAATATTACATCCTGCCCCCCGGGTCCATGCCTCGTTTATGCATGACAATATCCTGGTGGCCTTAGGAGCAGCTGATTGACATTGTATGCTGTAATTTAATCCACAAGGGACACCCAAATCCTTCTCTAGAAGTGACTCTCCCAGTGCTACATCACCAAGGACATATGAAGCACAGAGATTATTACTACCAGATGCAGAACTTTACATTTGTCCACATTGAACCTTATTTGCCAAGTTGATGCCCAATCACAATGTAATTTTATACATTTCCTAGTTTATTAATTGGCTGTGTTATTTGGGCACCTGAAGGGAATGTGCATTTTGCATATCTGGGGGGCCCTATACAAAGTTATGTCTGCGGGCCCCTATTGCACACTGCTCTGCCCCATTAGCCTCACTCATAGCTTGGCAGGTGCAGCATGGGCACCACTGCTAGTGCTGTGCCATTGGGGAGGAATCCCTGCCACCCTGTCGGTGTATCCTCCCCTTTAGTCCGTTTTTTTTTTAGTCAGGGAGGGGCCCCTGATCTCTGGGGCTCCAAGCATTTGCTAGGTTTGTGGTGGTTATGGTAAAGTCCACCACTGGCCGCAATCAGAGATTCCTCTGGCTAGTGCTCAGTCAGGGGAGCAGTTGAGTTTCATTTCCCAGTTCCTCCCTGCCTGAAATTTATAACTTCTCCCGCAGGATAATAATATCGTATCAGGGGAATCGCTCCTAATTTAATTTTCTCACTTTAGTTCACATCAGCGTTCAGCCTTTCTGTTCTCCTGTTCCGTTATAGGAGGAGAACGGAAAGGACGGATTCGACACATAACTGAGCGAACGGAGCCTACAGACCCCATAGACTATAATTGGGTCCGTTAGGTTCCGCTCAGAAGATGATTTTGGAGCGGAGACAAAAGTTGTGCATGCAGGACTTTTGTCTCCGCTCCAAAATCATCTTCTGAGCGGAAACCTAACGGACCCCATTATAGTCTATGAGGTCCGTAGGCTCCGTTCGGCTCAGTTATGAGCCAAATCTGTCCTTTCCATTCTCCTGCTCCTATAACGGAAAGGCTGAACGCTGATGTGAACTAAGCCTAAGGCGGCGCTGAGCAAAATAATTCTATGTTTTGTTTCAAAGCAACCTTGTGGGCTGGAAAACCTTTGGATTTCTGCATAGAAAACGTCGCTCTCTGCCGTATGACCGTCACAGGGCTCCGAGAAATGCCGGGCTCGGCTTCTGGAACACCGGATAATTTATCCTTTTCTCCAAGATGATTACTAATTCTAGTACAGTGGCTCTACCAACCTAGACCTATAGTTTAGGTGCCCTCTCCACGACGCACCCACTGACGGTAGAATCGCAATAGTAAAATAGAATCAGTAGTTTGGAGGGCACCCAGCCATCCCGTGCCGCAAGGAATCGCCAAATGCACACAAATCATTCCCTGCAAAACACACACAGAAAATCATCAACAGAAAATGGCCGCAAAGTGCAGCAAAAAAGAGCAAAGAGTATAGGACAGCAGCAAATAGCCCAGTACACCCCAAAGCCACAATCAGACTGACTGCCACATGTGGGATCACCCACAGACCACAACACCCGCAATTCCATGACCCCATGGCACAACTGACGACGTCACACAACATACACAATCTCTGAATGGCGCACTGGGCACATAAGACGCCGCCCCACAAACGCTGGGCATACACACAGCCAACCAGCTGGTACACGAGTCTCCTTTATCCATGTCCTCGCTACAGCGGCAGAGCCACCATTCCCCAGCTCCCCCGGCGTCCACCCGCCTCACAGACACCGGTCACATAATATAAGGAGCCTCTGAATCACCCGCTAAGTTGATAACTCAGTCACTGCGCGGTCACGTGGCACATGTCATGTGACCGTGACGTCATCGATGTCCAGCCTTACATGCTGTATATGAGCCCGATCCCTATAATCACACATGTGAGCTATAGCGGTGTGCGCCCTGTCAGGGACCAGCCCCGCTAGTAGTGACTGTTCGGTTACCCATCAGTGACGGCCGGCAGCATGGTGAGTGTCGTGTCACGTGTAAACGTTTCAGTTTCCCGCGCTTATCTGTAGTACAGCTCCTATAGTGCAGGCAGAGAGGAGTACAGCTGTTACCCATAGCAACCGGAGACGGCCTGCTCTGTAATTAGAGGAAGCAGCCACAGTCTGTTCATAAGTCATAACCCCATCAGCCACGTTACCCCCAGAACGGCGCCAGATCTGCTACCCCCACAACGGTGCCAAACACGTTACCCCCAGAACGGCGCCAGATCTGCTACCCCCACAACGGTGCCAAACACGTTACCCCCAGAACGGCGCCAGATCTGCTACTCCCACAACGGTGCCAAACACGTTACCCCCAGTACAGCGCCAGATCTGCTACCCCCACAACGGTGCCAAACACGTTACCCCCAGTACAGCGCCAGATCTGCTACCCCCACAACGGTGCCAAACACGTTACCCCCAGTACGGCGCCAGATCTGCTACCCCCACAACGGTGCCAAACACGTTACCCCCCAGTACGGCGCCAGATCTGCTACCCCCAGCACGGGGCCAGACGCGTTACCCCCAGCACGGCGCCAGCCACCGCAATGACCTCTCCACCAGTTTTCTATGGTTACGTCGCGCCATATCTTCTATATGTTTTTTTTGTTTACAAACATATCTGCTTGATGTACAGCAAAACTGAGATCTCAACAGCCCCTGACTAAAGCAAAGGGTTAATGCATACAGTGATGTCACGGAACAGGGCACAAGTGATGTAATAATGGCAGGATTATGTACACAGTGATGTCATAATGGTAGGGTAACATGCGCACAGTGATGTCATAATGGTAGGGTAACATGCGCACAGTGATGTCATAATGGTAGGGTAACATGCACACAGTGATGTCATAATGGTAGGGTAACATGCACACAGTGATGTCATAATGGTAGGGTAACATGCACACAGTGATGTCATAATGGTAGGGTAACATGCACACAGTGATGTCATAATGGTAGGGTAACATGCACACAGTGATGTCATAATGGTAGGGTAACATGCACACATTGATGTCATAATGGTAGGGTAACATGCACACAGTGATGTCATAATGGTAGGGTAACATGCACACAGTGATGTCATAATGGTAAGGTAGCATGCACACAGTGATGTCATAATGGTAAGGTAGCATGCACACAGTGATGTCATAATGGTAAGGTAGCATGCACACAGTGATGTCATAATGGTAGGGTAACATGCACACAGTGATGTCATAATGGTAGGGTAACATGCACACAGTGATGTCATAATGGTAAGGTAGCATGCACACAGTGATGTCATAATGGTAAGGTAGCATGCACACAGTGATGTCATAATGGTAAGGTAGCATGCACACAGTGATGTCATAATGGTAAGGTAACATGCACACAGTGATATTCTCTTTAGCGACGAAGTCAGAAGTGAGGGGTAGGTTCACACCATGGATTTGACTTTGTATCCCACAGCAGAAGCGATTCCTGCCATGGGTTTTCATTTTGCGCAGTCCGGCCCCACGCTCGGTTTCGCGCCATTGAACTGTGAGCTGCTTCCCGAGGCGCCTGTGCGATAACCGCGCCAAGAATGGACAGGCACGCTCTTGGCATGGTCCAGAAAGCCACACGGGAAAATCCTCAGCCGTCTGAACTGTGGCGCAGCCTCCCATTGAAAACAACTGGAGGTGGTTTCAGTGCAGGTTTTTTGCGGTTTCCAGCACCAAATCTGTACTGGAAAAAAAAAAGACAAATTTTGTCCCCTAAGGCTTATTTCACACACGCGATGCAGATCTGTTCAGGGAAAAATGATGCTTTTAGACGCAATTTCAATCGCGTTCAGTATGTGCCTTTTTTGTCCCGATTGGTTGCGTTTTTCACGTGTGTGAAGAAAAACAACAATATTTTCGCAACCATCAGTAAAAAAAAAAAAATGCATTGCATTCGGATGCCTTCCGTTGAATGGGGCGTTCTGGATGCACCATTTACTTCTATGGAGCCAGGGCTGCGTGAGAACTGCTCAATATAGATGATGCGATTTTTCCGGAACGCAGAGATGATGCGTGAAAAACGACGCTCGTGTACACAGACCTACTGAAATGTAAGGATTCCGTCTGGATGCTGTGTGTTCACTGCACTCATCACATCCGGACTGAAATAGGCCTAAGGGTCCATTCACACGTCCGCAAAATGGGTCCGCATCCGTTCCGCAATTTTGTGTAACAGGTGCGGACCCATTCATTATCAATGGGGCCGGAATATGCTGTCCGCATCCGCTCTTCCGGATCCGCACTTCCGTTCCTCCAAAAAATAGAACATGTCCTATTCTTGTCCGCAATTGCAGACAGGAAAAGGCATTTCCATGAGAGTGTCGGCATTTTGCGGACCGCACATTGCCGGTGTCTGTGTTTTGCGGATACGCAAAACGCATACGGACGTGTGAATGGACCCTAACTCTCTGCCTGGCACAAGCGCTGGGTGATGGGCAGAAGTGCAGATTGGCACAGCTCTTACTATGGGCTCTGACAGTCGGGTCTGCATTGTGTAATTCTATTGTGTGGACACATCTGCTGACAACACTGTGAAAACGTCATTTTTTTTCAGTCTAAGAAAAGAGGTCTTAGTGTCGATGAGAAAAGGACAAAGATGATGGAAATATTCTTTGAAACAGTAAGTTTTTATATGTTAATCTTTAATAACTCCTCCATTTGTGCTGTTTAAAGGGGTTGTGCCAAGTTTTTAAGTCTTCTCACAGGGTAGGGGATAACTAGCAGATCGCTTGGACTCCCACCGATCACGAGAACGGGAGTCCCCTTCTCCCGTTCTGATGGAGCGGCAGGTCATGCATGCGCGCTGCGGCTCCATTCCTTCTCTATGGGAGCGCCGGCAGAACCCCTTTAAGAGCTGATTTAGGCTACTTTCACACTGGCGTTTTGGCTTTCCGTTTGTGAGATCCGTTCAGGGCTCTCAGAAGCGCTCCAAAACGGATCAGTTTTGCCCTAATGCATTCTGAATGGTAAAGGATCCGCTCAGAATGCATCAGTTTGCCTCTGATCAGTCTCTATTCCGCTCTGGAGGCGGACCATTTTGGTGTCTGTCTGACGAAACTGAGCCAAACGGATCCGTCCTGGCACACAATGTAAGTCCATGGGGACGGATCCGTCTTCACTGACACAATTTGGCACTATAGAAAACGGATCCGCAAAAAAAAACACTAGTGTGAAAGTAGCCCAAGACAATAAGAAGTGAAAACTGTATCTTGGGTTCGGGATGCAGAGAGATATTTGAGAAAACTTTCTAAGGGTACTTTCACACTTGCGGCAGGACGGATCCAACATGCTGTTCACCATGTCGGATCCGTCCTGCCGCTATTTCGCCGTGCCGCCGGACCGCCGCTCCGTCCCCATTAACTATAATGGGGACGGGGGCGGAGCTCCGGCGCAGCACGGCGGTGCACGGCGAAAGCCGCCGGACTAAAAAGTCGGACATGCAGGACTTTTTAGTCCGGTGGCTTTTGCCGTGCTGCGCCGGAGCTCCGCCCCCGTCCCCATTATAGTCAATGGGGACGGAGCAACGGTCCGTCGGCACGGCGAAATAGCGGCAGGACGGATCCGACATGGTGAACAGCCTGTTGGATCCGTCCTGCCGCAAGTGTGAAAGTACCCTATGGGCATGTTCACACAATGGGGTTTCCACAGGAAATCAGTGGTAAACTCCCATCCCATTGTTCCTCAGTGGGAATCTGCAATACCGTTCATACAGCCGCAGATTTCAAAACCGCACTGAAATCACAAAACCACAACCGATTGCTGAAAGTCGGATTTTTTTAACAGTATAATTACCTCCATCTGAACGTACCCTAAAAGAAAGACTCTTTCATCCCTATAGCAGCCAATCAAAACATTGCTTTGATTTCCTATTCTGCGCTGTGATTGGTTGCTGTGGGCAAGAAAGACTCTATTCATAAGTCTGCCCCGTGGATGGCAATTTAGGCTCGCTATTCAAAGCCACATTGCGGTCTGTGCGGGCCCCGTGGGCCTCACTGTTCTCCCCTGTAAGATTTAGGGTGATGGTGCCTGTAAATGGCGGCACCTAATTCCACACAAAGCGTTCCCATGCTGCAGAAGGAAATACCTGGAAGCAGTGGGCTGTAAAGACAGTCGCATGTCATACCGATCTCATTTCTTCACGTGGATTTTATCTATTCTAGCAAAATGTGTTGGATGTGGAATTCCAGGAACTTTTCCCCACTGACCACAGAGCCGTAATAGGGCCCCCATAGACTTCTGTGTACCTCTGACTTCGTGTGAAGGGAAAGACTGTGGAATGCAGCATCAGAGGCTGTATTATGAAGGTTTCCTCCCCTAGAAGTATTGCTGCACTGAGCACAATATGGCGGCGCACACAGTGCATATAGCTCTGGAGTACAAAGCTGGCACGTAGTAGTTCAGAGTGCATTTTCAGAACGTATGATGTATTTGTTGCTGAAACTTTCCATTGTGTTTGTTCTAATAGAAAGATGTATTCCAGCTCAAGGACCTGGAGAAAATCGCTCCAAAGCAGAAAGGAATCAGTGAGTAAATGTCCGAGTGTCTTCCGTTTTATGTTACTCTAAGAGTGAGCCACAAAGAGTTGCTTTGGAAGCCAGCTTGTCTGTATTCAGTATGGCTACTTTCACACTTACAGCGGCAGGGGAAACAGCCTGCCGGATCCATGCTAACGCATGTCCACCATGCCGCTGGAAGTCCGCTCCGGCCTCGGACAAAAACCGCAGCATGCTGTAGTTTTTGTCAGGCCACCCCCATAGTGAATGGGGCTGGAGCGGACTTCCAGAGGCACGGTGGACTTGCGTTAGCATGGATCCGGCAGGCTGTTTCCCCTGCCGCAACAGCCTGCCGGACCCTGCTGCTGCAAGTCTGAAGTACGGTAGTCTATAAAAGTTAGCAATTTTATTACGTGTTATCGGCTAGCCCTGATAGTTCTGCTAAAAACAAAATATATTAAAGGGGGTTTCCAGGGGAGTAAGGCTAGTTTCACACCAGCGCTAGGAACAGCCTGCCGGATCTCTCTGCACTCTGGCATTGCCGGAAGCTTAAATGTCGCCGTCTGGCTCCATTAACTATAATGGGGACCGGCGGAGATCCAGCCGCAACCCGGCAAATATGCTGAGACTTGGATGGAAGAAAACCTCTGCACGCTGGACAGGCCTAAAGCAAATATCTGTTATAATTGGGTTGAAGCAGCATAGTTGCCATAACAAGGAAAGGAACCAGAGTGTCATCATTAAGTATCACTGTAGGAAAAGAAATCTCCTCATCTGTACAGGGTGCAGTGATACCTGGCTACATGGAAGGGTGTATTCACACGACTGTATGTATTTTATGGTCCGCAAAAAAATACAGATGACGTCTGTGTTGCATCCGTTTTTTTTTTTTTTTTTTTTTTTTTTTTAGATCCACAATGCCTAACCTTGTCTGCAAAATGGACAATAGAACATGCGAGCGCCATGGAACAGACATGTATGGATGCGGACAGCAGTAGGCAATTGGCGCTCCATATATGTATAATATCTGGAAGATGCACAGCACTGAGATTTCACAGTCTGAGGTCAATTCCTTCTCTATGGGAGCGCCGGCAGAACCCCTTTAAGAGCTGATTTAGGCTACTTTCACACTGGCGTTTTGGCTTTCCGTTTGTGAGATCCGTTCAGGGCTCTCAGAAGCGCTCCAAAACTGATCAGTTTTGCCCTAATGCATTCTGAATGGTAAAGGATCCGCTCAGAATGCATTTTTTTTGCGGACCATAAAATACATACAGTCGTGTGAATACACCCTTCCATGTAGCCAGGTATCACTGCACCCTGTACAGATGAGGAGATTTCTTTTCCTACAGTGATACTTAATGATGACACTCAGGTTCCTTTCCTTGTTATGGCAACTATGCTGCTTCAACCCAATTATAACAGATATTTGCTTTAGGCCTGTCCAGCGTGCAGAGGTTTTCTTCCATCCAAGTCTCAGCATATTTGCCGGGTTGCGGCTGGATCTCCGCCGGTCCCCATTATAGTTAATGGAGCCAGACGACGACATTTAAGCTTCCGGCAATGCCAGAGTGCAGAGAGATCCGGCAGGCTGTTCCTAGCGCTGGTGTGAAACTAGCCCCTCTCCCCTGGAAACCCCCTTTAATATATTTAGTTTTTAGCAGAACTATCAGGGCTAGCCGATGTTCCATACAGATTTTGGTGATGGAAAGTAAAATAAGCTGAATATACAGAATGCACTATGATATGCTGATGTGGATGGGGCAAGAAGGCCATGCAGAAAAGCCGCTCAGCTGTCATTACTTCCTGTATTCTCCATCTGTTGCTAATAGAATAATCATTTGTGACAGCTTCCATGTCAGTAAAGGATGTCCTGCAAAGTCTGGTGGATGATGGAATGGTCGATTCAGAGCGCATCGGAACTTCCAATTATTTTTGGGCCTTTCCCAGTAAGGCGCTTCATGCACGGAAACGAAAACTGGAGACGTTAGAAAGCCAGGTAATTCTGCCTTGTCACATCTTCTGCACAGTGTACTGGTTGGTCCCCATTATTGTTCATAAAGGAAATTACCATTTGTGCAGTGAAACCAATCCATAATGTTTATGTCTCCACATTTAATCTGCTTTATTTTTTTAATCTTTATTTTCATAAATGATGTAGATTGAAATTTACTAATGTGTCTGTGCCAAAAATCTCTCCAAAAAGTGGCACAAATTGGTGCATCTACGGTTTCTACACTTTTTTCCAACATGATTGACAAGGAAGCAGGACTAAGTGGAAAGGGGGTCACAGCTTTTTTTTTTTCTTTCTCCTGAACCTTTGGGGCCCACTATGGTATCAGAACCTGGGCCCACCGGAGGATCCTCTGGTAATCTGGTGGGCTAGTCTGACACTAGTCTGCGTTGTGCCAACATCTTTAACCCATTGAGGTATGGACTCCACAAGACTTCTGAAGGTCTTGAGGTACCTAGCGCCAAGGTTTTAACAGTAGGTCTTACCATTTGTTAGGTGGAGTCTCCATGGATTTTACTTGTTTTTTCAGCACAACTCACAGATACTTGATCAGAATGAGATACTGAGATCTGTATTTGGAGTCGACACCTTAAACTTTTTGTCATATTCCTCAGACCATTCCTAAACTCCTCTTGCAGTGTGGTAGCACACATTATCCTGCTCAAAGAGGCTGTTATGTTTAGAGAATACTGTGTTTAGGTAGGTGGTACATATCAAAGTAAGCCCTGATGCATACGACCGTATTATTTTTTTCTGCATTTATGGACATATTCTGTCTTTTTGCAGATTAGAAATATGGATGCAGAAAGAGCACGGATGGTCCGTGTGCCTTTCAGCACATATATGTCCATTCCGCAAAAAGATACACCTTGTCTTATACTTGGCCACAAAATGCGGACCATGGACCCATTGAACTCAATGGGTCCGCAAAAAATGCGGATTGCAAAATACATACAGTCGTGTTCACGAGACCTTACATAAATGTTAAGACCTAAGTTTTCTCAGCAGAACATTGCCCTGAGCATCACAGTGTCTCCACTGGAGTGCCTTCAACCCATAATGCATGCTGTTGCCATCTCTTCCAAGATGCACTTGCACTCGGCCATCTACACGATTAGAAAGAAAATGTCATTATTTGGACTAGGCCACCTTCTTTCACTTCACCAGGGGCCAGTTCGGATGCTCATGTGCCCGTTTTAAGTGCTTCCGGCAGTGGACAGGGGTCAGCTTGGGCATTCTGACAGGCCGGTAGCTACGCAGCCCCATATGTGATGCAGTGTGTGTTGCTTTATCAGTAAGCCTTGGCTGGCCATGTTGCCAGTTCATCAGTTGTCCTTCCTTGAACGGTGCTAACCACTGTATACCAATCGCACGTCACAAGACCTGCTCTTTTGGTTAGTCTCTTTGGTTAGTCTCCTGCTTCCAACACATCAAGAACTGACTGTGTACTTCCTGCCTAATATAGGCCTCTTTCACACTTGCGTTGTTGGGATCCGGCATGCACTTCCGTTGCCGGAGGTGCCTGCCGGATCCGTAACAACGCAAGTGTACTGAAAGCATTTGAAGACGGAACCGTCTTCCAAATGCTTTCAGTGTTACTATGGCACCCAGGACGCTATTAAAGTCCTGGTTGCCATAGTAGGAGCGGGGAGCGGGGGAGCGGTATACTTACAGTCCGTGCGGCTCCCCGGGCGCTCCAGAATGACGTCAGAGCGCCCCATGCGCATGGATGACGTGATCCATGTGATCACGTGATCCATGCGCTTGGGGCGCCCTGACGTCACTCTGGAGCGCCCGGGGAGCCGCACGGACGGTAAGTATGCTGCTCCCCTGCTCCCCGCTACACTTACCATGGCTGTCAGGACTTTAGCGTCCCGGCAGCCATGGTAACCACTCTGAAAAAGCTAAATGTCGGGTCCGGCAATGCGCCGAAACGACGTTTAGCTTAAGGCCGGATCCGGATCAATGCCTTTCAATGGGCATTGATCCCGGATCCGGCCTTGCGGCAAGTCTTCAGGATTTTTGGCCGGAGCAAAAAGCGGTATTTTCTCCGGCCAAAAAACGTTCCGTACCGGAACTGAAGACATCCTGATGCATCCTGAACGGATTACTCTCCATTCAGAATGCATTAGGATAATCCTGATCAGTATTCTTCCGGCATAGAGTCCCGACGACGGAACTCTATGCCGGAAGACAATAACGCAAGTGTGAAAGAGCCCTTATCCAGGTGCCATTGTCAGGTTATGGCTGATTGGTGTGCGGTATGTGATGTGCTAGAAGTTAATAAAAAAAATGCATGGTTTTTTTGAACCCCTTCAGGATCACCTCCGTACATGTAAGGCAGAAGTGCGGGGTTTAAGAATGGTGCAGGGTTTCTGCTTTTTTAAACAGCAGACACTTGGGGCCAATGCCGATCACAGGCCTTTAACCCCTCAGATGCCATAGTGAATTGCGTCCACTGAATCATAGAAGGCTTTGCCAAGCGGTGATCGGAGAAGACGTTTTTGTTTCTATTAGGCATGCAAACGACCATTGTTCTGGTCCGCATCCGAGCCGCAGTTTTTCACTTCAATGGGGCCGCTCCGTTACGTAGCCCCTCAAAAAAATATATAACATGTCCTATTCTTGTCCGTTTTGCGGACAAGAATAGGCATTTCTACAATGGGCCGCCTGTTCCGTTCCGCAAATTGCGGAAGGCACACGGGCGGCTTCCGTGTTTTGTGGATCCGCAATTTGTGGACCGCAAAAAACGGAATGGTCGTGTGCATGAGGCCTTAGGCTGGATCTCGCTGAAGAGTTCCAGCCTAATAGAGCTGTAATTCCCATTGAGCCCTGCAGGTGGGAGGACTCTGTAGTGGAAGTCCTTTATATGCAATAGTAATTTTTTGCAATGTGAGGGACAAGCAATCTAAGGATTGCATGTCAAAAACTCCTGAGGGGGCTTAATACAAGTGTAAATAAAAAAATAGTTTTTAAAAATTTATAAAAATCAAAATTGCCCCTTTCCCCATAATAAAAATAAATAAGCAATAAAAATGTAAGATCATGGGCATCACCGTGTCCCAAAATGCCTGTACTATTAAAATATATCTCATACGGCATAGCAGAAAAAAAATCCAAACAGCTGATTTGACATTTTTTGTCGCTTCACCTTCCCAAAATTTGAATAAAATGTGATAAAAAATGTATACACATTCCGAAATGGTATTGATTAAAAACGACAGATCGCCCCGCAAGAAATGAGCCCTCATACAGCTCTGTAGACATAACTATAAGGTATAGGGGTCAGAATATGGCTACAAAAAGAAAAAAAGTTTTCCAAAAAACAAAACCCATAAAACTGTGGAGGAATTGTTTCTTTTTCCCAATTCCCCATTTGAATTTTTTCCAGCTTCTCACTACATTGTTTGCAAGACTAAATGGTTTCATTAGAAAGTACAACTTATCCTACAAAAAAACAACCCCTCCTACAGCTATGGAAACGAAAAAATAAAAAAGTTATGGCTCTAGGAAGGCAAGGCGTAAAACGCAGAAACCTAAAAACAGAAAATAGCCCGGTCTTGAATGGGTTAAACAAGGGTAAAGCACTGGAATATCATCTTTCTAAATTGAGCTGTGGTAGGGGCTAGTCTCTACGATGAACGTGTACAAAATAGGTTCTGTCTAGAAGTGATTTGACTGGCTCTGGAGCTTATGTCTGCTGTATAACGTGTGCGTGCCACTAGAGGGCGATCTATACCATGAAGTTCTCTAAGATCTATTCTGTTTAGCATCAATATGTTAGAACAAAACTAAACTCGGCGAGTTAGCGGTCAGAGCGTTACCTTATATGGCAGCCTTCTTGCAGGTTATTTAAAGCACTTCTATACATTTCTCACTGTTTGCAAATATCCTGTAAGAACATATGTTAAGACGCCTTGACTCATAACAGAAGAGGAAGGTTTAGACCGTAATGCAGCATCACACACTTTACAGAATCATCAGTGAAAAAGGAAACTTTTCTACCGATATTCACGTAGTAGCTAGCGCTAATTGTATATTGAGTTTTCCATTGTAATTATTCAATAAAGAAGCCTGCAAGCTTTTAATTAGGCTAGTATGGCACTGTACCTAAACAAAACCAAAAAAACACTCGCCTGCTCCTGGCTGTTCCATTCCAGTGCCGAGGGCCTTGCAGTCCCTAGCCTGTTAACTCCTTGACTGGGTCACTTGCGCTGCTGCAGACAGTAACTGGCCTCAGCAGTGGCATGTCCCTAAGCGGCATGTCACTGCTGGGTCACGTGCTGTTTGGTTTGGTCAATGTTTAACCGCAGCAGTGCATCTGACCTCATCCGGACATTTACAGGCTAGAGACCGGAGCACAAATCAGGCCCGAGACTCAGCAATGGGGATCAGGAGCGTTCCCCCCATGAACCAATAAGGCTTCTTCCCCAAACATTTCACTGGAGAAAACGACAAAAGCTCTGAATATCCGATATTCTACTGATATCTTGCCCTCTGTTTTGTTTAGGGGAAGATGTTGGGGTTCTCTGAAAAAATCTGCATTTATAGTAGTAGTAAATGTGCAACATCTGGCCACTTGAGAATTGGGCCTTCTAGGTCACTAGTGGGTTTGGCTTAGGACTATACCAGATACTTTTTGCAGATTTTGCCATGTTTCTGCGAAAAAAATCCACAGAAAAATCAGTTTTGTGCCCGATTTGACCCTGTAAGTCGCAAAGGATGAAATTCTGAATGAAAATCTGCAGAAACAACTAGCACACTGTAGAATTCAAAATCCACACCACAGGTCAATTTATGCACAAGATGCAGATGAGATTTTTATAATTTTATCTATTTAGTTGATATTGTACTACACTGTTGATATACCGCAGGCAAATCCGCATGTAATATGTAACGTGTAATGAGGCCTGAACCCACCTCACCTCAATGAGGTATGGACCCCCAGCTCACTGCCCCTGGGGTAGTCTCTGTTAGCAGCAGCTGTCACTCATACAAGTTGCTGAACCTGAATCACGGTACCAGGACCTATATACACAGAGTATAGATCCAGCAAAGATCAGGGCTGGCAGCAGACAGTAGAAAGGAGTAGAGGAAACCAGCCGTAAACATAGCAAGCGCAGAGTGGTGTTTCATGAACCCTTACGATGGTTGGGGCACACGGGGAGTGGATAGAGTCAGGGGCACAACTAGCACTTTGAATGAAGCTGAAAGAACAGCGCCATTCAAAATATAGTGGCCGTTCTGTGTTACTGCTGCTTTGTGCCCATTTATTTGAATGGGATCTGAGCTTCCCATAACCTGGCTGGAGCTGTGCTTTTCCGACTCGCTTCAAAATGATAGTTCTGGTGGGTGCAGGGAACAGCTGATTGGACAATGGTGACCTTTTCTGAGGGTAGAAAAACAATTTAATTTTTTATATATAGACTTTTTTTATGTATCACCTTTTTTTTAAGTGATTGAATATTGTGTTTTGGTATAGAAAAGCTTCAGAGGAACAGAAACATGGAAAAAGCTGAAAGTCCCCCCCCCCCATTTGTTTATTTTGGTTATTTTGCGCATCATTTGCGCTAAGTATGTTTCAGTTCTGTCAGGTTTCAGTTACTTTTGATGGGGACAAAAGTCCTGTCTTGTATTTTTTTTTTCCTGTCCAAAAAAACTAACTTGACATAACTGTTACAGATTGAGCACAACTGATGCGTAAAATAAAATGGAAGGGGGAAGGTAAGTTCTTTGGTGACTGCCGTGGTACTGGTAGGGAAAGCATAATCAGGTTTTCATAGAAAATGACCCCCTGTACACACTGTCACACATTTATTATAGTGTCTGCGCCTGTTTTCATGAGTAAAAAGCCTGTTTCTGACTCTCTTATTTTTCAGTCTCATTTACAGTGATGGCCAGTTCGCATTGTTCGCCCGCGAACATATGCGGGCTGCCATCTTTTTTCACAAGTCCGGCGAGGCACAGGTAAGCCCTTACCTGTGCCTGTGCGCGAGCCGGTCTGAAAACAAGTGCGGTCAGCGGGAGCAGTCAGTTCCAAGAACAGCCACCGGGGGCCTTCATCGGGCTGTTCTCGGAACTGCCTGCTCCTGGTGACCGCATTTGTTTTCAGACCGGCTCGCGGCACAGGCACAGGTAAGGGCTTACCTGTGCCTCGCCGGACTTGTGAAAAAAGAGGCCAGCCCGCATATGTTCGCGGGCGAACATTGCGAACTGGCCATCACTGCTCATTTACCAACTGATATTGCCCCTATTTTGGAGGCATTTGTCCTATTATTGTCCGCATTATGGACAAGGATAGGACTGTTCTATTACCTGTTCCGTTCCACAAAATACGGAATGCATATGGACGTCATCTGTATGTTTTGCGGACCACAAAATACATACAGTCGTGTGCACGAGCCCTAATTCAGTTTTCAAACTTTTACAACCCTTTTACGACCTACTTGTGTAGGTATGCCCTTTTTTGCACCTGACTTAGGCGCATAAACAGTGTTATTTCTACTCTTCTCCTGACCAGGCTCATTTTTCCCGTCTGTTTTGAGCGGAAACCTGTCCAATTTTTTACTTTGAAAGAGATAGAGATCCAACTCTTTTCTGGTCACTTTTTCCATGCGCAGACCAATGAGAAAAGTCTTAGTGAATATGAACCTGCTTTACAAGAAAACAACCACTAGATGTCAGACTGCAGATTAAAGACAGGGGTTGCTAATACGCTCCCCCCCTCCCCCCCTAAAAAAAAGGCGAGCTTGATAAATGTTTCCACCCAGCAATGGCCCTATCCACATCTCCTGTTCCTACATTGTAGCTCAATGGAAGTTATTTTGTTACAAGGAAAGTCAGTGTATTTGATGAACCATATCATTTGTACCTCCATCCTAATAAGGTATATGAATATTGTAATTATGCCACCTAGGATAATGACATTATTAAACTGCATTAGGGGACGTTTGTTTTCCTTCCAGTGAAATTTAGGAAAGGTTGCTCTTGATTTCCTTTTTCCATAGACTGTAGCTGTGGCTGGTGTTTGGTTAGCCACTGATTTATAGCCCCTTTGAAAGTCTGCTTGTTCTCTTGTAATGACATTTTTTTTTTAATGTAAAGTTCCTCCATATATTTTTAGCTCTCTGGTGAAAGTGTTTTAAATGTTCTTGGACGGCAGCCTGAGAGCCACCCATGCCTCCGGCATTAACGCTTTGCTCCATCTATGCTATTGCCTTACACTAATCCACGGCTTGTTGACCTTCCATGATTTAAATGCTGTGACCTATGAATCCACTGCTAAACTGTGCAAAAACATAGCAGGCATTGTTGTCTTTAGCAAGAAGAATAAATCATCCCGGTAGTCAGCACTAAATATAAACCTTAGCATTTGGAAACTTTCTATGTCACACAGTGACTTGGGCCTCCTTTGAATAAATGTATAATGAGTTTAATAAAGACACAATGTGAAACTATTCTTATGTATGTGCTCCTGGATTTATGTGGTAGAGATAAAGGAACTGAAATATACAAAAGCATGTACAATAGGTAGATCAGGGGGACGTATGTGCAACAGATAAAACTATCCCCAGTGCAATGTAAGATACTAGTGCCACGGAATCTGCATATAGTTAAAATGCATATGAAGTATAAAAGCATGCGGATATACAACATGAAATTAATAGCCATAAAATAGCGAGCACTCACTTCGCTGGGGGGTAGTCACCAGGATAAACTCATGACACCTGTGACTTTAAACCCCCCTGGCCAGAATCGCATGTAGAGTTGACAGAGATTGATGGCAGCATAGACGGGCAAGCTTCTGACCAATCACTTTATTCCATAGGTAACAAGGCTCACCGCGTTTCGGGGAACAATCCTCCCCTTCTTCAGGAGCAGGTGACCAGCTCAGCCAAACCCAAATGAAGCTATCTACTGGCGGTAGATGGCTTCATTTGGGCATTTCCTGTTCACAAACCACAACTCCCAGAATCCTCCTTTCACTTCTATGGGAGTTACAAGAACAGCAAAGTAAATGTGCATGCTGGGAGTTGTAGTTTTACAGCAGCTGGAGTGCCGCAGGTTGCGGATCCCTGGACTAGAAGACTCATCCAGTCAGACAAGTCACTGGTATATCACCTGTATGACAGAAGTGATGGCACTGATTGGCTGTCGAGTACAGTGTTCTGTACTGCTCTTTACCTGTGCCTGGGTGAGCTGCTTGTACTGGTGTCCTTTTGGAGTATTATTTTTCTCGTATACTGTGTACACTCTACAGAACACTGAAGAAGCGCTGTCCTCATCATAGAAAGTGATTTACAGCTTCCTACAACTATTTCTGCTAGAACCAGTTACTAGTTTTCCATAGAGTAATACAGAGTAATAGGAGTAATGTTCTCCAGTTACAATATTTCATCCCAGAACAAATTACTATTGTTACTTGAGGGACTGCTTTTTTTTAGAAACAAGACATCAATGATTGTCTTTAAATTCAGAGGACACTGGGTGTTGCCACATGAGGGCGTTAAAGTGCACCCACCACTGCCCTATAAAAAGGCTCTCAGAGGCTACTTTTGTGTATTGTACCTGTTGGTGAGAGATCGTCGACTGCTAGACATTCCTCTACGATGCATGCAAAGCCATTTTGCCCAGTTGACAGACTTTGAAAGGGGGCACATCACTGAACTGGGAAAAGCAGGATGGTCCTTTTTGCAAATTGCCTGCCATCTAGGTCGGTCTGACCTAGCTGTTAGGCCTCTTGCACACGACTGTATGTATTTTGCGGTCTGCAAAAAACGGATCCGCAAAAAATAAGGATGACATCCGTGTGCATTCCGTATTTTGTGGAACGGAACAGCTAGCCCCTAATAGAACAGTACTATCCTTGTCCGTGATGCAGACAATAATAAGACATGTTCTATTTTTTTGCGGAACGGAAACGGAATGCACACAGAGTAACTTCAATTTTTTTTGGGGGGACCCATTGAAATGAATGGTTCTGTATACGGTCTGCAAAAAAAACCGGAACGGACACAGATAGAAAATACGTTTGTGTGCAAGAGGCCTTAAGAGCAGTGGTTACATGAGGTCAGGCACACATGGCGAATAGGCTCTGGACGGCCCAGACAGACCACCAGAGAATCTTTTGATCGGCTGAAAAGAACAAATTGCACCCACAGTTTAATTGTCGACCATCTAGATACAGGTGGCACCATCATTACACATCCCTGTCTCTGCCCGGATCATTTCCAGACGCTTAGCGAAAGGAAACTTGAAGTCACAGCACCTGTTATGTTTCTTTCCAGTGACATCCAACCACTGCTGCCTTTCTTTGCTGTGGTGTTATGAATGAGAAACATGGACTGCTTCGGACTGGAACTGTATTGTCTTTAGAACGAATCTAAATTCTTTTTGAGATATGACGGTCAGGTTGGACTGTGAAGGCCTTGTGGCGAATGCTTTATTCCTTCAACAGCAAGTGCGACGACCACATATACACTGCTCAAAAAAATAAAGGGAACACTTAAACAACACAATGTAACTCCAAGTCGATCACACTTCTGTGAAATCAAACTGTCCACTTAGGAAGCAACACTGAGTGACAATCAATTTCACATGCTGTTGTGCAAATGGGATAGACAACAGGTGGAAATTATAGGCAATTAGCAAGACACCCCAATAAAGGAGTGGTTCTGCAGGTGGTGACTACAGACCACTTCTCAGTTCCTATGCTTCCTGGCTGATGTTTTGGTCACTTTTGAATGCTGGCGGTGCTTTCACTCTAGTGGTAGCATGAGACGGAGTCTACAACCCACACAAGTGGCGCAGGTAGTGCAGCTTATCCAGGATGGCACATCAATGCGAGCTGTGGCAAGAAGGTTTGCTGTGTTTGTCAGCGTAGTGTCCAGAGCATGAAGGCGCTACCAGGAGACCGGCCAGTACATCAGGAGACGTGGAGGAGGCCGTAGGAGGGCAACAACCCAGCAGCAGGACCGCTACCTCCGCCTTTGTGCAAGGAGGAACAGGAGGAGCACTGCCAGAGCCCTGCAAAATGACCTCCAGCAGGCCACAAATGTGCATGTGTCTGCTCAAACGGTCAGAAACAGACTCCATGAGGGTGATATGAGGGCCCGACATCCACAGGTGGGGGTTGTGCTTACAGCCCAACACCGTGCAGGACGTTTGGCATTTGCCAGAGAACACCAAGATTGGCAAATTCGACACTGGCGCCCTGTGCTCTTCACAGATGAAAGCAAGTTCACACTGAGCACATGTGACAGACGTGACAGAGTCTGGAGACGCCGTGGAGAACGTTCTGCTGCCTGCAACATCCTCCAGCATGACCGGTTTGGTATTGGGTCAGTAATGGTGTGGGGTGGCATTTCTTTGGAGGGCTGAACAGCCCTCCATGTGCTCGCCAGAGGTAGCCTGACTGTCATTAGGTACCGAGATGAGATCCTCAGACCCCTTGTGAGACCATATGCTGGTGCGGTTGGCCCTGGGTTCCTCCTAATGCAAGACAATGCTAGACCTCATGTGGCTGAAGTGTGTCAGCAGTTCCTGCAAGACGAAGGCATTGATGCTATGGACTGGCCCGCCCGTTCCCCAGACCTGAATCCAATTGAGCACATCTGGGACATCATGTCTCGCTCTATCCACCAACGTCACGTTGCACCACAGACTGTCCAGGAGTTGGCAGATGCTTTAGTCCAGGTCTGGGAGGAGATCCCTCAGGAGACCGTCCGCCACCTCATCAGGAGCATGCACAGGCGTTGTAGGGAGGTCATACAGGCACATGGAGGCCACACACACTACTGAGCCTCATTTTGACTTGTTTTAAGGACATTACATCAAAGTTGGATCAGCCTGTAGTGTGTTTTTCCACTTTAATTTTGAGTGTGACTCCAAATCCAGACCTCCATGGGTTGAAAAAATTTGATTTCCATTTTTTAATTTTTGTGTGATTTTGTTGTCAGCACATTCAACTATGTAAAGAACAAAGTATTTCAGAAGAATATTTAATTAATTCAGATCTAGGATGTGTTATTTTTGTGTTCCCTTTATTTTTTTGAGCAGTGTATTATTAGCACCAAGTAAATCTGTGCGTCACCACGCCTTTTCCCAGAAGCCCATTCATAAAAAAAAAAATGAAGCGTAACAGTCTCAGTTGCAAATTCATTTATACAAAAAAAACTAGCAGAAGGACCCGGTTTCGCACGTGTTTTTTCATCTATTTCATTTAACGTGTGTGTCGTTGAAAGATATCGACAGTATCCCCTATAACAGTGGCATCTACATTACCCCGCCCCCTTAACAGTGACTTCCACAGCCCCCCACCCCTTAACACTGACCCCCTCACAGTGCACCGCCTCCTTTAAAATGGAATCCCCACAGCAGCCCACCCCCTTAACTTTAACCTTCACAGCAGCCTGCCCCTTTAACAGTGCGTTCCACAGCACCCCACCACCTTGACATTGACCTCTACAGGGGACCACCACAGTCTCTTCCTCCCTTAACAGTAAAAGGAAAAAAAAGACAGGAGGCAGCGCCTCATGTGTGGTGCTGTTTCATTAAGGAAATAACGTAAAATAGTTGTGCTTAGTCACAACAGCTCTGTACAGCTTGGCTGATATTGCCCGATCAGCGTGCGGGGGTCCTGCGCTGCTGCCTTGGTTCCTATCTGTGCCATGGATGTGGTTGTCGGGATAAGGTAATCTGTATAGGGAAAACATAGGAGAAGAGGGAATTTTTTTTTTTTAAGTATTAGTAAAAGTAGACAATACATCGGGACAGTAAACAGATATCATCATCATGCAACAGCTTAAAACCCCTTTTTTGGCGCCCGGCCGGAGGGGGAGGGAGAGGGGATGGGTGTGTTTCTGCATAATTTTGTATATCATCTTGTATATAGGTAGTGCAGGGGGAGGGTGTATTTAATGTTAAACAGTTACGGGCAGAAAGTAAATCATAATAGTTTTTATTAGTATTTTCTGTGGGCGGTATGGTTGCGCAGCCAGCTGTGTAACAGTATCACAAGCGCGATCGCAGCTATGTGACAGGTACGATCGCGCTGTAGGTTAGTGACAGAGGATGCTATGGTGGTCTGAAAGGGGAGGTTATGTATAGGGACATGGAGTGTATGTAAAACCATCAGCTGGTTCTTGGCTAGCAGGAGCGATGGCGCTGTGCACTTGCAATATGAGAAATGCATCGGTGAGCTGGAAGAGTGAGTGCGCAGAGCGGACGGAGGTACCGCTGTTGCCTGAGAGTATTGTAGCCGGAGACATGTGGGACTACAGTCTGCTCTTATGAGCAGTGGCGCAGAGTGGGGGGCTGGTTAGTGATGAGAATACATGACGGTACAGTGTGTCAGTTCAATACTTCTGGGATAATTGTTTGTGTGTGTGTGTAGGCCAGTGAACAAGGTTATTCAGGGCATATATACGCTGCTCATATGGATAGTAGGACGGTGGGGGGGGGGGGGGGTGCGAGTACACATATTGGTATGGGTGGCACAATGCACATCAAAAATATATATAAGTATAAATATAAAATACATTGCAATATAATACATGTGGTATATATAGAATGGGGTTACTTAAAAGAGAGGGGGATGTGGTACCATAAAATCACAGTGGAGAAAATAGGTTGGTATAGGTACGATGTGTACACACTGGGTAGGATATTTTCAGTAGATAGATAAATAAATAATTAAAAAGATGCATATTAAATATGTGGATATGGCGAGGTGGATGGAACAGTAATAGATTAATTAAATAAATGAATACATAAATATAAACATAAATACAGAAGAAACATGTGGGTGTGGCAATGGAGAAACTATTAAGACTATAAAACGCCCAAATTTGTTGTCTAATGGAAACAACGCTTCATAAGTAATGATACAATTAGTGATCACAATAATAATGAGAAAAAGATAAATAATAATAATAAAACATAAAATATAATGGAAATTGGCAACAAAGTTAGTAACAAGGTTATGAATAAAATGGCAATAGTTCTAATATAATATGGATAAGGTAAAAGGGGTTATAAGATGTGTTAAAAGATGGTCTCATTTATCTCATTCAGTCCACCATAGCACCACAGCATCCTCTGTCACTAACATACAGCACGATCGTACCTGTCGCATAGCTGCGATCGCGCTTGTGATACTGTTACACAGCTGGCTGCGCAACCATACCACCCACAGAAAATACAAATAAAAACTTATGATTTACTTTCTGCCCGTGACTGTTTATTAACATTAAATACACCCTCCCCCTGCACTACCTATATACAAGATGATATACAAAATTATGCAGAAACACACAGCGGACTGCCCCCTTAACAGTAACATCCACAGCGCCCTCCCCTTTAGCAGGGACCTCCACAGTGGCCGCCCCTTTATTAGTGACCTCCACAGTACCCCGTCTACTTAACAGTGATTTCCACAATAACCCGCCCCCTTAACAGTGACCTCTACAGTCCCCCGCCCCTTAACAGTAACCTCCACAGCGCCTGCCCCTTTAACAGTGACCTCCACAGCAGCGAGCTCTTTTTTTTTGTGACCGCCACAGTACCCAGTCTCGTTAACGGTGACCTCTACAGCACCCCGCCCCTTAAAACTGACCTCCATAGCGGACCGTCCCTTAACAGTGACCTCCATAGCGGACCCTCCCCTAACTGTGACCTCCACAGTTCCCTGTCCCCTTAACAGAGACACCCCATATGTGGCTGTAAACTACTGTACGGGCACACAGTAGGGCGTAGAGGGAAAGGTGCGCCGTTTGGTTTTTGGAGGGCTGATTTTTATGGACCGGTTTATTTACACAGTGTCCTGTTTCAACCCCCTTGATGCACCCCTGGAGTAGAAACTCCTTAAAAGTGACCACATTTTGGAAACTACGGGATAAGGTGGCGGTTTTGTTGGGACTATTTTTAGGGTACATATGATTTTTGGTTGCTCTATATTAAATTTTTGTGAGGTAAGGTTACCAAAAATTTTAATTCATCTCCATTTGCCATTAACTGTTGAGGAACACCTGAAGGGTTAATAAAGTTTGTAAAATCAGTTTTGAATACCTTGAGGGGTGTAGTTTCTTAGATGGGGTCACTTTTAGGGAGTTTCTTCTCTAGGGGTGCATCACGGGGGCTTCAAAAGGGACATGGTGTCAATAAAAGAAAGCCATCAAAATCGGCCTTCCAGAAACCATGTCTGTCCTTTCCTTTTGCGCCCTGCCTTTTACGGATACAGCAGTTTACGACCACAAATGTGGTGTTTCTGTAGACTGCAGTATCGGGGTAATAAATATTAAGTTTTGTTTGGTTGTTAACCCTTGCTTTGTTAACGGAAAAAACGGATTGAAATGGAAAAGTGCCAAAAATAGCTGTTTTGGCACCGTTTTTTATTTTATTTTTTTGACCGTGTTAATTTGGGGGGTTAGGTCATGGGGTATTTTTATAGAGGAGATTCTTACGGACGCGGCGATACCTAATAAGTCAATTACAATTATTTAGGTTTTAGACTATATTATCCTTTTTGATACAAAATATTTTTTTTTGTATCTCTAAAGTCTAAGTCTTTTTTTTATTTTATTTTTTTAGCCGATTATCTTATGTTAGGGGCTAATTTTTTGCGGGATGAGAGGACGGTTTAATTGGCACTATTTTAGGAGCTATATGACTTTTTGATCGCTTGCTTTTAAAATTTTTGTTATGTAAGTTGACAAAAAAAGTTCTTTTTTTGCACCGTTTTTTTTTTTGGACCATGTTAATCTGGGGGGTTAGATAATGGGGTATTTTTATAGAGGAGATTATTACCGACACGGCGATACCTAATTTGTATACTTTTTTTAAATTTATTTTAGTTTTTACAATTTTTTTTGGTGTCAAGTCTGAGAACCTGTTTCTTTATCCGATAGTCAGTGCTAAATTGGGATATAAATTTAGTACTCCATGGAAGTATGGTACTCCCTGAAGCAACCGTCAATGCAGAGGCCCGGATGATCGGGGCACGTGACGCACTGAGTAGTGGTGTCCTTCCGTATCCCCCTCCTGCGACACACTCTGCACTTTTTTGGGGTTCATCCCTTCTTTCCAGTATGGGGGACCACACCTGGAAAGTGTTGGCCAGGCACGATCCGGGCGCCCCCAGTTCCCGAGGTAATCTGGCCTGCTCTTTCCCGGTCCGAAAAGATCAGGGCCTTGAGGACTGCCTCATGGAACTGAAGGAATGTCCCTGTGTTGCCAGCGCTCCGGGACAGCACAAAAGAGTTGTACAAGGCAACCTGCACCAAGTAGACCGCAACTTTTTTGTACCATGCCTGGATTTTGCGAATGGTGTTATATGGCTTCAGGACTTGATCAGAGAGATCAACTCCTCCCATATACCGATTGTAGTCGACGATACAATCGGGCTTGAGGACCTCGCACAGGCACAGGGGTGATGCCGTTACCATGAATTGTGGACAGTACAAGGACATTCCTCTTGTGCTTATATCGGACCAGCAACAGGTTTTCACTGGTAAGGGCACGGGTCTCGCCCCTGGGGATAGGTACCTGGAGGGGGTGGGCAGGGAGGCCGCGTTGATTTTTCCGCACGGTCCCACAAGCGGACGTGGATCTGGCGGCGAGGGACTGGAACAAGGGGATACTAGTATAAAAGTTATCCACGTACAGGTATTAACCTTTATCTAGCAGTGGGTGCATAAGGTCCCACACAAGTTTCCCGCTAACACCCAGAGTGGGAGGACATTTTGGGGGTTGAATACGGGAATCTCGCCCCTCGTACACACGAAACTTGTAAGTGTACCCTGAAGTACTCTCACAAAGTTTGTACAGCTTCACGCCATACCTCGCCCGCTTTGAGGGAATATACTGGCGGAAAATGAGTCTCCCCTTGAATGCAATGAGTGACTCCTCAACCGTGACCTCCCTTCCAGGTACATAGGCCTGTACAAATTTGGTGGTAGGTTGTGGTGGCTCACTAGCAAGTAGTTAAGGTATGGTGCTGCAAGCTCATATAGAGGGAATCACCCCACCCTCTCTTAAAGGCAAATGTAGTAATAGAGTAATGAGCGAGCACTCATACACTTGGCAACCAAATTGACATGTGCAGAAAATATTTATTATATCCCCATAAAATACAAGTAATAAAATTTATAAGAACAATGTAGCAATAATATACAACATTACAGTCACATATTGTGGTAGATATGATCAACACTATATTCATATGACTCAATAGTGTCGATAAATTCAATAATATATATCACACCAAGAAACTTCAAGTATATGCTGTTATTTGGGAAGAGGGGGTATTATCTTCTAGCGCTCTATCCCAATTTGGGAAACTGAATGTCACTAAAAATGTTGTAGGTGTATTCACTGGGAGCGCAATATGTTCATAAAGTGTCCACAGGAATCCTGATAATGTGAAAAGTCTCTTATAGCTGATCCTTTTAAGCTCGATATGAGCTTTGGATTGGAGAAAACTTTAAATCGATGTTTGGCTTACCGTCTAGCGTCTGCTGTCTCCCTATTGCTTCAATGGAGCTTTAAATATTTGCCGGCTTATTCAGCTCCTTTACAGTAGATTATGGACATTTGGCACCACATTGAAAGCAAAAAGGCGAAAGCAGAAAATTTTAAATTTGATGATATGCAGGATGATGTTTTTAGTAGCGATAAAGCTATGGCAGATGTCTTTAGAGAATTAGAGGGACTGCTACAGAAACAACTCAGACAGTATTGGGAGATAAGGTCCCTACAGCAGTATATAGAGCATGGTAAAATTCCTAAGGGGTTAATTTTGAATAAAACCCCAGCACAAGATCTCCTGGATGAGGAGTTTGAGGTGGAATGGAACAGATTACAATTTTCCTGTTCCATTTCACTCATGCAACTCATAATAAAAAGGAGAACAGCACTATTGGAAGTGCTGAATCAAAAAATTGGAAAATTAAAAGACCACCTTGAAAAATTCTCTAGAAATAGTGAATTTGAAATGTGGCAACAAAGACTCTGTAGTGGATTAGATAAAATTGAGAGTGAGATCATTAATAAAAAAACTAAAAAACACCAGAATACACAGAGAAATCACCAGGGTGAAAGATCTGGGGAACAAATTCCCTTATCACAGAATGAGATCCCAAAAGGGAAGAAAAGGGAAGGGGATAGGGATCGGCAGGGCTTATCAGACAGCTACTCAATCTCTGTGACTAACAGATATGAGGAGCTGTCTGATCGGCATTTTTTAGATCATACCCCAGCACATCACAGAGCACGAATACGGCACAGAGAAAGGACACCTCCCAATCACAGTTTAGAATCACCGACACATCACTACAATTTAAGACCCAAGAGCACTTATCAATACCAGAACACAGGGAAGGGACAACATCACATATCACAGAGACAGGATCACCATGCACCCCAAAAGATGAACCACATAGAACAAGTAAGATACCAACACTCCAGACACAGAGGAGGGTCAGAAAGACAAGACGAAGTAAGAGGAAGAGACACATATCACAAAAGACATCACTAGCAACGGATCTCAGCGCAATAATTAACTTAAGTTCAACCACCCTGACTAAAACCCAAAATAATCTGTTAGAGAAAGGTCTGAAGTTTGCCCCCACCAATAAGATGGATAAATTCTCTACGTATATAGGAGTACAAAAACTAATAAGGAATATCTGCCTCAAAAAATATTTTATCAAAAATCCAATTGTGAGGAATGAGAAAGTGATAGTTGAAAAAAACGTAAAAAAGACAAAAAACCCTAACAAAAACCTCCTAAAAAATAAATCAAATATGTTCCCAAGGAGTGAAATCAGTAAAGAAATAGGAGCCTTTCAGAAGTGTGTAGAGGAAGATATTTGCAAACTAAAAGCTAGACCAAGAGCCACAAACAATCTTACCAGAGGAGAGTTTGAGGCATTGAAACTACTACAAAAAAACCACTCAATCACTATACGCCCCGCGGATAAGGGAGGTGCGGTAGTGGTGATGGACACAATTAATTATAATAGGGAATGTCTCCGACAACTCTCAGATGGGGAGACCTATCAAAAATTGGGGGAGACCCCCTTGAGAGATTTGAGTTGGAGCTCAGGAGATACAGTATGGACGGATTGGATAATGGTACGATATCACAGCAGGAACTGGATTTCATTTTGGGCACACAGAGGAGGCTACCATGCTTCTACTGTCTGCCCAAAGTGCACAAAAATCCGAATGATCCCCCAGGACGCCCTATCGTCTCAGGGATTGGATCTATCACATCCAACCTGTCCAAATATATAGACGTACAGTTACAGCCAATAGTTAAGAAAACCAATTCCTATATTAAAGATACGACCCAAATCATACAGATTCTGGAAAACTTAGATGTCCAGACTGGATGGATTATGGGTACACTTGATGTTCAGTCACTTTATACTGTGATTGAACATCAGCAAGGAATTGATGCTGTAAAAATGCAATTAATAAGAGATGGCTCGTATGGAGCAATAAAAAAAGAGTTTATAACGAAAGGAATAGAGTATATCCTGAGCCACAACTACTTCTTTTTTGAGGGGGAATTCTTCCTGCAGAAGCGGGGTACCGCCATGGGGACCAGATTCGCCCCCAGCTATGCTAATTTATTCTTGGCCGAGTGGGAATATAACCACATCAAGCCAAGGCTGGGGACGGATCTGGCCCTGTGGCGCCGTTATATAGATGATGTGATCTTCATCTGGAAAAAGAGTAAAGAAGAATTGGAAAAATTCCTAGAAACAATCAATATTAATAATTTAAATCTGGTCTTTACCTCAAACATACAGGAGAGCACCGAATTCTTGGATTTATTAATCACACAATCTGATAATAAATATATATGTGAGACATTCTGTAAATCCACAGCTAGAAATAGTTATATCGATTTTTCTAGCTGTCACCTGCCGAAATGGCTGACAAATGTTCCCTCTGGTCAGTTCCGTAGGATTAAGCGGAACTGCACAGAGGGACATACTTTTTGAGATGGAAGCCATTGAGATGAAAAGACAATTTATTGAGAAGGAATATCCTGAAAACTTAGTGGAGGAGTCACTCAACCAAATTAGGAAATTAGATAGAAGAGAGTTCTTTAATAAGGAGGACAATAAAGATAAAAATGAGATGGATAATGAGGAAGATAAAACACTAAATAAAGAAGCCATGAGAGTTGTTCTTCCATTTAATGAGAATTATAGGAAGATTCAGAAAATTATTAAAACCCATTGGCACCATGTGTTGAATGACAAAATTGTGGGACACTTACTCCCGACTGTTCCGACGATTACCTTCACTAGGGCACCCAATCTAGGTATCAAGGTGGCCCCTACCGTAAAACCGTGGAAACAGAATAAGTTGAGTTTTTCAGGAACTTGGCTGAGTTTGAAGGGTTTTTATAAATGTGGAAGGTGTATGGGTTGTAGAATGAATAAAAAACCCCGCCTGACGACTAATGTCCCCTCGACTCAGAACAACTATAATTGGGAGATAGAAGATTGTCTTACATGTGACTCCAGTGGAGTTATCTACCTTCTCCAGTGCCCCTGTAACAGACAATATATAGGACGTACCAAGAGGCCATTCAAAAAAAGAGTGGCCGAACATATTGCCAACATCAGGAAGGGGTACGATAAACATTCCCTATCTAAACATTATAAAGAGATGCATAATCAGGATCCATCAAGTCTGGTGTTTACGGCACTGGAGAAGGTGGAGAAACACTGGAGAGGCGGTGATTTTATCAGACAAATGTCTAGGATAGAATCCAGACGCATTTATGAATTTGGATCTCTACAACCGAAAGGCCTTAATTCGGAGTTGGAAATTTTTGGATTTATGTAGGTTGGATGTCTCGAGGCCGACGGCACGTCGCATGCTAGGCCGTCTATCGGCGCTGCGACGTGTCCTTGGCTCCGAGATACCCACCCTTCTTTCTCTATCAAATCCGAATAATTGTATCAAACTCTAGGATTCCTATGAAACTTTCAAGATTCCTCACATTTATTATTTATTGTTTTATATTCTTATATTGATATTTTAATCTTGAAAATTTGTTTAATAATATTTTATTATAAAAAGTCATTTTATAAGTGTTGGCAATCAGATATCAAGTTTATATTTCACATAATGATATATCACACCAATTGGGACATCTGGGCCAAAAAACGCATGTGTCCCCAAAAAACGCATAAAAAACGCATGTAAACTGCAAGAGGAAAAAAAAAAAAAAAAAAAAAAATAAAAAAATTTTTTTTTTAAATCAAGGCTGTATAGAATTATCCCTTGATTATGTGGGAGGATTCCCTTGCAAACTGGGAGTAGCATGAACAACAGGTGTCCGAGATTTGGGAAGCAATCAAAGGAATGGATAAAAATGGAGGCAGAGCAGGCAGACACTTGACCACTGAGGAAGGGAGAGTGAATCTACCCGTAACGCGTATGGTGAAACAAGTGATGTACCTGCATTGAAAAGCCTCCGATAATACTGTATGGCCATAAGAAGAAAATCTCTACAGTAAAGGATTAACTATTCTTATCGTCGAAAGCTGCACCAAAGGAAATTGCGGAACAGAGTGGCAACTCCTGCGATCTTTGGAACTCCTGCGAAATTTAAACCAGCTTGCTGTATGGAGCGACTGAATAAGCCGGCAAATATTTAAAGCTCCATTGAAGCAATAGGGAGACAGCAGACGCTAGACGGTAAGCCAAACATCGATTTAAAGTTTTCTCCAATCCAAAGCTCATATCGAGCTTAAAAGGATCAGCTATAAGAGACTTTTCACATTATCAGGATTCCTGTGGACACTTTATGAACATATTGCGCTCCCAGTGAATACACCTACAACATTTTTAGTGACATTCAGTTTCCCAAATTGGGATAGAGCGCTAGAAGATAATACCCCCTCTTCCCAAATAACAGCATATACTTGAAGTTTCTTGGTGTGATATATATTATTGAATTTATCGACACTATTGAGTCATATGAATATAGTGTTGATCATATCTACCACAATATGTGACTGTAATGTTGTATATTATTGCTACATTGTTCTTATAAATTTTATTACTTGTATTTTATGGGGATATAATAAATATTTTCTGCACATGTCAATTTGGTTGCCAAGTGTATGAGTGCTCGCTCATTACTCTATTACTACAAATTTGGCCCCAAAGTGATCTATGACTGGCCGCATCTTATACAGATGGTCATAGTCAGGATCACCTTGGGGGGGACATGCTCCATTATCTGAATAATGCAGGCATTTCCGGATGACCTCAAACCGGGTCTGGTAGAGGACGTCCCCACTCCAGTAATGCCTGACACTAGGTTTCTTGACTAGGCCCATGTGCAGCACGAGGCCCCAAAATGTCCTCATCTCGGCTGCACTGACCGGGGTCCAGCCACCGGGCCTAGCCAAAAAGGAGCCCGGGTGTTGAGCAACGAACTGTTGAGCGTACAGGTTCGTCTGCTCCACCATTAGATTTACCAGTTGGTCACTGAAAAAAAGACTAAAAAAGTAATATTCAGTGAAGCCCACTGTGGAAATCTGGATTCCTGATTGGCCTTCAAACTCAGGAATCACGGGCTCAAATCGCTCTGGGGTACACCAGACAAGTTCACCGGCAGGGGGCTCCGGTGGATTTAACTGGTGGGCCGGAAAACTAGTACGAGCCCCAGAGCTGCTCGCACTAGGGTGGGCCACAGGGTCCCTAGCATGGCGATCCCTTTGCTCCGCCTGGCGGCGTCTCCGCCGCCTTGGGGGCTCATCATCATCGCTAGATGATGAGGAGGACGCGGATGACAACAGGAAAGTGGGGTCATCCTCGTCCTCACTAGGACTCAGAGGCAAGCTGGGCGTATGCCTCCTCGGCCGAGAACATCCCGCGGGCCACAGGGCAGTGTGTGTCTGCTTGTGTGTGCGCGTGCATTTAAATCTTTATTCAGTGTGCGTGTGTGTGGGGGCACGGGTGTTCACGTACTTATCCCTAAAACTAACAGAAAAAAAAAGACTAACAAAAAAAAAGGGGAAAAATTTGAAAAAAAAATTCAAACGCTGGTCAACCGTCCGAAGTTGATCAGCGGTGGGGTGTGTGACGGCTGTGCTGTGGACCCCAGACACCCTACTTAGGGTGATGCATGCAAGAAAACTTTTTTTTTTACCACTAACTTTCCCTTTATTTTCCCTGCCTAGCCCAACCTTGCCCTAGACTTTCCCTAATTACCTGCAGATAAGATGGGGGGTGCTGGTTCACAGATCGGGTCCTGGGGGCAAGGATGGGTGCTGGGGCACAGATGGGGTGATGCTCCACACGTGCAGGCAGCGCTCCTCTCTCCTCGGGCTCCGGACACAAAAGGAGGAGGAGAGGAGCGCTGCTATGATTTGAATCTCCCGCCGGCCCGCCCTCCTACCAATCAGAGGCGATCCTGAGAGGTGATGTCACCATCACTACTCAGGATCTAAGGATGGTGTTTGGTGGGGTAAAATCACACCACTGATCACCATCCTGTTCCGGGTTATCGGGTCCTCAGAGACCCGAATAACCCGGAAATGCAGCAAACCGCAGGTCTGAATTGACCTGCGGTTTGCTGCGATCGCCTACACGGGGGGGTCACAGGACCCCCCG
Source organism: Bufo bufo (assembly GCF_905171765.1). Lineage (NCBI taxonomy): Eukaryota > Metazoa > Chordata > Amphibia > Anura > Bufonidae > Bufo > Bufo bufo. Next base: position 657,689,911 of record NC_053390.1, read on the forward strand.
GCGCATTTGCCCCAGATGCCTGCAGGCACGGGTTCCGATCACCGCCCGCCGTGCGGCGGTGATCGAAAATACACAGGGCGTACAGGTACGCCCTGTGTCCTTAAGTACCAGGACATAAGGGCGTACCTGTACGCCCTGTGTCCAGGGCCGGTGCAAGGATTTTTGCCGCCCTAGGCAAGATAAAAATTGCCGCCCCCCCCCCCCTTATCAGATGATCTGCCCATATCATGACATCACATATGTTCCACCCCTTTCTCAGCTTTTAAATTAAAAGAACTGCTATGTTTCCCTTACGGTTAATCCAGCTTCTTGTAGCTGTCTCTTTTTGCGGAACGGAATTGCGGACTCATACATTTCTATGGGGCCGCACGACCCATCGGCCGCAATTCCGATCCTGAAAAAAAATAGAACATGTCCTATTCTTGTCCGCAATAGCGGACAAGGATAGGCATATTCTCTTAGTGCCGGCAATGTGCGGTCCGCAAAATGCGGAACGCACATTGCCGCTGTCCCTGTTTTGTGGATCCGCAAAACACACACGGATGTGTGAATGAACCCTAAATGTGAGGTAAATTAGTTTCCAATGTAGTATTAATAACTAAACAATTAAATAATAAACATATTGCATTGTCTACTTACCACCAGGACAATAAGATGATCTGGTCTCTGGCTGCAGTCTGGCTCTGGGGACTCCCTTGTCACTCTCATTTTAACCCCCCCCCTTGTCACTCTCATTTTACCCCCCCTTGTCACTCTCATTCTTGTCACTCTCATTCTACCCCCCCACCTTGTCACTCTCATTCTACCCCCCCCCCCCCCTCCCCTTGTCACCTCTAATGTAGCGTGGCCGAGCTCTGTTCGGTCCGCGGTACAGGAGCATTTGTTTCCTGTACCCGGCCGGACTGACAGGAAGTGCACACTAAGTGAGCACTTCCTGTCAGTCCGGCCGGGTACAGGAAACAAAAGCTCCTGTACCGCGGACCGAACAGAGCTCGGCCACGCTACATTAACAACAGCAGTAGCACAAAGCAGACACAGCAGGCGCAGGCAGGCTGCGCGGCACTGAGCCGGCGGCCGGAGATTCTTCAGAGCGGCAAGCGCTCAGCCGCTCAGGACCCAGCCGCCCGAACTTATATAACCAACTTTTTTTTTTTACACCGTCCGCAACGGGCGCCCCCTGCTAAATGGCGCCCTAGGCGACTGCCTAAGTCGCCTTACTGGTGGCGCCGGCCCTACCTGTGTCCAGAAGAGGTTAATAAGATTCAGCCCTTAGCAACCAGTCTGCATAAAACTGCAATTTCACTATTCAGTTAAGATGGCCGCCACTGCCCTCACCCTGAGGCTAATCCTGCCTGCCCTCACTAGCCACCCCCAAAAGTGTCAGTAACCAGAGCCCTCCCTGCTAAAGGGTTAATCTCCTGCAGCACAAATGGGTCCTCTTACCACATGTTGCTTTCATTTATACACTGAGCAGATGGCAGATCTCCCTTCCCTGGTCTGCGCTGCTCCAACTCTGCATTCTGTAGCTCTGCTGAGTGAGAGAGCGTCTGCCAAGCGCATGGACAGGGAGAAGTGCACACAGCCCAGGCACTGTTATCAGCTGCTGGGGAGGACCTGGCTTTAATCATTTACTTACAGTCCCTGGCTGTCAGTAATGTGAGCCTGCACAACAGATAGACGGACCATGCCTAGCAACCCTATTTTAAGCACAGGTAAAAGTAGGCCGTACAGGGAACAAAAATGTGGAATTAAGGGGTAATTGAATACACAGTGAAAAGTTTAAATAGGGCCACCAAGGAGATATTAATCACCACAATCCAATACTCCAAAAAATATATATACGACAGTTATCCTTTAACTGTGACCTCCATAGCAGCCTGCCCTTAACTGGGACCTCCACAGCACTCCACTCCCTTAACAGTGTACTCCACAGCGCCCTGCCCCTTTAAAGCTGACCTACAGTAGTGAAGAAAAATGGCTCAGTTGTTATGGAAACCTGGTGTAAAACTGTGTGTATATGGAGACTAAGGACCTGTGAGCTTCTATTGGTTGATAAGGGACATTTAACCGTGTGTATGGTAGTTGGGATATGAAGAGAAAGACCTGCAGGCTTCTATTAGCTAATGTAGGTCATGTGATGTGCCATATTTGCATTTTTTGGGAATATCTCAGGAACGGTACGTGCCAGAGAGCTGAGACCTGGTCTAAAACCTTTCCTGGACACCTGATGTACCTGTGTGCCAAATTTCATGATTGTAAATGCGACTGTGCTGATTCCTTTAGCGGAAATACATACATACGTACACTCAGCTTTATATTGTAACTAGGGGTGCACCGAAATTCCAGTAACAACTCTGCAGGCAGAGCAGAGGGCGGCGTAACGTCACTTACTCACGTGACGCGCCTGCTCCGCCTCCTTCATTCATAAAGTGGGCGGAGCAGGTGCGTCACGTGAGTAAGTGACGTTACGCCACCCTTCGCTCTGCTTGCAGAGTTGTTACTGGAGCGTCACGATGGTAAGGTAAAATAAAGATGCAGTGAGTGATTAGTCTGCTGTGAGCAGCAGGGCCGGGGCTGTTATGGGTAGGGGGATCGGTCTATGGCACTGCTATGGGGAGGGGGGATCTGTGCACTGTTATGGGGAAAAGGATCTATGCACTGTTATGCCCATAACAGTGCACATATCCCCTTCCCCATAACAGTGCACAGATCCCCCTCTCCATAACAGCGCCACCCACAGATCCCCCTCTCCATAACAGCGCCACCCACAGATCCCCCCCTCTCCATAACAGCGCCACCCACAGATCCCCCTCTCTATAACAGCGCCACCCACAGATCCCCCTCTCCATAACAGCGCCACCCACAGATCCACCTCTCCATAACAGCGCCACCCACAGATCCACCTCTCCATAACAGCGCCACCCACAGATCCCCCTCTCCATAACAGCGCCACCCACAGATCCCCCTCTCCATAACAGCGCCACCCACAGATGAATTTCATTCATGAAAAAGAATTATTAATAAAATCATTTAAAAAAAAGTATTTTAAAAGTATTTGGGCAAAAAGGCAGTTTCGGTTTTCGGTCAAGGGCATCCTGAATTTTCGGTTTCGGACCAGAATTTTCATTTCGGTGCACCCCTAATTGTAACATCTGTGACAGGTCTCAGAAGGTCTGAAAGATTATCTACGCATTAGTGATCTGACAGCCTCTTTTGGTTTCACTTTGTCTGTGTGTTGCTGGCCCTTTTCCTACACTAGCGGTGAGGCCTAGTGTCTTTCCCCTTCCTTCTTGATTGTCTTTTGGTGTTCTCCCCTACTACATCCGTGACATTATCCGAAGCCGATACTGCCATTTTTGTTCTGATTTGTGCAGCTATGGATACTATGTCTGCACTGGTCAAACAGATGCAGAATCTGACTTTGGAGGTAGCAGACCTCCGCGCAACTGTCTTGCAGATTCAGACTCCACAGGCTGCTGGTTCCGGTGGTGGGTCCCAGGCCTGTCCTGAACCGAAGGTGGCTCTCCTGGACAGGTTTTCTGGGGGTAGTGACAATTTCATCCGGTTCAGGGAGTCATGTAAATTATACTTTAAGCTGCGTCCATACTCTTCTGGGGATGAGTGTCAACGTGTGGGTATGATTATTTCATTGCTTAAAGAGGACGCCCAATCTTGCTGCGATCGCCTACAGAGTCTAATGACCCTAGTCCCATTTTTTTCTGAAGGGGTTGTCATATCCGCTCTTTATCCTGATCTTGAGACCAGGGTGTTGGAGGCACAGGAGGATGCTCTGGACTCTTGTCCTCCGGGGAAGTTGTTTGTTCCCTCCGAATTACGTCACATGGTGTTTGAGGAACATCACTGTACGGTGCTTGCTGGGCACCCTGGGAGCAGATCGACTGTCGATCTCATCTCTTGCAGATTTTGGTGGCCGGGGTTGCGTAAGTGTGTTGAGGACTATGTGTCAACCTGTGGTACCTGTGCACGTCTAAGGTGACACATACTCTGCCTTCCGAATCTCTGCTTCCATTGCCCATCCCGTCCAGACCTTGGACCCATTTGTCCATGGATTTTATCACAGATTTTCTGAATTCTTCGGGAAAAAATGTGATTCTGGTGGTTCTAGATCGTTTTAGTAAAATGGCACACTTTATTGCATTACCTAGTCTACCCAATGCTAAAACTGTTGCACAGGTGTTTGTCGACAACATCGTGAAATTACATGGCATTCCCTCTGATGTGGTGTCCGATAGAGGGACTCAGTTTGTTTCCAGGTTCTGGAAAGCGTTCTGTACTCGTCTGGGTGTACAATTGTCCTTCTCTTCGGCTTTTCATCCTCAGTCGAACGGACAGACTGAGCGCACTAATCAGAATCTGGAGACTTACTTGAGATGTTTTGTTTCAGAGAATCAGGAAGAGTGGTCTTCATGTTTGTCATTAGCTGAGTTTGCTATAAATAACCGTAGACAGGAATCCACTGATAAGTCGCTGTTTTTTGGGGCATATGGGTTCCATCCACAGTTTGGTACATTTTCTGGTGCTCAAAATTCCGGCATTCCTGAGGAGGAACGATTTTCCTCTTCTTTGTCTTCTATTGTCATGCCCTGCTCAGTTTATGGTCGGAGGTCTGCCAGGTTAGCAGCACGTGTGGTGTTTTTGGTTTTTGTTTTGAAGTAGAGCTGTATCAGCCTCCCTTCAGGTGCAATGGGTGGGGTTGTTTGTATCAGTTTAAATTACGCACCTGCCCAGTGTCCTGTGCGGGTTATAGCTTCTATCTTGCTCAGTGGAAGGAAGGAAGGAAAGAAAGAAGGATTTGCTATATCTGCTCTGTGACAAGATAAGTTGGTTTTGTTTTCTTGTGTGTGTTCTGTCTAGGCTGTTAGAGAGGGGCCTGCCTCCTCCAGGTCTGAGGAAGCAAGCTGTCTCTTTCCCCCTGTCACCATCTTAGGGATTTTAGGGAATCTTCATCCTTAGGCACGGGGGCACGTTTATTCCCACCTCTAGGGTCTGAACGTGGGCACAGAAGTCTAGAGAGAGCTGGTAGGGATTTGTAAGGAGGTGACCTTTATCCCCAGCTTCTGGCCTAGACACTTGTTTGTGGATTTCTGTTGTATCTTGTATCCTGTCCAGCGTGACATTATAACCCGCCCAAAACCTAGACTGCGATTTCTCAGCAGCTTTGAGATGGAGTCAATTGATTAGTTGGTTGATCGCATGCAGGAGTTAACTTGGGAGGTAGCTGACCTCTGCAATGCAGTTTCACTTTTCAGAATTTTCTGCTTCATGGCTCCACTGGTGGGAGTCAGTCCAGCCTTGAACCTAAGGTTGCTCTCCCTGAACGGTTTTCTGGCGGTGTAGATGATTTTATCCGCTTTAGAGAGTCATGCAAGTTGTATTTTCAGCTGTGGCCGTCTTCATCTGGCGATGAGAGTCAGAGAGTAGGGATAATCATTTCCCTGCTTAAAGGGGACGCGCAGTCCTGGGCCTTTTCTCTGCCGACCGGTTCTCTGGCCCTCCGGCCGGTGGATGAATTTTTTAAAGCCTTGGGATTAATCTATGATGACCCAGATCGGGTCTCGATGGCAGAATCTAAGTTGTGTACTTTATTACAAGGAGAACATGCTGCAGAGGTGTATTGTGTTGAGTTTAGGAGATGGGCTACGGAGTCTGGGTGGAATGACCCCACGCTTAGTAGTCAGTTTTGTCAGGGGTTGTCTGAGAGATTAAAAGATGACCTCGCTTTTCATGAGTATCCGGATACATTGGAGAATGCTATGTCTTTAGCAGTACGGTTAGGCTACTTTCACACTTGCGTTAGGTGCGGATCCGTCTGGTATCTGCACAGACGGATCCGCACCTATAATGCAAACGCTTGCATCCGTTCAGTATGGATCCGTCTGCATAACAGCTTTTTCAGATCTGAGTTTTCACAATCGTGAAAACTCAGATCCGACAGTATAGTCTAACACAGAGGCGTTCCCATGGTGATGGGGACGCTTCAAGTTAGAATATACTAAGAACTGTGTACATAACTGACCCCTGCTGCCTGGCAGCACCCGATCTCTTACAGGGGGCTGTGATCCGCACAATTAACCCCTCAGGTGCCGCACCTGAGGGGTTAATTGTGCGGATCTCAGCCCCCTGATCGGGTGCTGCCAGGCAGCAGGGGCCAGATCCCCCTCCCTCCCCAGTATTAAAGCATTGGTGGCCAGTGCGGCCCCCCCTCCCTCCCCAGTATTAAAGGCATTGGTGGCCAGTGCGGCCCCCCACCTCCCTCCCTCCCCAGTATTAAAGGCATTGGTGGACAGTGCGGCCCCTCCCTCCCCAGTATTAAATTAATTGGTGGCCAGTGCGGCCCCCCCTCCCTCCCCAGTATTAAATTCATTGGTGGCCAGTGCGGCCTCCCCTCCCCCTTTCTAATTAAAATCACCCCCCCCCCCATCATTGGTGGTAGCGGAGAGTTCCGATCGGAGTCCCAGTTTAATCGCTGGGGCTCCGATCGGTTACCATGGCAGCCAGGACGCTACTGCAGTGGTTACTTAGCAATTTTAGAAGCATTTTACTTACCTGCGCTGTCTGTGGCCGGCCGGTCGCTCCTCTTACTGGTAAGTGAAAGGTCTGTGCGGCGCATTGCTTATAGCACAGACCTGTCACTTACCAGTAAGAGGAGCGACCGGCCGGCCACAGACAGCGCAGGTAAGTAAAATGCTTCTAAAATTGCTAAGTAACCATGGCAGCCAGGACTGCAGTAGCGTCCTGGCTGCCATGGTAACTGATCGGAGCCCCAGCGATTAAACTGGGACTCCGATCGGAACTCTCCGCTCCCACCAATGATGGGGGGAGAGGGGAGGCCGCACTGGCCACCAATGAATTTAATACTGGGGAGGGAGGGGGGCCGCACTGGCCACCAATGAATTTAAAACTGGGGAGGGAGGGAGGGGGGTCTGGCCCCTGCTGCCTGGCAGACCTGATCTCTTACAGGGGGCTATGATACGCACAATTAACCCCTCCGGTGCGGCACCTGAGGGGTTAATTGTGCGGATCACACCCCGTCTGTAAGAGATCGGGTGCTGCAGGCAGCAGGGGGCAGTTATATACACAGTTCTTAGTATATTCTTACTTGAAGCGTCCCCATCACTATGGGAACGCCTCTGTGTTAGAATATTCTGTCGGATATGAGTTTTCACGATCTAACTCAAATCCGATGGTATATTCTAACATAGAGGCATTCCCATGGTGATGGGGACGCTTCAAGTTAAAATATACCATCGGATTTAAGAAAACTCCGATCCGATGGTATATTAATAGGGACTCCTGACTTTACATTGAAAGTCAATGGGGGACGGATCCGTTTGCAATTGCACCATATTGTGTCAACGTCAAACGGATCCGTCCCCATTGACTTGCACGGCCTGTCGGACACCAAAACGCTGCAAGCTGCGTTTTGGTGTCCGCCTCCAGAGCGGAATGGAGGCGGAACGGAGCCAAACTGATGCATTCTGAACGGATCCTTATCCATTCAGAATGCATTGGGGATGAATGGTTCCGTTCGGGGCCGCTTGTGAGAGCCCTCAAACGGATCTCACAAGCGGAACCCCAAACGCAAGTGTGAAAGTAGCCTTAGATAGACGCATTAGAGAGAGGTGTAAGGTCCCCTCCACGCGAGGGATCCCTTCTGTGAGTGGTTTCGTCCCACCAGTTCCCCAGAGTATTATGACATGTAATTCTGGGGTAGAGGAGGAACCCATGCAGCTGGGTCAGGTGTTGTTCCGTTCTGGTAATAGGAACTTTAGGAGGTTGCATAAGCTATGTTATTACTGTGGAGAAAGTGGTCATTTTGTTTATGCTTGTCCTTTTGTTAAATCGCGTGTTGATGATAAAGAACCACAAAGAGGTTTACATAAAGAGAAAAAAAAACACATCCTTGACTCTTGGTAGTGTGAATGGGCTGCCGGAGCAAGAAAGTATGCAATCTCCCTGCAATACTCGTTTTCTCCTTCCAGCTATGGTGGCGCTAGACTCAAGAAAATTTTATTTTGAAGTATTCCTTGATTGTGGTGCTGGGGTAAACCTTATTGATTATCTTTTTCTTCAAAATCTGGGCCTAAGTACTTGCACCTTAGAAAGAGAGATTCCGGTGTTCGCAATCTATTCTTCCTTTCTTTCTCAAAGGAGTCTCACTCATATTGCTCATGGTATTCAGTTAAGGGTGGGTGATTCACATGTTGAGATCATCTCTTGTTTTGTCATGAAGGACTTGCCCGCTCCTATGGTCTTAGGGTTACCATGGTTGATAAAACATAACCCTACTATAGATTGGCAGGCAAGGCAGATCATTGGTTGGAGTGAATTTTGTTCGGACAATTGTCTTAGTACCTCTATCTCTGGGGTGTCTACTACGGTTTTACCCCAGTATCTCTCAGATTTTGCGCATGTATTTTCGGAAGGTGGGGCTCAGGAATTGCCTCCTCATCATGAATATGATTGCCCGGTTAATCTCATCCCAGGGGCTAAGTTGCCAAAATCTCGGCTATACAATCTTTCTCAACCTGAAAGAGAGGTCATGCGGAAGTATTTTGCCGAGAGTTTGGCAAAGGGTCATATAAGGCCATCTAAATCTCCGGTCGCAGTTGGGTTATTCTTTGTTAAGAAAAAGGATGGATTGCTTAGACCCTGTTTGGATTTCCGGGAATTGAACCGCATTACGGTCCGTGATCCGTATCCCCTTCCCTTGATCTCTGGCCTTTTTGATCAAATTGTTGGAGCCAAGGTGTTCTCCAAGTTAGATTTAAGAGGGGCCTACAATCTGATCAGAATCAGGGAGGGGGATGAGTGGAAAACGGCCTTCAACACACACGAGGGTCATTTCGAGAATCTGGTTATGCCTTTTGGGTTAACTAACGCGCCAGCAGTGTTTCAGCGATTTGTCAATGACATTTTCCATCATTTTGTGGGAAGGTTCGTTGTAATTTACTTGGATGACATTGTAATTTACTCTCCTGATCTGAAGACTCATCAGGATCACGTGAGACAGGTCTTTCTCGATCCTTCGGGAGAATAAATTGTATGCTAAATTGGAGAAATGTGTGTTTACTGTTCAGGAGCTTCCGTTTCTGGGTTACCTGCTTTCTGACTCTGGTTTTCATATGGACCCTGAAAAGGTCCGGGCGGTTCTGGAATAGGACCGACCGGAGAATCAGAAAGCTTTGATGCGGTTTTTAAGGTTTACCAATTATTATGGAAAATTTATCTTGAACTACTCTGACCGATATGACTAATAAAAGGCGTCGACTTCTCTGTCTGGTCGGATGAGGCATTGCAGGCCTTTTCGGCTATTAAGGAATGTTTTGCGTCTGCTCCCATTCTGATGCAGCCCGATGTGTCTCAGCCATTCGTGGGTGGAGGTGGATGCATCAGAGGTTGAGGTTGGAGCAGTGTTGTCGCAGGGTTCATCTCCTGGCAAGTGGCGTCCGTGTGCTTTTTTTTTCCAAGAAGCTCTCGGTCGCCGAGAGGAATTATGATGTAGGAGATAGGAATTGCTTGCCATCAAATTGGCCTTTAAGGAATGGCGTCACTGGTTGGAGGGGGCGTCTCATCCGGTTACGGTATATACTGATTATAAGAACTTGGCTTAACTGCAAACTGCCAAGCGTCTGAATCCTAGACAGGCTAGATGGTCACTGTTCTTTACTAGGTTCAACTTTGTGGTTACTTTTCGCCCGGGGGTTAAAAACGTCAAGGCGGATGCATTGTCTCGTAGTTTTCCTGGGGGAGGGGATTCAGAGGATCCTGCTCCGATTTTGGCTGATTGGGTGGTTGTTTCCGCTCTGTACCCCGAGTTGGAGATGGAGGTATTGGGAGCCCAGGAGGAGGCTCTGGATTCTTGTCCCCCAGGTAGGTTGCTTGTTCCTGCTGGATTGCGATACAAGGTATTCAAGGAACATCACGATACTGTCCTTGCGGGACATCCTGGTGGCAAGTCCACCTTTGATCTGATTTCCCGGAGGTTCTGGTGGCCTGGGTTACGTAAGAGTGTTGAGGATTCCGTAGCAGCTTGTGAGACCTGTGCATGGGCAAAGGTTGCTCACACTCGACCTTCTGGTTCACTTCTTCCTTTGTCTATTCCATCTTGTCCCTGGACGCACTTGTCTATGGACTTTATTACTGATCTGCCGAGTTCCTCTGGGAAAACTGTGATTTTGGTGGTTGTTGACCGTTTCAGTAAAATGGCTCACTTTGTATCGTTAGCTAGTCTGCCCAATGCTAAGACTCTTGCTCAGGTTTTTGTGGATAACATCGTGAAATTACATGGCATTCCCTCGGATGTGGTTTCTGATAGGGGCACGCAGTTTGTTTCCAGATTTTGGAGGGCGTTCTGCTCTCGTCTTGGTATCCAACTTTCGTTCTCTTCTGCTTTTCATCCGCAGTCGAATGGACAGACAGAGCGTACTAATCAAAACCTGGAGACCTACTTGAAGTGATTTGTGGCTGAAAACCAGGAGGACTGGTCCTCATTCTTATCACTAGCAGAGTTTGCTTTGAATAACCGTAGGCAGGAGTCCACGGGTAAGTCGCCATTTCTTGGTGCATACGGTTTTCATCCTCAGTTTGGTACCTTTTCTGAGACTGGTTCCTCTGGGATGCCAGAGGAGGAGAGATTTTCTTCTGCCTTGTCCTCTATCTGGCGGAAGATTCAAGTAAATTTGGAGAGTATGGGTGAGCAGTACAAGCGAATGGCTGACAAGAGACGTATGACTGGTCCGGACCTGTGTGTGGGTGATCTGGTGTGGTTATATACTAAAAATATTAAACTGAAAGTACCATCTTGGAAACTGGGTCCAAGATTTATTGGACCTTACAAAATATCTGCGGTGATCAATCCAGTAGCGTTTCGTCTGGATCTTCTGCAGATCTGGAGGATCCACGATGTGTTCCACAGGTCTTTACTTAAGAAATATGTGGAACCATCGCCATTGCCTCCTCCCCCTGTTCTGGTTGATGGAAATTTAGAGTTCGAGATCTCTAGGGTTCTCGACTCACGGGTTCTTCAGGGTTCCCTTCAGTACCTGGTACACTGGAGGAGATACGGCCCTGAGGAGAGGATGTGGGTTCCGGCTGTGGATGTTAGTGCCAGCCGATTGGTGAGGGCTTTTCACAGATCCCACCCGGATAAAGTTGGGCCGGGGTGTCCGGAGGTCATCCATAGAAGGGGGGAATACTGTCATGCCCTGCTCAGGTTATGTGCGGAGGTCTGCCAGGTTAGCAGCACGTGTGTAGTTTTTTGTTTTTGTTTTGGAGTTGAGCTGTATCCGCCTCCCTTGAGGTGCACTGGGTGGGGTCGTTTTTATGAGTTTAAATTACGCCCCTTCCCAGTGTCCTGTGTGGGTTATAGCTTCTATCTTGCTCAGTGGAAGGAAGGAAGGAAGGAAGGAAAGAAGGATTTGCTGTATCTGCTCTGTGACAAGATAAGTTGGTTTTGTTTTCTTGTGTGTGTTCTGTCTAGGCTGTTAGAGAGACGCCTGCCTCCTCCAGGTCTGAGGAAGCAAGCTGTCTCTTTCCCCCTGTCACCATCTTAGGGATTTTAGGGAATCTTCAGCCTTAGGCACGGGGGCACGTTTATTCCCACCTCTGGGATCTGAACGTGGGCACAGAAGTCTAGGGAGAGATGGTAGGGATTTGTAAGGAGGTGACCTTTATCCCCAGCTTCTGGCCTAGACACTTGTTTGTGGATTTCTGTTGTACCTTGTATCCTGTCCAGCGTGACATTTATTTGGCGGAAAATCCAAAATAACCTGAAAAAGATGGGCAACAGGTATAAGCCTGTGGCTGACAGGAGACTTTTGAGTGGTCCGGACCTGAGAGTGGGTGATGCTTTGTGGTTGTCTACAAGAAACATTAAACTTAAGGTACCTTCTTGGAAGTTGGGCCCAAGATTTATTGGTCCATATAAGATCACTGCCATTGTTAACCCTGTAGCCTTTAGTCTTGAACTTCCTCAGGCATTGAAAATCCATAACGTATTTCATAAATCGTTGCTAAAGAAATGTCGAACCTGTTGATTCTTTCTCCTTGCCTCCCGCTCCTGTCATGGTGGACGGCAATTTAGAATTTCAGATCAGCAGGATTGTGGACTTCCGAGTTCTCCGGAGATCCCTCTAGTATCTCGTTCATTGGAGAGGGTACGGACTAGAGGAGAGGATGTGGGTTCCAGCGACCGATGTTAATGCTAGTCGTCTGGTGAGGGCATTCCACAGAGCTCATCCTGATGAGGTCGGTCCTGGGTGCCCGGAGGTCACCTGTAGAAGGGGGGGGTACTGTCACATCTGTGACAGGTCTCAGAAGGTCTGAAAGATTATCTACTCATTAGTGATCTGACAGCCTCTTTTGGTTTCACTTTGTCTGTGTGTTGCTGGTATGTCCACACCTCCTGTTCAGGTGTGGATCATGTGACCTTTACCTCGCCCTATTTAGTCTGACTTTTCCCATCACTCCTTGCTTGGGATAGCTTCATTTGGTCTTGGAAGAGCTGGAGTGTGGTTCGTGTTGAAGTCCTGTTCATCCTTTATCCTCTGAAGTTAAGTGTTCCGCTTGTCGTGTTTTCTATCCCCCCCGGTTGTTTACTAGGCCTCAGTGAGACGCTAGTTCTTTCACCAGGGAAGGAACGGGTGGTCTCTGCCCTGTCATTATCTTCAGGGCATCTGAGGGTCACCAGGGTTATCTAGGTTCCCATGTATGGGTATCTCTACCATCGAGAGGTGCCCATATGGATAGGAGTTAGGGCCAGGAGCAGGGTTTTATAGGTGGTGACCCTTTTTCTTCCCTAGCGGTGAGGCCTAGTGTCTTTCCCTTTCCTTCTTGATTGTCTTTTGGTGTTCTCCCCTACTACATCCGTGACATATATATTAGATTTCCAAATCCATTGCATGGCATTTCAGCAGATAGCACAGCATATAAAAACAGGTTTTTCAAGTATTTAGCGTCAATACCTTACCTATACAGTCTATACACTTACATCCATAGTCCGTAGACTTATTCACATTAAAATCCATAAGCACATATCTACAGGAAAACGCCAAAATTACAACATTCATTTAATCCTTTTGGACTCAATGAGGGACATTTATCAAGACTGGTGTATCCATACGCCAGTCATGATATCCCTGCACTGGTGTGAGATGCGCCAATTTATTTAGAGGCAGAAGCCTCTTAAATCAGGCGGATCTCTGCCCTGCTGTGCACTTGAAACTGAAGTCTACGCAGCTACCGGCTGGCCTAGACTTCAGCTATAGCTTCCACCACTTTCTGGTGAAAGTTTTAGTAAATGCGGCTGGTGGTGTGAAGCCCTGCCCCCTTTTTGCAACACTTCAAAAAAGTGTCAAGAAACTCAAAAAGTCGCAAATTTTGGGGTACACATGGCATGCGCCAATTTGCGACTTTTTGTTATCCCACAATAGTGGCATAAAGAGCTTGATAAATGTCCTTCAATGAGTCCAACTTTAAAAACCAAAACACTTCCCGTTGGGAGGTGGTTGCATTATTTTTAATGAGTGGAGTGCTTCATTTCTGCCTTTGCTGTGGAGCGACACACTGCCCCAACTGCTGGTGTGATAATCTGGGGATCCATTGCATACGACATTCGGTCACCCCTCGTAGTGATGAGAGGTAAACTTAGTGATATGTGCAGAACGTCCTGCAACCACCTGTTTTGCCTCTCATGGCAGGGCTTCCAACTGGCATTTTTCTCAAGGATGATGCTCGCCCCCCGGTAATAAAAGGTGGACCCCAAGATTTTATTTTTGCAGATGACGCCAAACTATGTAGTACTGTGCAGTCTATGGAATAAAGCCACAATAAAGATATTTATAAATCAGCAAGACAGTGTCAGTATAGTTTAGTTTTACAAAATCAAGCATATTAATAAGTGACTGTCACTGGTTGCTATCGGATGTGGACTAGTAAAGACACCAGTAAAGACTAATAGAGACTTTCTTTAGGTTAAAGAAAGTAAAATGAAATAGGTGAAAGGATGAGAAAAAGAGAGGAAGAGAATAAGAAAGAGGAGAAAAAAAAGGGGGGGGGGGGGTGTAATTGTTCTTGAAAGTATTTAATAATCTCTGGGGACATGACTCCACAACACTTAAGGTTCCTTCAGGAATTCTCTCAAGTGGAGAGTAAGGAAAGGAAGTCTGGGGAATTCAGAAAATCTATCCAAGTCTACCAGATCTTTATGTATTTGGAGAACTGATCATTTTCTTCAGCTGAAACCTCCTCCATTCTAGCAATATACAGCATTTCTTGGTACCATTCTCTCAGGTTAGATACATTTGTCGTGCACCAGTGTCTAGGTTTTACTGATCTAGCTGCCGTGATACAGAATCTCAGCAGGCTCTTTTTCTGAGATGCGATGGAGCCCGGCAAGATGGAGAGGAGCGCCACCTGAGAGGATTTGTGAGTAGTTTTCTGTGTGATGCTGTGGAATATTTCTAAAACCTTATCCTAAAATGATTTAACCAGCTCACACCCCCACCATACATGTAACATTGTGCCTTTCTCTTTACCGCATATCCAGCAAAGATCATAGACCTCAGGAAAGATCCTATGTACTCTAACTGGATACCTGTACCAACGTGACATGATCTTGTAGTTTTTCTCCTGTGCAGAACATGCCTTAGAGAGCTTATGAGAAAATATGAAAGCTTTTTGCTGGTTGGCACGATCAATGTCTGATCCTAATTCTTGTTCCACCTCGAGACAAAGATTGGAGTGTCTCTATAAAAATCTCCCAAAAGATTCTGGTAGAGCTGAGAGATCAAGTGTGTCGGCGGAGAAGACAGCGTAAATAATTTTTCAGTCTCTGTCAGAGATCTCCCAAAAGCGCACTGCTCTCCACCAAAGGAAACATATGACTTCAGTTGTTCATATTCCAGCCATGAGATTTTTAGTTTAGTTGTGGGCGAGCTTCAGGAGCAATCTCGTAAGGGATGCCGCCATGTGATATAACTTAAGGTCAGGAAGACCTACTCCCCCTTGATACTTAGGTCTACTTTAAGTAGAGAATCCTATCCGAGGGCTAAGGTGTTTCCAAACAAATCGGGTGATGACTGTTCTCAATTTCCAAAAGAAGGATGAGGGCGGTGTTAGTGGGATGTTCTGGAAGATGTATAGGAATTTTGGTAAAATGTCCATTTTGAGGACGTCTATTCTACCGAACCATTTGTTATATGTAGCGAGATCCTTCAGCATTCGTTCCAATAAGGGAAGGTAGTTCAGTGTAAAAAGGTGATCCATATTTACTGGAATATGAATTCCCAAATATTTAAGCGAGGATGGTTGATGTCTAAATGGGAATGAGGCGAGGAGTCTGGCAAACTCACTCTGGGGGATAGATATGTTGAGAATTTCTGATTTTGTGTAATTAACCTTGAAGTTGCTTAAATGGCCAAATCGTTCAAATTCACTTCATATCGAGGGAAGGGATATGTAGGGCTGAGTAACGTATACCAAGAGGTCATCGGCATATAATGCTGTTTTATATTGGGACTCCCTGATTGGGAAGCCATGTATTGACGTATTAAGGCGAAGAGTATTGGCCAGGTGTTCCATCACTAAAACATACAACAATGGGCATAACGGGCATCCCTGTCGAGTTCTGTTTCTGATCGGCATAGAAGCCCATTTACTCTCACTTTGGCTGTGGGGTTAGAATATAGGGCGCTAATTTTATGTAAATACTTGGGTCCCAATCCAATTTGTCATAAAGTGGAATCCAGGAAAGCCCAGTGGACCTGGTCAAATGCCTTTTCGGCATCTACCGACAGCAGGCATAGAGAAGAAGCATCAGATTTTGCAATGCTGGTGAGGATTAGGGTTTTGATCATGTTATCTTGTGCCTCCCTTCCACGTACAAAGCCTACCTGGTCCGTGTGTATAATCTTAGGAGTTATAGGAGCCAACCTATATGCAAGAATCTTAGAATATAGTTTTAATGTCAATGTTAATCAATGAGATTGGCCTATAGTTAGATGATATAGTGGGGTCTTTTCCTAATTTAGGTATTAGGGTCCATTCACACGTCCGTAAGTGTTTTACGGATCCGAAAATTGCGGACAAGAATAGGACATGTTCTATTTTTTTCAGGAACGGAAATGTGGATCCCGAAAAAACGGATCCCGAAAAAACAGATGTGGATCCCGGAAATGCGGATTCGCATCCGTTCCAGCCCCATTGAAAGTTAATGGGTCCGCAAATTGCGGAACGAATGCGAACCCAAATTACGGACCTGTGAATGGACCCTTACACTGATATGTGCCTCCAGCGATTGAGTAGTAAACTGGGACTCAGGACTAATGCTATTAAAGACCTTTGTCAAAAACGGGGAAATGAGGTAGTTGAAACGTTTGTAGAAAGCGGTTGTAAATCCATCAAGCCCTGGGCTCTTCCCTGATGGTGAATTTTTGATAGTGGTCATCACATCTTTTTCAGAGAAGTCAGTGTCTAGCCCTTCTCGGTCCTGTTTAGGTATTGTGGGTAATGCTGTTTCGGAGATATATTCATCTATGCGCGTAGAAAGAGCAGAATGTGACATGTCTGAGAATTGGCCTTTGATGTTATAAAGGTGGGAGTAATGAGATCGAAATACCTCTAATATCTCTATGGGGTTGTGTGTGGCTTTGCCATTAGATTTCTTGCTATGAGGAATAAAAGTTAGTGATGATCGAGGATGTAGAAGGCGGGCTAGCGGTCTACCACATTTGTTAGAGTATTCGTAAAAGAAACGTTTCCCCTGATCCCGAAATGTTTTATATTGTTGGTCTATCAATGCTTTAATGGAATCTCTGACTTTAAGTAACTCCACATGTGTCGCAGGTGAGAGTGTTTTGTTTATGCAGTGTTTCTAGGCTGTGAGCCTGGGCAAGGAGATTAGTGAGTTTATACACTCTCTCTCTTTTTTCAGCCGGGTACCATTTTTTTTTAAAGATTCCCTTAAGGACGCACTTCAGTGCTTCCCACTGCATGGGTGGAGAGGTGGTATCAGTGGCATGAATCTGCAAGAAGTCTTGGGTTGTTTTTTGAATGTCTGCCGCACATACTACATCCTTAAGAAGGTTGTAATTTAACCTCCAATTCCATGGCTTTGGGGCTGCATCGGGCAGTTCTACCACCAGATAGATCGGTGCATGGTCAGAGAACAGTGTGTCCCCAATAGAGGCCTGTGGTTTCCATGCTAGGGTGTGGTGACTAACAAGGAAGAGGTCTATGCGGCTATAGGATGTGTGGAGGGGAAAAGAATGTGTAGTTTTTACCTTGTGGATGGAGTATCCGCCAAACTTCTACAAGCTGGAGAGAGTGGAGATGCGCTCTGACCTGTAAAAGAATCCACAAGTGGATCTAGTGTAAAGTTAAAGTCTCCACCGACAATCACTTGTCCCTTAGCAAAATCGGATAGTTGACGTAGGAAAGATCTGCAAGTAGAAAGCTGTCTGTGGTTAGGCAGGTACTAATTGACCACAGTGACTAAAGTCGAGTAAATCTTCAGCTTAAGGAAAATATAGCGCCCCTCTCCATCCATCACTACGTCCACCACAGTCCCGTGTAGGGATTTGTACAAGCCCACAGAGACTCCTCTCGATCGTGAGTCGGAGCTCGGGTTATGATGCCAGTGTGTAAAATACCTATAGCATAGCACCGGCACATGCCCTTTTTTAAAATGCGTTTCCTGTAGAAGCACAATTTGTACTCTGTTTGTGCATATGGTAGAGGATCTGGGACCTCTTTTGAGGTGTGCTAAATCCCCGAACATTCAGGGATCCTATTTTTAAGGAGGTCATCTCTCTTGGGTACAAATGAAATAAAATAAAAAGATAAAAAATAAAAAGCACCGAAAAGGGAGAAGGAAAAAGGAAAGGAAACGTTAGAACGTTAAAGATGAAGAGTAAGACTTGAAAAATGTTGAATTGGAGAGAAAGTAGCAGGTAAGATTGCCAAGTCAAGTCCAATACATACAGTGGATATAAAAAGTCTACACACCCCTGTTAAAAAATTAGACAAAGATAAATCATTTCAAAACTTTCTCCACCTTTTTAATGTGACCTATAAACCGTACCACTCAATTGAAAAAACAAACTAAAATCTTTTAGGTGGAGGGAAGAAAAATTATTTCATAAAATAATGTGGTTGCATAAGTATGCACACCCTCTTAAAACTGGGGCTGTAGCTGTGTTCAGAATTAAGCAATCGCATTCAAAATCATGTTAAATAAGAGTCCAGCATACACCTGCCATCATTTAAAATGCCTCTCATTAACCCCAAATAAAGTTCAGCTGCTCTAGTTGGTCTTTCCTGAAATTTTCTTAGTTGCATCTCACAGCAAAAGCCATGGTCCACAGAGAGCTTCCAAAGCATCAGAGGGATCTCATTGTTAAAAGGTATCAGTCAGGAGAAGGGTACAAAAGAATTTACAAGGCATTAGATATACAATGGAACACAGTGAAGACAGTCATCATCAAGTGGAGAAAATATGGCACAACAGTGACGTTACCAAGAACTGGACGTTTCTCCAAAATGTATGAAAAGACAAGAAGAAAACTGGTCTGAGAGGCTACCAAGAGGCCTACAGCAACATTAAAGGAGCTGCAGGAATATCTGGCAAGTACTGGCTGTGTGGTACATGTGACAACAATCTCCCGTATTCTTCATATGTCTGGGCTATGGCAAGACGAAAGCCTTTTCTTACGAAGAAAAACATCCAAGCCAGGCTACATTTTGCAAAAACACATCTGAAGTCTCCCAAAAGCATGTGAGAAAAGGTGTTCTGGTCAGATGAAACCAAGGTTGAACTTTTTGGCCATAATTCCAAAAGATATGTTTGGCGCAAAAACAACCCTGCACATCACCAAAAGAACACCATACCCACAGTGAAGCATGGTGGTGGCAGCATCATGATTTGGGGCTGTTTTTCTTCAGCTGGAACTGGGGCCTTAGTTAAGCTAGAGGGAATTATGAACAGTTCCAAATACCTGTCAATATTGGCACAAAACCTTCAGGCTTCTGATAGAAAGCTGAACATGAAAAGGAACTTTATCTTTCAGCATGACAACGAACCAAAGCATACATCAAAATCAACAAAGGAATGGCTTCACCAGAAGAAGATTAAAGTTTTGGAATGGCCCAGCCAGAGCCCGGACCTGAATCCGATTGAAAATCTGTGGGGTGATCTGAAGAGGGCTGTGCACAGGAGATGCCCTCGCAATCTGACAGATTTGGAGTGTTTTTGCAAAGAAGAGTGGGCAAATCTTGCGAAGTCAAAATGTGCCATGCTGATAGACTCATACCCAAAAAGACTGAGTGCTGTAATAAAATCAAAAGGTGCTTCCACAAAGTATCAGTTTAAGGGTGTGCACACTTATGCAACCATATTATTTTATTTTAATATTTTTTTCTTCCCTCTACCTAAAAGATTTGTTTGTTTTTTCAATTTAGTTGTACAGTTTATAGGTCACGTTAAAGGTGGAAAAAGTTCTGAAATGATTTATCTTTGTCTCATTTTTTTACATCACAGAAACCTGACATTTTAACAGGGGTGTGTAGACTTTTTATATTCACTGTATACTGGAAATTTTAGGATAATGCTGAGAACGTAGAAGGAAGGGAAAAAGTATATCTCGCATCAAGAGAGGCGTCAGTCCCTTTTTGGAAGCGTGCTTTTAACAGAGGAGCTACCTCCTCCGAACGGGAGGGACCCTGTATGATAATCCGAAAAATAACCATAAAATATAAACATCACAATTATATAACCATTAATGTCTAGTGAGCTATGAGCCCTTACTCATAAAGTCGATCTGCTGAGGTAAACGTGTCTCAAGGGCTAGCAACACCCATGTAATATTTGACACCATGCCCATGAGGAAACCCAACCCCCCAATAAAGGAAGCCGCGTTCCCCGGGGCCAACCAACACAGGAGGGCCAGGCAAACATCTCAACATTTGCGAACATATAACAGATCTGAACTAAGGCCTTACACCATATCTTACCGTCAAACTCATTGACAACTTCAAAACCAAGTATATAGCATCAACAACACATATATCTATGTCTAGAATGTTTGGCGAAGGCCCTGAACGGCCTCAGTATGTGGAGCCCACAACCCCCACAAACCGTCCGCCCCCCTTCCCCCCGGCCTTGAGGTACCAACAGGTACCAAGTTAGGTTGTATATATATCACTAAATTGGGCATCACTGGCACTAGACATGATGCCATGCTCAAGGGGGTATACCATCCGGACACCCCCCTCCTCAAAGGAGAGCTAGGACCCAGCACGGAAGGGCCAGATAAACCAGTTAGGAATTGTAGCCCTGTAACAGGGCCTAGCCCGACTAAACCAAGCATCAACATTAAGTATTATTTTTAGAACTCTAAGGCTGGTTTCACACGGTAGTTGCAGGAAAAGTTGCGGGAACATGCACGATTTTTCCACGCGAGTGCAAAACATTGTAATGCGTTTTACACGCGCGTGAGAAAAATCGCCATGTTTGGTACCCAAACCCGAACTTCTTCACAGAAGTTCAGGTTTCGGTTAGGTGTTCTGTAGATTGTATTATTTTCCCTTATACCATGGTTATAAGGGAAAATAATAGCATTCTATATACAGAATGCATAGTACAATAGGGCTGGAGGGGTTAAAAAAAAATAAATAAAAATTAACTCCCCTTAATCCACTTGATCGCGCAGCCGGCATCTCTTTTATCTTCTTTTCTGTGCACAGGAATAGGACCTTTGATGACGTCACTGTGCTCATCACATGGTCCAATCACATGGTTCATCACTATGGTGAGGGACCATGTGATTGGATCATGTGATGTGACGTCACCACAGGTCCTTAGCCGGCAGCTCAACATTACAGAAGAAGACAGATATCCGCAACTACGCGATCAAGTGGACTCGGTGAGTAAATATATATTTTTTTTTAACCCCTCCATTACTATTTTACTTTGCATTCTGTATTCAGAATGCTATTATTTTCCCTTATAACCATGTTATAAGGGAATATAATACAGATCGGGTCCCCAGCCCGATCGTCACCTAGCAACCATGCGTGAAAATCGCACCGCATCCGCACTTGCTTGCGGATGCTTGTGATTTTCGCGCGGCCCCATTCACTTCTATGGGGCCTGCGTTGCATGAAAAACGCAGGATATAGAGCTTGCTGCGATTTTCACGCAACGCACAAGTGATGCGTGAAAATCACAGCTCATGTGCACAGCCCCATAGAAATGAATGGGTCAGGATTCAGTGCGGGTGCAATGCGTTCAACTCACGCATTGCACCCGCGCGGAATACTCGCCCGTGTGAAAGGGGCCTAAGTCAGCTTCTAAAGTAAGCATATTGAGCAAATTGCCAGAGTGTCCTCCATCAGACCCGGATGTCTATCTTTCCTGACAACCTCTATCCATGAGGGCCCCAGCCAGCCCAGCCTGGTTGCTGGTAGTACGACGAGCTTTCCGGCGAGGTTGTTTGGCTTCCCTCTGAGGCATTGGAGCTGTATCCCTCGGGATTCCGTTCCGAAGAGAGGGCCATTCCGAGATCTCCACTAATGCAATATCTAGTGCTGCAGAGAAATTTGGTAAATCTCTGGGGTGTCGAAGGACCACCGTCTGTCCATTTATGCGGACTTGCAAGCGGAAAGGAAATCCCCAAGTGTACTTTTTTGTTGTTGTAGGAGGGAAAGCAAGGGGTGGAAGGCTTTCTGTTTTAGTAGAGTATAGCGTGAAAGGTCTGACAGAAGTTGTATGGTGGAATCTTTAAATTGCACCTGACCAGCCTCTTCATTATGGCTTCCTTCTGTTGATAATGGTGCACTCGGCAGATCACATCTCTAACCCTATTTGGAGAAGTAGGTTTGAGGTTCCAGAGCGAGATGGGTTCTATCTAGCTCCAAGGGTGTATCTAGAGGAACCCTTGAGAGGTTATTGAAGATAGAGTTTCACTTCTTCAGGGAGGCCACCCACTCTGATATTATTGCGCCTCCCTCTCAGCATCATCCAGCATGTGTGCAAGGTACTGTATTTGGAAAGCATGTGATGTTATACAAGCCTCTTGAGCGTCTTGTTAACAGCCACTGCTGCTACAGATTGTTCCATAGATGTCACCTTTGTCCCCAAGGAATGCACCTCGTTCTTAATATTTTTAACTTCTGCCCTATAGGCACCTTCTAATCTGGATATATATTTCTCCATGTCATCCTTGGTTGGGATGGAGGCAATGCATGCATGTAGATCTCTCAGTTCAGTGGGGGCTGAGGTCTCTGTGTCAGCCTGTGTGGCCATGGTAGTTGTGGCCGGAGGTTTACCCGCAAGAAATACCGGGGTGGTAGCGTGGGCTGTGGGGCTTGGCGTGTGGTGTTCATATGAGGGAGAATTTCCCCATTTTTCCCATCTCCCCACTCACTTGGTGTAGCCGAAGAGATGGCGGCTTCCCGTGTTTCCACTGCCAAGCCATATGGTGACGGTAAGTGGGTATCGCATCCTGGGTGTTCCCCTGTTGTGTCAGACCCTCGCTCCATAGCATGGATCTCCTCCAATTCTCCTCCCAAGTCAGTGGGATCTCTAAAGTTTGTCTCCAGAGAAGAGGGTGTAGGCAGCGTCTCAGCCGCTGCATCTGTGCGCTCTCCCCAGGAAGATTGCGCATGGTGCGCGCGCTGAGAACCCGAGGCAAGAAACCTCTTAATACTCTGTGAGGAGGCATTTTCCGGCTGACTAGTGCTTGGCTGCACACTTCTCTTCTTTCTGATGCCCATAGCTGATACATTGGTGATGGGTATATTGTCGGTTTAGGTCCCTCTCCCTCCGTTTGTTTAGAGGCAGGAGCTGAAACAGAACACGTCTCTACTCCTCCATAGCCAGGCCAAGATGTCTATAAATTATAAGCTGACTTGAACACTCTGGGTGTTTGGCAGGACTGTGGAGTCGGTAAGCCAAAGTTCTGACTCAGACTCCTGCATTTTTTCACGCTTCGACTCATAAATAGCCAATAATTTACTAATAAATTTACTGTAGTAAGAAAAAGCCTGATGCTACCATTTTACTATCATGTCAGTAATCAGGCTACTTAGATACTTAGATAGAACTTAAACTGTATTTATTTGAATACAATTGCTGAAATTTTCTAAGTTCTTGTCAGTAAATATGTAATGCATTTAATAACTGGAAAACACTGTTATGCACTAAATAATTTTAAGAAATCTATGAATTTGTCCTCAGAAAAAGTTAGAAAAGCTATATATGTATGTCCTGGAAATGCAGAAAATTGGGTTAAAATAAACATTTAAAAACGGCTATATTCAGTGCCTTCCATCAAGGGGTTGCCAGGGAAGAAAATAACTTCACAGGAGCCCGTAATCCTCCTCCGCTATGGAATGATTCATACTTACCTGCTATCTACAGCTCCTGTCCTGCACACTGGCTCCTGTCTGTCCTTCTTCTGGTCTGCGGCTTGTTTACTTTTTGTCAGGCATTGGCATGATCACCTGCTCTACTGCAGCCAATACTGGATTCATCGGTGACGTGTCCACAAGTGACATCACTGCTGAAGCCGGTTATTGACTGCAGCAGAGCAGGTGATCATGCCCGTGCCGGGGATGAAATAAACAAGCTGCAAATTGGAAGGTGGACACATGGGAGCTGACACGGGTACATGATTAACTATACAGATATATAAATGGGCTGTACAAAATATATGGTAAAAAGCTGTTCCATGTAACATAACCTCAAAAGACAAGGGGGCATTAAGGCTTCTTGACTGTAAGATCGGTAAATCTGTGGAATAGACTACCTCCAGACATGGTCATAGCAGGAACAGACTGTTTTAAAAAGAGTTTAGTCTGGTTCAAACTTTCCTGTTCGAAAATTCACATCCCCACCTATCCCTTGGTTGAATCTGATGGACTTATGTCTTCTTTCAACCATGCTATGTAACTCCTTCTTTGTGCGTTACTTTTTTTTGGTCAATAAGTTTACTGTGTGTATATACAGTATATCTATTTATATATTGTATGTTATATATGAATTTTTTTCCCTCAATAAGTTAGTCACCTATACAGTAGTTCATTGAAATAATCTCAAGAGCTGTTGTAGAGGTTACAGACTGCTTATCCAGGATATGTAAGATGAATAGGGCTCCACTTTGTCAGTGACTGTGGTTGGAGTGAATCTGCAAAAAAGGGGGTTAGTCAGCACCTCCCAGCATGCATGTGGATCCAACACTCCCTGAATTTTATGGCGGCCATTATGGCGCATAACAGGTAGTATTTAGTGTTAGGACCCGTCTAACAGAGATCGCCTTGACGTACGGCAGACGGGCTCAGATGGTTTTGTACAAAATGCATTGGCCAAGCATCTCAATTTATAAATAAGCGTAGCTTTACCAC
Organism: Bufo bufo; assembly: GCF_905171765.1. NCBI lineage: Eukaryota > Metazoa > Chordata > Amphibia > Anura > Bufonidae > Bufo > Bufo bufo. Next base: position 657,714,334 of record NC_053390.1, read on the forward strand.
TATAATTTTTGTAATCATAATTTTTGTGACTATGGCATTGTTGTACTTAATCTGATTTGCAGGGTGCTGCTGCATTGTCTTTTTTTCCCCCTTTGTGCTTGGAGTGAAGAAATAAGCACATATGTCATATCAATGTAGAGTAAATTAAAGGGTCTTTCAAAAAACAAAACAAACAAAAACCTTTTCTTGTGTGTGTGTGTGTGGGGTGGGGTGGGGGGGGGGCGCATGGCCAGCAGCCAAGATGGAAGGACGCACTTAGAAGGAGCTCCATGGCTGAAGCTTCAACAAAGGATAAATCAGAGCTTAAACCAGCACCATTTGCCGCGATACAGAGCCCTGAGAAAGCCCTGCAGTACAAAGACTTCAGCGCTGTATAGACTCACCCGATGGAGTGCATGGGAGAGCCGCGCTGGGAGCCACATGTGAAGCAGAGCAGAGGACACGCTGCGCACCCAGACGCACCGGACCTGGACCGGTGAGAAGTGCGGAGACAGGAGCAGGAGGCGGCAGGCATAACACTTGCGGCAGGGGAGAGAGTCCCAACCATACACTAAGCCCCTCTCGGTTTTCCGCCAAGCGGCCATCTTGTCCAAACCTCCACAATATGCTCTCTTCCGCTCCTTGCTATAAAACACTGTCTCCCACGCCAGCAAGAGAGCGCAGAGGTCCTATTGACCCTATGAACAATCACAGGCCACTGCAGAAAACGATTAAAGAGAGCAGCAGATGGCCAGGGTACAGAAGCAGCTCATTGTCCTGCATATTGAATCCCCAGACATAAGCAGGGGAACGCAACTCCTTTACTGAATAGCAGAGGTAACATTATCTGCAGAAATATACCGAGCTCCACAGAGGCACATATCCCGCCCTCTCACAACAGACAGATATCCTGATATAACAATAAGGCTGCAAAAAACAGAGCGCAGCTGAAATTTGTTAGACAACCTGAAGAAGGAACGCGGTCACCATTACCACAGCGAAATGTTCACACCAGAGCAAGTACGGCATCAGATCTACCAGCGCCCATTACTTCCTCTGAGGTGGACCATGAGGCGCTCACACTCAAACAAGTAACTGCTCAAGTCCTGGAAGCTATAACTGCATGCAAGACATCTCTCACAGGGAAGCTAGACAAACTTTCCACAATCTGTGGGAAAGAGTCCAGCACACTGAAGAACGTATATCTCGCATAGAAGATTTCACCGCCACGGTGCCGCGATCAATAACTGATCTAAACACCAAAGCAGAGCTCTGGGAACAAAAAGCAGTTGACCTAGAAAACAGGCTCCGAAGAAATAACATCAGAATTATTGAAAGAGTAGAAGATCGTGCATCGGATGAGTTAATCGGAAAATGGATAAAAGAACTTTTTCCTGAGGATAAATTCTCATCAGCCTACGCAGTAGAACGGGCACACAGAGTACTGGCAAAACCCTCCAAACACGGGGCCCCACCTCCAAAGACGTCGAAAATCGACGGCGCTAGAGTCTCCATATTTCCAGACTTCTCCATCGAACTGCAAAAACAACACACCACATTTATGGATGTAAAGAGACGCCTGAGAGAAGCATGGGCTATCCTGCAAGACTCAGAGTGGTGGACAAAGACAGAGCAGTCTTCTTTACCTCCCCTGGAGAGGCTTCAGAGTGGCTGAACCTACGAAGAAGATCCCCAAGACGTTGAGACTTTAGCTGCATCCAGGGTCTAGCCATCCGCTGAGGACAACAAACTATAGTCCCCATAGGCAGAGGCATCCCGGTCTTACTGGTCTATAGTTTAGGGTAAGATATTACCCTTGGAATATAAATATAAGAAAAGAAAACAAAGGTTAAAATTCTTGATTGTGTTTATGGAATTCAAATAATGATGTTTTATAGGTTACATACATTATCTATATAGTAATGCTGCATACTGTTAATCCCACTGCACTGGCACTAGACATGATGCCATGCTCAAGGGGGTATACCATCCGGCCCCCCTTCCTTCTCCAAGGAGAGCTAGGACCCAGCGGGCAGACCAGCACGGGAGGGCCAGATAAACCAGTTAGGAATTGTAGCCCTGTAACAGGGCCTAGCCCGACTAAACCAAGCATCAACATTAAAACCAAACATCAACATGTACCTGCCTTGGAATCCATGGCTGAGCTAAAAATACTATCATGGAATGTCAGGGGATTGGGTACACCGCGCAAGAGATCCATGATATTTGCCTTTATTAGAAACTCTGGTCCACAAATTCTGTGCCTTCAAGGAACACATCTTGTCACTATTACCTCTAGGGTCTTGCATAAACCTTGGGTTTAATGGACCGAACATTCATATCACACCTTGTCATCACGAGGAGTGTACCTACTAATTCACAAACTACTACATTGGGAGGTAAAAGACTTAACCATTGATTCGGAAGGCAGATACAGGTATGTCTTTGTTCACTCTCTGACAATGTACAGTACACATTATTATGTATTTATAACCCTCCCCCCGGATCTATGCAAGTATTATACCTAGCGGCCACTTTTGCAGCCGCCTATCCACACTCCAGAATAATATGCATGGGAGACCTAAACATGACATTGGACCCCTTGTTAGACCGCTTTATAGATACTGTAGACCTGATGGGAGCAGGGAGTCCGTCGCGACTCAACAGGTTCCTAACCGAGTTTAGATAGCTTGACCTTTGGAGAACTATACACCCCAGAGACAGGGTATATTCCTGCCACAGTGGAAGTTAGTTATTATTCCCTAACCCGAATAGATTATATGCTAGGTAATGAGATAACCATATTGGACCTATGCTCCATATCCTACTTAGCCAGAGGGATATCGGGCCATTCCCCAATTCTGGGTACTATGACACGTGGAACTTCTTCATTAATGTACAGAATGAGTATACATCCGTTCTGGCTGGGCCTGTTAGGCTCAGAGGATGGGACCGCATATCAGCTAAAAGAATTTCTAGACATACATGAAGGCGAGCCCAATATAGCATTGGTATGGGACGCCTTAAAAGCATTCCTCCGTGGGTCCCTGCATGCTAGTATATCCTACATTAAACCCCTAACGCCTGGAGACAGAGTTGGAATCTCAGTGTCATGCACTGGAACAACAATTTGTCCAACACCCAACAGATTTTAATAGAAATGACTGGCTTCAAGCAGGCAGGAAATACCTAACCATACTCAAAGACAAGGCAGATAGTAAATTATTTTTTATGAAACCGACAGCATTTGAATTAGGTAACCAGTCAGCTAAACTATTAGCCCAACTTATCTGCCATAACTCACCCTCTTCAACAATATTATCGGTCAGCAACTTTGGGCCAAATACTGAACACGCAGGATGGAATCCTTCAGACATTTGCCCAATTTTACCAAGAGTTATATAGATCTAGTATAACAGCTTCAGAAGCAGAGATGGCTAGATATCTGGAGGATATATCTTTTCCCAGGCTCACCACAACACCAAGTGCTCAGATAGACAAGCCAATTAGCCTAGAAGAAATAACACAAGCCATATCATATCTCAATAACGGAAAGTCACCCGGCCCAGATGGACTTCCTAAAGAAGTCTATGCTAAATATGCAGAGGAAATGGCTCCACAGTTACTAGCCACTCTCCATGCGGCCCTAGAAAAACAGGTCATCTACCGGAGTCATTTATGGAAGCCACTATTATAGTATTGCTTAAGCCTGATAAAGATCCCCTAGACTGCAGCTCCTACAGACCCATCGCATTACTGAATGTAGATTACAAAATTCTAACTAGGGTCCTAACCACTAGACTGAACTGTGTAATCCTGTCATTGGTCCACCAGGACCAGACAGGATTCATGCCGGGGAAATCCACCACTGAAAATATCAGAAGAGTTCAAGTGGTTACGCAGCTGGGATTTTCCTTGAACGAGGACTGAACTCTGGCCTCCTTAGACGCGGCCAAGGCATTTGATTCCATAGAATGGGCCTATTTATTTCAATGCCTAAAGTGGTATGGTTTTGGCGTACAATTTCTCAGATAGCTCTCTTATATAGTAACCCGGTTAGCAGATTACTAATAAATGGAGAGCTATCGGAGACCTTCCCTCTTCATAGAGGTAACAAGACAGGGATGCCCCCTGTCACCATTCCTATTTGCACTAGCAATCGAGACATTGGCAATTAAAATAAGAAATGGCAATAATATAACAGGGGTGGCAGTGGGAGAGAGAGAAATTCGTATTGGATTATATGCAGACGATATCTGCTCACGGCAGGTGTAAATCAGTGGGCGGGCAAAGGAACAGGCCGGTAGGCCCGTCTCATTTACCATTTTCTACGCCTGTTTCAGGCTCAGAAGCTGTCTTACATTTAGAACTGGTGCTGGATGCGAAGAAGTTATGGAGAGGCCTGCGCCTATGCCAGGGGGAAGTAACACACATAAAATCACAAGAAATAATGAGACAAAGAGAGAGAGGTCCATATAAGTTGTGAATCAAGGTGCCTCCAGGATTGTTTTCTCCTGGGGATTGCAGGTTTTTAACCCCTTCACGGCATCTGCCGTACATGTATGGCAGATGTCGGGTGTTTAAAAATGGCGTCCACTCTGGAGTGGGGAGAGTGCCATAGCTAGTGGGTGCCTGCTGTTTCATACAGCAGACACCTGCTGCTAATGTCTGTGACCAGCGGTAATGCCAATCATGGACATTTAACCTCTCAGATACCGTGGTCAAATATGACCACGGCGTCTGAGAAGCTGGAAACCCGGAAGTGTGCGTCTCATGGGCAGGAACACCCTCCTCCACCCCTCAAAGGAATAAGCCCGAGTCTGTATTAGGCTTCCAGGCTCATTACTTCCAGCACTGAATTGTGATATAGCTATTTCTGTATAGCAGGGATCAGCAACCTCTGATTTTTAGAATTGCTTCTAAAATTCTAAGCCTTCTAACGTCCCCAAAAAATAAAGACATTTCCAAAATGATGCAAACATAAAGTAGACATATGGGGAATGTTAAGTAGTGAATATTTCATGAGGTATCACTTTCTGTTTTAAAAGCAGAGAAATTCTAATTTTTAAAATTGCACATTTTTAAAATTTTTGGGCAAATTTAGGATTTTTTCATAAATAAAGGTGAACTATATTGACTCAAATTTATGACTGTCATGAAGTACAATGTGTCACGAGAAAATAATATCAGAATTGCTTGGATAAGTAAAAGCGTTCCAAAGTTATTACCACATAAAGTGACACATGCTTTGCAAAAAATGGCCTGGGCAGGAAGGTGAAAACTGGCCTGGGGTAAAAGGGGTTAAAGGTGTGTTACGAAAAGTACATGTTCCAGCAAGCTATGCGGAACCCAGATGCAGCATTGGTTATTAAATATAATTGCATGTTTTATTATAATAAATGTTTATTGTGCAACCTGTAGCCCCGCAGTGCTTTGCATTTTAGCATTCGTGGAGTGGCACCTTCAGCAGTTAGGATGGCCATACACATTACATTATATAGTCATTTGGCCAACTGCTGTTTCTCCTCTCTACGCCATGCTGAACGTGCATGTGTTCTCAATAGGGGCACGGTGGTAAACCGCAGAACTTGATTTGGAGATACTTTTATGCAGGCCACCCTTTATTTTTTTACGTTGTGGAATGTATCTTGTGGATCACGGACCCATTCAATTAAATGGGTTGCTGTCTGCAGCACGGGCACGGAGCATGGACCCAAAAACAGAGGTTGATTCAAAAGGAATCGGAAATAAAGACGACGGACTGACACATCTCCTTCATGCACATCCACTTCTGGCTTTGGCTCAGAAACCTGCAGGAAAATCTGCCTCAAAACCTCCTCCAAAAAACTGTGTGAACCAACTCCTAATCTGAACAGACAGCAGAAAAAAGTTGAATGAACAAAGGATCCCAGCAGTCGCGTCTTTGTGAATCAAATGTCTTTTATTCCATAGACCAGGACCAGGTTTCGGCAATGTGCCTTCATCAACAGGTAATCCAAATACAAACTTAACAGACTATATATGCTCTACAGTCACCGCCCACAGGAGCAAAAGTCCATCCCATAAGGGAATGGCCAGAAAGTAACAGGTGTAATCAATTTAATAATAGACAAACCAAAGCAGAGAAAAAAGCATCTAGATAGATATTTCATCTTACATTTGTAGATAATACTCTTGTATAACTTTCAAATTTTCAATACCTGAGAAATAAACAGCAAAATATTATAAATATATAACAAAATTATTCTATTACAGATACATAACCTCATATTCCCTATTGAGGCCTCTAGGGTGCAATGTGTCCAATGTATGGATCCAAAAGGCTTCCCTCCGTAGCAACATCTTATTAATGTCACCCCCCCTCCGTGGTCTAATCACCTGCTCTATAACCTGGAATTTCAGTTGGGCAATAGAATGTCTGCACTTTTCAAAGTGGCTTGGAATGGGTAATAATAAATTTTTTGTTCTAATGGTCGATTTGTGTTTGTTAATTCTGTCCCTCACTGCCTGCATTGTCTGACCAATGTACAACAGACCACAAGGGCATTTAATCAGATAAACAACATTTGAAGACTCGCATGTAAAAAAACCTTTTACTTCAAACGGATTCCCGGTGTGTGGATGATAAAATGTAGGGCCCTTTATGATGTGTGAACACTGGAGACAATGCAGGCAGGGGAACGTCCCTTTACGCGGTGTTGATAATACACTTTGACGTAACCGATGTTTAGTGCCCCCTAAATCCGCTTTCACTAGCATATCCCTGTAACTGGGGTTCTTCCTATTACAAATCAGGGGTAAACTTTTAAATTCTGAGACCTCTGGATAGGCCTTACCCAATAAATGCCAGTGTTTTCTTACAATATTGTCAATATATGCATTAAAGGGGTGAAATTTATGGACAAATGCTATCCTAGCATCATCCTTTTTCTTATGTTTAACCCTCACTTGACAAGCACCACTGTTCGTTAATACATCTAAGGGATATCCTCTTTCTCTGAATCTAATAGTCATTTCCCCCAGCCTCTGATCCTGTAAGAGCGGATCCGTAACAATCCGCCTTACCCGCTGATATTGAGATTTAGGTATAGACCTTTTTAAGGAAGGGGGGTGTGCACTCGAATAATGCAAAATACTGTTTCGATCCGTTTCCTTCCTATAGAGGTCAGTGGATAATTCACCTTCCTTGTTTTTTTTAACCAATGTATCCAAAAAACTGACTTTATCTCTATCGCATGTCATTGTAAACTGTAGACCTTCACATGCTGAATTCAGATGATCCATAAACGCCACCAGGGTCTCACGTGGCCCCGCCCATACGCAAAAAATATCATCAATAAACCTTTTCCAAATCAAAATGTTCTCAATATATAATTCATTGGTATATACATATGTTTCCTCAAATGAAGCCATGAATATATTTGCATAGGGCGGGGCCACGTTTGACCCCATCGCGGTCCCACGCTTCTGGAGATACTATGGCCAATGGACTAAGAATAGAATCTACTGAGGACACAATAGGGCGTCCTCAGTAGATTCTATTCTTAGTCCATTGGCCATAGTATTAGAAAAAGCCCTGACACCATTTGTTAGGAATACTAAATCTTTTCTATTAGATACTTCTCATTTTCTACGACTGATTAATGATTTGGGCCATATTCCTGAGGATAGCCTCCTTGTGACTATCGACGTTGTGAGTCTTTACACGTCGATTAGCCACAGGGAGGGGATCCAGGCGGTATCTAAGATTTTGGAGACTAGTGAATACACTGCATCTTTACGTGATTTTTTTCTACATCTGTTGAACATTGTTCTGATAGAGAATTATTTTTTATTTGGGGATAATTATTATCTCCAGAAGCGTGGGACCGCGATGGGGTCAAACGTGGCCCCGCCCTATGCAAATATATTCATGGCTTCATTTGAGGAAACATATGTATATACCAATGAATTATATATTGAGAACATTTTGATTTGGAAAAGGTTTATTGATGATATTTTTTGCGTATGGGCGGGGCCACGTGAGACCCTGGTGGCGTTTATGGATCATCTGAATTCAGCATGTGAAGGTCTACAGTTTACAATGACATGCGATAGAGATAAAGTCAGTTTTTTGGATACATTGGTTAAAAAAAACTAGGAAGGTGAATTATCCACTGACCTCTATAGGAAGGAAACGGATCGAAACAGTATTTTGCATTATTCGAGTGCACACCCCCCTTCCTTAAAAAGGTCTATACCTAAATCTCAATATCAGCGGGTAAGGCGGATTGTTACGGATCCGCTCTTACAGGATCAGAGGCTGGGGGAAATGACTATTAGATTCAGAGAAAGAGGATATCCCTTAGATGTATTAACGAACAGTGGTGCTTGTCAAGTGAGGGTTAAACATAAGAAAAAGGATGATGCTAGGATAGCATTTGTCCATAAATTTCACCCCTTTAATGCATATATTGACAATATTGTAAGAAAACACTGGCATTTATTGGGTAAGGCCTATCCAGAGGTCTCAGAATTTAAAAGTTTACCCCTGATTTGTAATAGGAAGAACCCCAGTTACAGGGATATGCTAGTGAAAGCGGATTTAGGGGGCACTAAACATCGGTTACGTCAAAGTGTATTATCAACACCGCGTAAAGGGACGTTCCCCTGCCTGCATTGTCTCCAGTGTTCACACATCATAAAGGGCCCTACATTTTATCATCCACACACCGGGAATCCGTTTGAAGTAAAAGGTTTTTTTACATGCGAGTCTTCAAATGTTGTTTATCTGATTAAATGCCCTTGTGGTCTGTTGTACATTGGTCAGACAATGCAGGCAGTGAGGGACAGAATTAACAAACACAAATCGACCATTAGAACAAAAAATTTATTATTACCCATTCCAAGCCACTTTGAAAAGTGCAGACATTCTATTGCCCAACTGAAATTCCAGGTTATAGAGCAGGTGATTAGACCACGGAGGGGGGGTGACATTAATAAGATGTTGCTACGGAGGGAAGCCTTTTGGATCCATACATTGGACACATTGCACCCTAGAGGCCTCAATAGGGAATATGAGGTTATGTATCTGTAATAGAATAATTTTGTTATATATTTATAATATTTTGCTGTTTATTTCTCAGGTATTGAAAATTTGAAAGTTATACAAGAGTATTATCTACAAATGTAAGATGAAATATCTATCTAGATGCTTTTTTCTCTGCTTTGGTTTGTCTATTATTAAATTGATTACACCTGTTACTTTCTGGCCATTCCCTTATGGGATGGACTTTTGCTCCTGTGGGCGGTGACTGTAGAGCATATATAGTCTGTTAAGTTTGTATTTGGATTACCTGTTGATGAAGGCACATTGCCGAAACCTGGTCCTGGTCTATGGAATAAAAGACATTTGATTCACAAAGACGCGACTGCTGGGATCCTTTGTTCATATTACTGTGGATTTACGTCCTCTCCCGTGCAGCGTGCATTTGAGTGAGTGCTGGTTTCCCCACATCTAAAGCAGAAAAAAGTTAACTGCCAGATATATCTGAGGTCCATGTTCCAGTCCAGCTGAGTAAAGAAAAGATCACAAGTTGGGTGCTCGAATACGGAGTACAGGGTCTAATTCTGACTCTTAGGCCCCTTTCACACGGGCGAGTATTCCGCGTGGGTGCAATGCGTGAGTTGAACGCATTGCACCCGCACTGAATCCTGACCCATTCATTTCTCTGGGGCTGTGCACACGAGCGGTGATTTTCACGCATCACTTGTGCGTTGCGTGAAAATCGCAGCATGCTCCTCTTTGTGCGTTTTTCACGCAACGCAGGCCCCATAGAAATGAATGGGGTTGCGTGAAAATCGCAAGAATCCGCAAGCAAGTGCGGATGCGGTGCGATTTTCACTCACGGTTGCTAGGTGACGATCGTGATGGGGACCCGATCATTATTATTTCCCCTTATAACATGGTTATAAAGGGAAAATAATAGCATTCTGAATACAGAATGCATAGTATAAAAGGGCTGGAGGGGTTGAAAAAAAATAATATATTTTTTTAACTCACCTTAATCCACTGCGCAAGCCGGCATCTCTTCTGTCTTCATCTGTGAGCAATAGGACCTTTGATGACGTCACTACGCTCATCACATGATCCATCACCATGGTGATGGATCATGTGATGGACCATGTGATGAACGCAGTGACGTCATCAAAGGTCCTATTGCTCACAGATAAAGACAGAAGAGATGCCGGCTGCGCAAACAAGTGGATTAAGGTGAGTTAAATTATTATTTATTTTTTAACCCCTCCAGCCCTATTCTACTATGCATTCTGTATTCAGAATGCTATTATTTTCCCTTATAACCATGTTATAAGGGGAAATAATACAATCTACACTACAACTAACCCAAACCTGAACTTCTGTGAAGAAGTTCGGGTCTGGGTACCACAGTCGGTTTTTTATCACGCGCGTGCAAAACGCATTGCACCCGCGCGATAAAAACTGAACATCGGAACGCAATTGCAGTCTAAACTGACTGCAATTGCGTTCCTACTCGCGCGGGTTTGCTGCAATGCACCGGGACGCATCCGGACCTAATCCGGACACGCTCGTCTGCAAGGGGCCTTAAAGAGCACCTGTCGGCAGAATCCACTCCATAAAATCACATACACTGCCTGTTAGGCTTGATGCTGCTGATAAAAATTATATCTGTCTGGGCAGATGAAATGTCTTTCCCAAGAAAACTGACTTTTATTTTGTATGCATTGAGGGCTTTAGTGCACCAGGGTCAGGGCCAAGCCCCTCGGTGCACCTTAGTTTCCCATTGCTGACCATACTGCTCAGTGCACTGAAGCCCTCGTTTGCATTCTTTCAGAAACATCAGAACCTGGGTGGATTGTGACAGGTGCTCTTTAAGTCCTTATGACATTAAGAAACCTCCCATGATCTCAAACTTGGCAGCAGACAGAATAGTTGTTCTGTTCTAAACAAAGCTCGTGGTGTGTGTGCCGACACTGTCCGCTGTATTGTTTCAGCTGTTCCTGCACGTCTGGCCCCTCATGCAGTGCTGACAGATTGACACTAGATCATCTACTTTTAATCGCTAACATGGTATATTCATATTTCACTGCATGAACACACAAGACTGTATTGTATTTATAAAAGGAAGAGGAATGTAGACATGTCCAGCAGCATCAGTGAATGCACAGAGCACAACATGGCTACAGTTACCGGCTCACTGTGCATATACCGTATAGTAATGTCCATATTGCATCACAAGCGGAATGGTGTTTGAAGATTTCCAAGTGCTTGCCTATTTTCTGCTACTTTTATAAATCAAATGTCGCCTAACTTAACGGGGTATTCCCACCTTAGGCCGCCTGCACTGGATGCGGGTGATCACACATAAGATCCTTACAAATTTCCATGCGGATTTATGTGCGTTTCTCCCAGGGCTGTGGAGTTGGGGCTATTTTTGGCTGGAGTCAGGAAAAAAAATTCTTAATATTGTTAATATAACATATTTATGTTCGTGGGCTCTTATTTCATTGCCCGACAGGGACATCAACATGGAGGAGTAGAGACGTGGTTCTCTGCTCTCGGGGCATCCATGAAGGAGGAACTAAGAAAGACCTCATGCACATGACCGTGTACCAGCCATTCCCATGCTGTGGACCGCCACATGCTCAGGCACCGACCATGTGCCTGCCATCTGTGTACGCGGACCCATTCACTTGAATGGGGTCCGTGGTCCGCATTCAATAGTCCGCACAGCAAAAAAGTAGTGCGGTCATGCTGTTTGCGGGACACAATATGGGTACAGCCGGCACATGGTCATGTGCATGAGGCCTAAGGCAATACTTTTTTTTAAGGACAAATTCATAGATTTCTTATTAAAAGCATAACAAAGTTTTCTATTTATTGCATGTTTACTTACAGGAATTTAAAGGGAATCTTGTGACGTGGCTACAGAAGCAGGGAGTTCACAGGGAAATCCGTGCAGTCCATCAGCATCAATTGGTCTGCATTTGCATGCGGATTTTACGGTCCCCATTGATGTGAATGGAGAAAATCCGGACAGGAAAAATTAAATAAATTGACATGCTGCAGATTTTAAAATCCGCACCGTAGGACAAAATCCGCGCGCAAAAAATCTGCATCGTGTGCATGAGAATTTTCAAATTCTCATAGAATACAATGTACATGATCTACAGTGCAGATTTTTCCGCATGCAAATCCTGAGCGTGTGCATTTAGCCTGAAGGATGAAAGAGGCGTGAATGAGACACTGAAGTGCCCCGGCCTGCATGGTCTCTCTCCGCTCCACTTTCTGAGCCCTGCTGAAAACTCGCACATGTACCGCCAGAGAGATTCCCCTCACTATGGACCCGCTCTGCCTACGCAGTCACAGACAAGTAGGCTGTATCTTTGTCACTGATGGTGGGGGGCTCGGAGAGCTCTGTGTATCAGTCATGAAGGGAGAGGATGGAGAGGGTGGTGTAGCAGAGCCGAGAGAGGCGTTGGGCCTGGGTACTTAAAGGAGTGTTCTCATCTTGAAAAACAAAACCTGTCCGCTGGGCTCTCTCCGGTCTCTTTGTCTCGACCCAGGGACGCCAGAAGGCCGTCGAGAGTTATGTAAACAACTTTACACAATTACAGCCTTTGACAGGTACAGTAGAGGTCTATATAGTCTCACTACTTTGCAGCCACGTCACCAGCTTGCTATGTGTTTCTAGGTGACACTTTCCCCTTTTGAATTCCAATAAATCTGCTTTATGTTCTATCTAAGCAGCGTGATTATTGATATAATGGTGAGAAAAAGCCTGATATTACCATTATTAGCCATTTATAAAGGAGTCAACTTTTTGGTTTACCGACTCCACAGCCCTTTGCTGCAGATCTTACCCTTCATTGTAAGAGGGTGAAATCCGCAGCTAAAACAGCAAGCATAATTAACATGCTGCAGACTTGGCAGTCTGCTCAGCGGGTCAATTTCTGCACAGAAACAATACAGAAGCACAAAAACAATAAAATTTCTGTAATCTCATACACTTTGCTGGTACTGTACTACGCTGTTGCAAGCAAAAAAGAGTTAACGGGTGGCACTGTCCAAAGCTCCCAAATCTCACGTAAGGATGGCAAGAGTCCACTGCACCTATGCGTTCACATACAGTATAGTGGTGCACGAGCCCAACAACAGGTAGTCAAATAAGTCGAATGAGAAAATAAAGCGGGCAGCACTCGCCAATGTAAGAAGAATATTTTTTTATTAGACAAACGAATGCTTCCATGCACAGGCTGGGGCGGCACACGTATCAAGCACACACACTGGCGGCGACGGCTGTTTCGCGCGGAGCACGCTTCATCTGGCTGCTTTATTTTATCATTAGACTAAGGCCTCATGCACACGACCGCTCAGTTTTTTGCGGTCCGCAAACCGCTGATCCGCAAAAAACGTAAGCTGCCCGTGTGCCATCCGCAATTTACGGAACGGGCGGTCCATTGTAGAAATGCTTATTCTTGTCTGCAAAACGGACAAGAATAGGAAATTTTTTTAAATTCTCTTTTGCGGGGCCACGGAACGGAGCAACGGATGCGGACAGCACACTTAGTGCTGTCCGCATCTTTTGCGACCCCATTGAAGTGAATGGGTCTGCATCCGAGCCTCAAAAACTGCAGCTTGGATGTGGACCAGAACTACGGTCGTGTGCATAATGCCTTACTGTACTACGCTGTGTTTTTTCCACATGGGAATCCGCACGGAAAAAGTGTGCAGATTACGCAACCTGTGTAGGTGGCCTTAGATATTTGTCATGTCCACAGTACGTCATAAATGTCTGATAGCTTACCAGAAGAACGCTCCCATTCAATGTCTGTTTTGGATTTGGCTCCCAAGGGTGTGGATTTCCCACAACTGTGTTTGGATAACTGTCCTGTCGATATAGTTGTTTAAGTTGGGAATACCCTTTTAACCCCTTAGGTACTTAGGGCGTACCGGTACGCCCTGTTTCCCGAGTCCTTAAGGACCCAGGGCATACCGGTACGTCCTAACTTTAAAACGCGATTGCGGCGCGGTGGGGGTTAATCGGAACAGGATGTCCGCTGAAATCATTCAGCGGGCATCCTGTCACAACGCCGGGGGGTCATGTGACCCCTCCGCATCGGCGATCGCCGCAAACCGCAGGTCAATTCAGACCTGCGGTTTTACCTTATCCGGCGGGCGGCTGTGCCATCGGGTCCCCATGCGGCTGTAGGGGGGACCCGATGGCATGGAAGGCAGCGCAATGTCTAAGGAAGGCATCGCACTGCCTTCCGGTGACGAGCCTGTGAGATCCAGCCCCCTGGATCTCACAGGCTGGAAGCTGTATGAGTAATACTCACAGTATTACTCATACAGCCAATGCATTCCTATACAGAAGTATTGGAATGCATTGTAAAGGGGATTAGACCCCCAAAAGTTCAAGTCCCAAAGTGGGACAAAAAATAAAGTGAAAAAATAAAGTCCCCCCCCCCAATTTTTTTTTTTTTAAGTTTCAAGTAAAAATAAACGTCATTTTCCCCAAATAAAGTAAAAAAATAAATTGGTAAAAAATAGGGGGAAAAAAAGTATACATATTAGGTATCGCCGTGTCCGTATCGACCGGCTCTATAAGCATATCACATGACCTAACCCCTCAGATGAACACTGTAAAAAATAAAAAATAAAAACTCTGCTAAATAAACCATTTTTTTGTCACCTTACATCACAAAAAGTACAACAGCAAGCGATCAAAAAGGCGTTTGCCCACCAAAATAGTACCAATCTAACAGTCACCTCATCCCGCAAAAAATTAGCCCCTACCTGAGACAATCGCCCAAAAAATAAAAAAACTATGGCTCAGAATATGGAGACACTAAAACATCATTTTTTTTGTTTGAAAAAAGCTGTTATTGTTTAAAACTATACATACAAAGTATACATATTAGTTATCGCCGCGTCCGTATCGACCGTCTCTATAAAAATATCACATGACCTAACCCCTGAGAGGAACACCGTAAAAAATAAAAACTGTGCTAAATAAACCATTTTAAATAAACCTTACATCACAAAAAGTGTAATAGCAAGCGATCAAAAAGTCATATGCACCCCAAAATAGTGCCAATCAAACAGTCCTCATCCTGCAAAAAATGAGACCCTACCTAAGATAATCGCCCAAAAACGGAAAAAATTATGGCTCTCAGATTATGGAAACACTAAAACATGATTTTTTTTGCTTCAAAAATGAAATCATTGTGTAAAACTTACATAAATAAAAATAAAGTATACATATTAAGTATGATTTATAAAAATATCACATGACCTAACCCCTCAGATGAATACCGTAAAAAAATAAAAATAAGACTGTGTAAAAAAAGCAATTTTTTTGTCACCTTACATCACAAAAACTGTAATAGCAAGCGATCAAAAAGTCACACGCACCCCATAATAGTGCCAATAAAACAGTCATCTCATCCCGCAAAAACCATACCCTACCCAAGGTAATCGCCCAAAAACTGAAAAAATTATGGCTCTCAGACTATGGAAACACTAAAACATTATCATTGTGTAAAACTTACATAAATAAAAAAAAAAGTATACATATTAGGTATCGCAGCGTCCGTGACAACCTGGTCTATAAAAATATCACATGATCTAACCTGTCAGATGAATTTTGTAAATAACAAAAAATAAAAACGGTGCCAAAACAGCTATTTCTTGTTACCTTGCCTCACAAAAAGTGTAATGTAGAGCAACCAAAAATCATATGTACCCTAAACTAGTACCAACAATACTGCCACCCTATCCCGTAGTTTCTAAAATGGGGTCACTTTTTTGGAGTTTCTACTCTAGGGGTGCATCAGGGGGGCTTCAAATGGGACATGGTGTCAAAAAAAACAGTCCAGCAAAACCAGCCTTCCAATAACTGTATGGCATTCCTTTCCTTCTGCGCCCCTGCCGTGTGCCCGTACAGCGGTTTACGACCACATATGGGGTGTTTCTGTAAACTACAGAATCAGGGCCAAGTGAAATTTTGAAATTGTATCTCTATTTTCCATTAATTCTTATGGAACACCTAAAGGGTTAACAAAGTTTGTAAAATCAGTTTTGAATACCTTGAGGGGTGTAGTTTATAGAATGGGGTCATTTTTGGGTGGTTTCTATTATGTAAGCCTCGCAAAGTGACTTCAGACCTGAACTGGTCCCTAGAAATTGGGTTTTTGAAAATTTCTGAAAAATTTCAAGATTTGCTTCTAAACTTCTAAGCCTTGTAACATCCCCAAAAAATAAAATATCTTTCCCAAAATGATCCAAACATGAAGTACACATATGGGGAATGTAAAGTAATAACTATTTTTGGAGGTATTACTATGTATTATAGCAGTAGAGAAATTAAAACTTGGAAATTTGCAATTTTTAAAAAAAAATTGGTAAATTTGGTATTTTTTTATAAATTAAAATAATTTTTTTTAACTTCATTTTACCAGTGTCATGAAGTACAATATGTGACGAAAAAACAGTCTCAGAATGGCCTGGATAAGTCAAAGCGTTTTAAAGTTATCAGCACTTAAAGTGACACTGGTCAGATTTGCAAAAAATGGCCATGTCCAGAAGGTGAAATAGGGCCGAGTCCTTAGGGGGTTAAAGGGGTTGTCCCATTTCCTATATTGCTAACCTATCCTCAGGATAGGTCATCAATATCAGATCAGTGGGGGTCTGACTCCCGGCTTCCACGCCAATCAGTTATTTGAAGAGAACGTAGCACTGCCTTCTCTTCACAGGTGTAACTGCAGCTCCTCCATCCCCATTCATTTTAGACCCCCACTGATCTAATGATGATGACCTATCCTGAGGATAGTTGAAGAAAGAAGGTGTTACTGCACTTGGGGCTGGCCGATTTGTCATTCACCTATTGGAGGTGGTCCTGAAGAGGAGTTACTTCCTCTTTGGGGACACCTTCTATTCTCAAAAGCGGGGTGTGGCCATGGGGTCCAATGTGGCCCCAACCTACGCTAACATCTTCATGACCGAGGTGGAGGACAGATTGGTCTATCGATCCCCTTTTATTGGGAGGGTCCTGTGCTGGGGGCGCTACATAGACAACGTTTTTATGGTCTGGAGTAGTACTACAGATGAACTGGACAGTTTTCATGCCCATTTAAATATGGGCATCCCTGGTTTGCAGTTCACTGTTAAAGTATCAGAGAAAGAACTCCAATTCCTTGATGTATTGATTTATGTGGTTGATGGGGAGATCAGGACTGATCTCTATCAGAAACCTACAGATAGGAACAACTTACTTACACATGACAGCTATCATCCTCGGCGCATGGTTGACTCTTTACCATGGAGCTAACTTTTGTGCGTGAGAAGAATTGTCTCAGATGACAATGAATTCTTTAAAAGAACTGATGAGATGTAGCAAATTTATAGAAAAAGGTTACCCTAGGAAACTTCTGAGGAGAACACGGAAGAAGGTTATGTTGGTTGATAGGGAGTCCACACTCGACCGATCGTCTCGCAATGAAACAGGTGAGAGAATTCCATTTGTATCTGTATATGGACAGAATTTTGAGGAAGGATTGGCATATTTTGCAGAAGGGATTGCCTGAGATTAAGGAATTTAAGGTCCCTCCAATGATGGCATATAAAAGAAATACTAATTTTTGTGATAAATTAGTTAAGACGGCTATTTGAGAGCCACGTGAAAGTGGACAAATGTATTTGGCCCCTAGGAAGAATTTTGCATTTTCGCATCCATATAATGGCAAAAAATTCCGAATTAATGGATTTTTCACTTGTAGATCGAAATACGTTGTGTACATGATCCAATGTCCCTCTAGTCTCATATACGTGGGCAGGGCCGTCTTTACCAAGGGGCAAAAGGGGCAGCTGCCCCGGGCCCAGTTGCTCCTGGGGGGCCCAAGGCAGCTGCCTCTTGAGTCCTGCTAGCCACTGCCCCGGGTGTCAGGCTGTCAGTTGTGATCTAGGACCTTAGCTGTGATCTAGGACCTTAGATGACATCATCACCATGTGACCAGTAACCTAGCAATATTACTGGTCACATGGCTATGAGGTCATCAAGGTCCTATCAGGAGTGTTGCAGGATAAGTTTTTAACTGTGGAGCTTTTTTTGTGAAGATTACATCAGAAAAAGGTGACAGGGGCTGTTATGCTAATATACTGTAAACTACTGTATAGTGGGGTGCTGTATACTGTGGGGGGCCTGTATACTGTGGGGGGCCTGTATACTGTGGGGGGCCTGTATACTGTGGGGGGGGGGCCTGTATAGTTTGGGGTGCTGTATACGGTGAGGTGCTATACTGCTCTACTGTATACTGTGAGGTGTTGTATACTGTGGGGTGCTGTATACTATGGACTGCTATACTGCTCTACTATATACTGTGGGGTAATGTATAGTGTGGGGTGCTATACTGCATACTGTGTGGTGCTGTATACTATAGGGTGCTATACTGCATACTCTGGGTTGCTGTATACTATAGTGTGCGATACTGCATACTGTGTGGTACTGTATAGTGTGGGGTGCTAAACTGCATACTGTGTGGTGCTGTATACTATAGGGTGCTATACTGCATACTGTGGGGTGCTGGGGTGCACTGTAACACTAGGGTGAGCCGAGCCCTGGTCTCCTTCCTGCAGAGCGGTGCCCACTTCCAGCCTGAGCCCAGCTGCCCAGAGCACTGATCCTGAGCCGCTGGAGTCTTCAGAACTGGAAGTATTTATATCACTGTACTCTACCAGATGTGTGGATTTTTTGTGTGTGTGTTGTGGTGGAGGGCGTGATTGCCTGCTAAGCTGTGGGAAAGCGGGACCCAGGGTCCAATCAATATTAAAGACGGCCCTGTACGTGGGCGAGACCACGATGGAGATCAGGGAACGGATCAATAAGCACAAGAGCACAATTAGAAAGAAGATGCTTGATAAGCCAGTGGCGAGGCATTTCGTCGAGCGTAGACACCCTATCAATCAACTTCGGTACCGGGTAATCGATGCAGTGAGGACACTAAAGTGAGGGGATGATGAGGACAAAATATTGAGGAAATTTTAATGGATGTATACTCTAAGATCAATGCAGCCCTATGGACTCAATTTGGAGTTCAATGTTGCTGGGATCAATTAGAGTACTCCTCTGTATACACATGTATAGATTTTATACCATTTTGTACGTGCATGTAATAATTGATTTTAATGGATATTACTGTAATTGCACCCTGAGATTCACATTGTGTCGGTTTTCACTTATTGTACTTTTATGATATTTGTTTTTGAGTCTATAGTGGCTGATCGCACCATAGAGTACCACAAGGGTCGCTCCAGCTGTGATGACCATATGGATTGTGCGCTTTTTTCCCCTCTTTTTTTCCCTCTTTTGAGGCATCTGATTGCATTTAGTAACTAGCGGGTGCTGTGTCCTAGGCAACATGATGCGGCGTGATGTCAGGCAAGTGGGAGCATGATGGCGTCTGGTGATGTGAAGGTATGAGCATGTGATTGCGAACGAGATCTTGCGGATTCTCGCGATGCTGGACGCGCGCGCGATGTTGCCATGTACACGTAGGACGCTTTGCAGTCAGACATGCGCAGTAGCGCTTGACGGACGCCAACATGCAGCTGGAATGTACCGTGATACCATTACTCCTTGGAGGTAAGAACTCAGGTGCGATCATCTACTATGCAAAGCAGGCATTTGGATTTCTGCCCAATGGGATGTCTTTACTTGGGGAATAGGTATCTACCCACACACTGATGATTGGAGTGGATTGTTGGGGGCAGTATAAGTATTTTACTATTTATATGTTGAATTAATGGATGTACATTATATGCTTGACAAAGGCTGAGGACAGCTGAAACGTTGCATTGTCTGTTTCACATATGCTTTGAAATACCATAATAAAGGAGATCGTTAGAGATGCTGCTATAACACCTTCTTTCTTCAATTGTTCTGTGTCCACGTGGCATCCGTGGTGTTGGATGCAGCTGTTGCATTCGATATACAAGCTCTGTGATACTGTTGTGTGCTGCTTCTACTCACCTTGATTTACTATCCTGAGGATAGGTCATCAATATAAAAAACGGGACAACCCCTTTAAGGATTTGTTAGTGTACCTTATTAGTGGAAGAGTTCGGCTCTGTCTGCACTATTGCCATGGATGCTTTAAACCCTTAGGCCCCTTTTACACGAGCGAGTATTCCGCGCGGATGCGATGCGGGAGGTGAGCGCATTGCACCCGCACTGAATACCGACCCATTCATTTCTATGGGGCCGTGCACACGAGCGGTGATTTTCACGCATCACTTTTGCGTTGCGTGAAAATCGCAGCATGCTCCTCTTTGTGCGTTTTTCACGTAACGCAGGCCCCATAGAAATGAATGGGGTTGCGTGAAAATCGCAAGCATCCGCAAGCAAGTGCGGATGCTGTGTGATTTTCACGCACGGTTGCTAGGAGACGATCGGGATGGAGACCCGTTCATTATTATTTTCCCTTATAACATGGATATAAGGGAAAATAATAGCATTCTGAATACAGAATGCATAGTAAAACAGCGCTGGAGGGGTTAAAAAAAAAAAAAAAAAAAATTTAACTCCCCTTAATCCACTTGCTCGCGTAGCCCGGCATCTCCTTGTGTCTCCTTTGTTGAAGGACCTGTGGTGACGTCACTCCGGTCATCACATGGTACGTCACATGATCTTTTACCATGGTGAATCACCATGGTAAAAGATCATGTGACGTACCATGTGATGACCGGAGTGACGTCATCAAAGGTCCTTTACCCAGGTCCTAAAGAAAGGAGACAGAAGCAGATGCCGGCTGCGCTATCAAGTGGACTAAGGTGAGTTAAACATTTTTATTTATTTTTTTAACCCCTCCAGCGCTATTTTACTTTGCATTCTGTATTCAGAATGCTATTATTTTCCCTTATAACCATGCTATAAGGGAAAATAATACTATTTACAGAACACCGATCCCAAGCCCGAACTTCTGTGAAGAAGTTCGGGTTTGGGTACCAAACATGCGCGATTTTTCTCACGCGCGTGCAAAACACATTACAATGTTTTGCACTCGCGCGGAAAAATCGCGGGTGTTCCCGCAACGCACCCGCACATTTTTCCGCAACGCCCGTGTGAAAGGGGCCTTAGGGCTCTTTCACACAAGCGTGACGGATTGGCTCCGGATGCGTTCAGTGAAACTCGCACCATTTTGCAAGCAAGTTTAGTCAGTTTTGTCTGCGATTGTGTTCAGTTGTCCTGTTTTTTCCACGCGGGTGCAATGCGTGTTGATGCGTTTTTAACGTGCGTGATAAAAAACTGAACAACATCGCCTAGCAACCATCAGTGAAAAACGCATTGCATCCGCACTTGCTTGCAGGTTTAATGCGTTTTTCACTGAAGCCCCATTCACTTCTATGGGGCCAGGGCTGCGTGAAAAATGCTAATTATAGAACATGCTGCATTTTTCACGCAACGCAGGACTGATGCGTGAAAAAAAAAACGCTCATGTACACAGACCCAGTGAAATTAATGGGTCAGGATTCAGTGCGGGTGCATATCACGCATTGCACCCGCGCGGAAAACTCGCTCGTGTGAAAGGGGTCTTAAGGACACTGTAAATGTTGTTTTTTCATTGTTGCATTCTGATTTTTCATAATTTAAAATTTTTTACATACACGTAGCCCAATGAAGTCTTGTTTTGGCGATACCAGATTTATATATATATTTTTATGTTTCACTACTTTTGCACAATTAAAACACTAACAAACCCGCTTGTCTTTGTGTTGCAGTATTCCCAGAGCCATAACTTTGGTATTTTTTCTGTTGACAAAGGTATTTGTGGTCTTTTTTTTTTTTTTTGTAAGACAATTTGTTTTCTTTATTGTTACTATTATACGAAACATATGACTTTTTGGTAACCTTTTATTCTATCTTTTGAAGACGGTGACCACAAAACAGCAAATGGGGCATTTAAAAAAACAAAAAAAATATTTCCTACCTAAAAGGCATTTTTTCATTTGTTATGTAACTTGTGTATTGCAGTGTTTTTTTCCTGTATGCCTCTGGAAGGGCCGATTAGGTTTACAGAGATGGCACACCCGGGGCCTTCATTAGGCCTTGACTGTCATTACAACCTGGCAGCACCTCACAATCACAATGTGAGGATAGCGATAGGGGTACCAGTACCTTTTTGAAACCCCTTTAAATGCCTTCGTCACTACTGACCACAGCATCTAAGAGGATAAATGGCTTGGAGTTACTGTATTTCCAATAAATGTCCTCCTACGGCATAAATGTAAACCAGTTTGTGGGAACTACCCATCAACTGCATCATACGTTTACAGTGCAGGGTATTAAGGGGTTAAAAACAGAACCTGGCTTTAAGGCCATGTGTACGTGTTGTTGATTTGAGGTGCAACAAAGTAGTCTAGTACAATACATGTCACTGAGGCTTAAAAGGGTTGTGCAACCATTAATATTGATAAACAATCCTTAGGATAGGTCATCAATATATGATCGGTGGGGGTCCAGCTCCCGACACCCCTGTGCAGCCAGTAATATCGATAAACAATCCTTAGGATAGGTCATCAATATATGATCGGTGGGGGTCCAGCTCCCGACACCCCTGTGCAGCCAGTAATATTGATAAACAATCCTTAGGATAGGTCATCAATATATGATCGTTGGGGGTCCAGCTCCCGACACCCCTGTGCAGCCAGTAATATTGATAAACAATCCTTAGGATAGGTCATCAATATATGTTCGGTGGGGGTCCAGCTCCCGACACCCCTGTGCAGCCAGTAATATCGATAAACAATCCTTAGGATAGGTCATCAATATATGATCGGTGGGGGTCCAGCTCCCGACACCCCTGTGCAGCCAGTAATATTGATAAACAATCCTTAGGATAGGTCATCAATATATGTTCGGTGGGGGTCCAGCTCCCGACACCCCTGTGCAGCCAGTAATATTGATAAACAATCCTTAGGATAGGTCATCAATATATGATCGGTGGGGGTCCAGCTCCCGACACCCCTGTGCAGCCAGTAATATTGATAAACAATCCTTAGGATAGGTCATCAATATATGATCGGTGGGGGTCCAGCTCCCGACACCCCTGTGCAGCCAGTAATATTGATAAACAATCCTTAGGATAGGTCATCAATATATGATCGGTGGGGGTCCAGCTCCCGACACCCCTGTGCACCCAGTAATATCGATAAACAATCCTTAGGATAGGTCATCAATATATGATCGGTGGGGGTCCAGCTCCCGACACCCCTGTGCAGCCAGTAATATTGATAAACAATCCTTAGGATAGGTCATCAATATATGATCGGTGGGGGTCCAGCTCCCGACACCCCTGTGCAGCCAGTAATATCGATAAACAATCCTTAGGATAGGTCATCAATATATGATCGGTGGGGGTCCAGCTCCCGACACCCCTGCCGATCAGCTGTTGGAGGAGTAGGCGGTGTTTGTACGAGCGCTACTTCCTCTTCAAGATTACACATGGAATTCTCAGTGGCGCAGTGTAATTAGTTAAGTGTAATGTTGAAGAGGAAGCCGCGCCTGTACAAGCACAGTCTCCTTTTCATACAGCTGATCGGTGCCGGTTGTTGGACCCCCACCAATCATATATAGGTCATCAATATTACTGGCTGCACAGGGGTGTGAGCAGTCTTGCAGAAATTCTGTGCCAATTTACATGCAGATTTCTTTGCGTTTCTGCACCAAATGCACACCTAAAACCGCATGTGTTACTTGTGCTTTTTGGTGCAGATTTGATGCAGTTTTGCCGCAGCTCTCACCGATGCTTTGAAAGGGGGCAAAATCCGCACAAATGAAATGCACGAAGAACTGATATTTTGCAGAATGTAAAATGTGCATGGCAGGTTAATTTACACAAGGAACGAAAAAGCAAAGTGTAGATGAGATTTGTACTGTACTACAATAGAGAGCCCCATGCAGTGTGAACGCTTGGCACATTTCAGGGCAAGCTGCAAACCTTTAAATCTCTGATGTGCTGTATTCCGCTGCAGATTTCTTCTAACTTTGCCATGGATGTCACCAATGTAACGGACAGGACAATGTGGCCAAACAGTCAGGGGCAGCTATTTCATTGGATCCGAGGCCTAACATTTTGCTTTTCACTCATTGAGGACATTTTTTATTTCAAGGTGCAGGCAATTTCATATAATCTGGGAAGGAAAAGCCCCTTTGGTTTTCCTGCTTATTTTCAGTATGAAAAATGGATACATTCTGAGTGTATCTGCTGCTTCTAGTGCTTAGACTTGTAATGAACAGCCTACTAAGCTGTGGCACCTCTTCATCGCACACGCTCTGGTCCATGAACACTTCCTGTGAATACCATGGAAAGTGCTGAGCCCCCACGCACTTGCAGCTATGCAGCGTATAATGTGCCGGAAACGTCTTGATCTCTTTTGTTTTTAACCATTTCCTTAATTGAAAATGTGTTTATTGGGTTAACCATTCTTTTACGTGCACTTTACAGTGATCCATTGGAACCTATAGTCTTGATAAATTCCCTCATTGAATTTATCGTGGGGTTTGAGATGCTAAACTGATGTAAAAAATAATAATAATTTGCACAAAAATTGAGCCTCTGTGATTTCATGGCACTTTTTGAAAAAAGTAGGTGGGCTTAGCAGGAGGGACGTGGGCCTCCTGCTGCTGGATCAGTTAACTGTACTTTACGGCAGTAACTGATGTAAATTATAAAGCAAATGTATGCCATTTTATAGCAGATACCAGATTTTCTGGGGCACGGACAGACCAAAGATGCACCAAGTTTATTCGGAGGCTTTAGTCGGTCTTAGTAAATGCCTTCCCTCCTCTGCTTGACTTCTGTAGTAGAGTGTTCTGGACATGCTCTGTAAACTTTATAGGGGGATGGGTGAGGTGAGCTGTGGCCATCACCTATTTCAGTGGTCGATCCTGGGTTATCTGCCTCCAGCTTTATAATAGACCTGTCCATCTAGTCCTGCTTGTGATGATAATGAGATGACTGCTGAAGAAGTGATCTCTACATAGCAGGAAGTGTTATACTATTAGGGCTCATTCAGATGGCCGTATGCTGTCCGCAAAAATGCGGATCCGTTTTTTTGTGGATTAGATGCTGCCCTATTTACTTCTATGAGGCCTTTTCTTCCATTGCACGGCTCCGCAAAACAAATGAAACATGTCCTATACTTGTCAAAATCGCCATGGCCGTATTGAAGTGAAAATCGCCATGGCCGTATTGAAGTCTATGGGTCAGCAAAAAAACTGAATGCAATCCGTTTTTTTGTGGACATGCTGAACTGTCCGCAAAAAAAGGATCCGCATTTTTGCGGACAGCATACGGCCGTCTGAATGAGCCCTTAGAAGGCCAAGGTGTCAGAGTGAAGACTGCAAGATTTCAGTATTTTGTTATATACAGATAGGGACATGCAAACATTTAAAAATAAAAATTAAGAAAAATGTTTTTAACATAATAACTTGATTTTGGGTATGTTCACACTATGTTATTTTTTTTAGCTGTAGATTTCTTACAGAAGAGTACTAGCATTCACTACCAATTGATTAAAATGGGAATCTGGACTGTAGTTCATACAGGGCAGGATTGGAATCCCTATCGCAGAACAAAAGGTTTGCACATAAGTAATTCTTGGCATAGTTCCTGCATGGAAACCGTACTGAGCAGCTGCTTGTGGACTATCCCCATTGAGTTGGGCTAAATTGGTGTAAACTGAAAATCCCCAACAGAAATGCAGGGGTCATTCCCAGATTTCCGCCATCGATTCAGTAGCAAATACATGGCGGCAATGCACAGGCATTTTCCTCCGTGTGAACATATTGTTAATCAATAGGTCCTTCTGTGATGGCGATATTAAAATTTAAAGCTTTTAAAAGCAGAAACTTTTTTTCCCCATTTGGCTTTTGCCAAACATTTCCCTTGCATTATACTGCCCAAACCAAGAAGGTAAAACAGGTACGCCATGGATGAATGTGCCTCGTCCATACAGAGGCCCTTATTGATATGATGATTTACAAAAACTTTGCTTCCTTCTTCCTTTTGAAGTCAGATCCGCAGAAGTGAAATGGATTTGCATAGTTGGGCCTAGTATAAGAGAAGGCTTATGTATTGTTAACAATGCGGTTACATCTCTCTCTGGAGTGGCGGTTGTGATTTCTAATTCTGTGTGATCTACTGGAAATGTAAGCCAAGTTCAGAGGTTCTCCAGGCGTGACTTGCTTACATAAGAAGAAGATCCATAGCTTCCAGTCCTTCTTTTTATTTTTTGATCACCCATCTCTCAGTTGGATCTTAAAACATTTAACCTTAGAGGCACAGTTATTAATTGAAACCTTTCTCGAGGAGGAGTATTTTTACAGTTGCCAGGTTGTTCTCCCCCCCCCCCCCTTCCCCTATGTTAGGCTATTGTTTTCTCTGCTTTTCATGTTAACACAGGGAGATGGACAAGCAAATACAGGAACTTTACAGTGACGCTGTAATATCCATGACTTAATGCATTCTTCCATAGTAGCCAACAGAAAGAAACCTAGAGAGTCCGATATTGCTCAGTTGGTGTAGAGCTAGTATCATGTGTGATCCAGCAGGTGGCAAGTCTCCTGTATTAATGGCTGGAAATTTATGGTGTTGGACAATTGCAGCCGGGTGTTAGAAAATCTTTAACCTTATAAGTATAGTGTGATATAGAGCATTACACCATAATGGTGGTATATTTGTGTTTTTCAATATGCTGCTTTTTGCATGCACCCATTTTGTCTTTTACATAGGGATACAATAATAATTGTATGTGGAAGGTACATACACCCATCAGACATAACATTAAAAATGAAATAACACTGATTACCTCGTGGCAATGGCACCTGTCAAGGGGTAGATACTACAGACAGCAAGTGAACAGTCAGTTCTTCAAGTTGATGTATATTTGCAAGTGTAAGGCCTCTTTCACACGGGCGTTGCGGGAAAAGGTGCGGGTGCGTTGCGGGAACATGCACGATTTTTCCGCGCGAGTGCAAAACATTGTAATGCGTTTTGCACTCGCGTGAGAAAAATCGCGCATGTTTGGTACCCAAACCCGAACCTCTTCACAGAAGTCCGGGCTTGGGATCGGTGTTCTGTAGATTGTATTATTTCCCCTTATAACATGGTTATAAGGGAAAATAATAGCATTCTGAATACAGAATGCATAGTACAATAGCACTAGAGGGGTTAAAAAAAATAAATTTATTTAACTCACCTTAATCCACTTGCTCGCGCAGCCCGGCATCTCTTCTGTCTTCATCTTAGCTGTGTGCAGGAAAAGGACCTCTGGTGACGTCACATGGTCCGTCACATGATCTTTTACCATGGTGATGGATCATGTGATGACCGGAGTGACGTCACCACAGGTCCTTTTCCTGCACACAGCTAAGAAGAAGACAGAAGAGATGCCGGGCTGCGCGAGCAAGTGGATTAATGTTAGTTATATAATTTCAATTTTTTTTAACCCCTCCAGCACTATTTTACTATGCATTCTGTATTCAGAATGCTATTATTTTCCCTTATGACCATGTTCATGCAACCCCATTCATTTCTATGGGGCCTGTGTTGAACGCACAAAGAGGAGCATGCTGCGATTTTCACGCAACGCACAAGTGATGCGTGAAAATCACCGCTCGTGTGCACAGCCCCATAGAAATGAATGGGTCAGGATTCAGTGCGGGTGCAATGCGTTCACCTCACGCATTGCATCTGCGTGGAATACTCGCCCGTGTGAAAGGGGCCTAAGGATCTAGCCAAACTTGACATAGGCCAGATTGTAATTGTAAGACCACAGCAGTTCTTGTGGGTGTTCCTGGTACACAGTGGAGAGCCATAAGAAGCCTGTCTGTTCTAATCCTACAGAACAGCTACAGTAGCATACATTTCTGGGAAACAAAAAGGTTAATGTTGCATAATAGTAAATAGAAATGTGTTGGCACACACATTGCATTACAGATTGCAGACTGGCCGAAGTGCCAACATTGGCCACCGTCCATCATCAAAAGTGCCTGCACTGGGCATTTGTATACTTCAGTAGAGAAGCACTACACGTGTACACAAGGCTGCACCTCCACGAATGAATAAGAAATTATAGACCGGCAATAAACGCATATAATAAAAAGTGCATCAAACATGATCCTGACATGGGGTCTTCAAAATGGTAAAATGCAATACTTTGAGGGAATGAGAAAACAAACAGGTAATAAATAATAAACTTAGCCCCCATAAATACTGCACATCAATGTCCATACAACAGAATGAGATACAAAATAATGCGGTGTAAAAAGTTTTACAGCTGAAGCCTGCCTACATACAAAATACATGTTACCAAAAAAGGAAGAGAGACTCCTTCCTGCAGTGCGGTGTGTTACAGTCCCTGTGCTTATTGTAGCAGTAACAATAATGCCGGCAAAAAAAGTACTTTCAATCAATTTTATATTGAAAACATATGGGTTTGAGAAACATTATTGTTCTGACTTTCTGTAATATACTGTATGTGTGCTTCTAACCAGGTTTAGAGTAGGAGTGTGTTGGGAGACTCGCCCCCCTCCCGGCCAGACCTGCAAAAGGAAGCATTCTTTCCTGCTCCACGCCGAGTCCCAGCTCCTTTGCATCAGCTGCCTTGCTTGAGTCCCCCCCCCCCCCCCCCCCCATCAACATCTGTTGCTGCTTTGACCTGCCCCCTTGCATCATGTCAATTGGATTGGTTATGTGACACCAGTACGGTTGGGCGATATATATGTATCTGCAATATACAGCGGTATAAAGAAATGGCGATATCTCAGTTTCTTTATTAGCACAGTATTTTGGTGATGTCATAAGGGCGGTCGAATGGTGACTGCTTCTAAAATGGCAGTAGGCTGCACCACTGCTATATCTATCCCTGCACAGCCCTCCCCCCACCAACCATAGAGCAGGGAAAAATGGCGTCAATCATAGAGAAGACGGGAAGACAGAGAAGTGTAGGTGAAGCTGGGGCAGTGGCTGTTACAGTGTATATGGGGGGCAGTATAATGTCTCCTTGTAGCCTCTGTACAGTATAATGTCTCCTTGTAACCCCCGTACAGTATAATGTCTCCTTGTAGCCCCCATACAGTATAATGTCTCCTTGTAGCCCCCATACAGTATAATGTCTCCTTGTAGCCCCCATACAGTATAATGTCTCCTTGTAGCTCCCCATACAGTATAATGTCTCCTTGTAGCCCCCATACAGTATAATGTCTCCTTGTAGCCCCCGTACAGTATAATGTCTCCTTGTAGCCGCCATACAGTATAATGTCTCCTTGTAGCCCCCGTACAGTATAATGTCTCCTTGTAGCCCCCATACAGTATAGTGTCTCCTTGTAGCCTCCATACAGTATAATGTCTCCTTGTAGCCCCCGTACAGTATGTCTGCTTGTAGCCCCCCATACAGTATAATGTCTCCTTGTAGCCCCCGTACAGTATAATGTCTCCTTGTAGCCCCCGTACAGTATAATGTCTCCTTGTAGCCCCCGTACAGTATAATGTCTCCTTGTAGCCCCCGTACAGTATAATGTCTCCTTGTAGCCTCCATACAGTATAATGTCTCCTTGTAGCCTCCATACAGTATAATGTCTCCTTGTAGCCTCCATACAGTATAATGTCTCCTTGTAGCTCCCCATACAGTATAATGTCTCCTTGTAGCCCCCATACAGTATAATGTCTCCTTGTAGCCCCCGTACAGTATAATGTCTCCTTGTAGCCGCCATACAGTATAATGTCTCCTTGTAGCCTCCATACAGTATAATGTCTCCTTGTAGCCTCCATACAGTATAATGTCTCCTTGTAGCCTCCATACAGTATAATGTCTCCTTGTAGCCTCCATACAGTATAATGTCTCCTTGTAGCCCCCATACAGTATAATGTCTCCTTGTAGCTCCCATACAGTATAATGTCTCCTTGTAGCCTCCATACAGTATAATGTCTCCTTGTAGCCTCTATACAGTATAATGTCTCCTTGTAGCTCCCATACAGTATAATGTCTCCTTGTAGCCTCCATACAGTATAATGTCTCCTTGTAGCCCCCATACAGTATAATGTCTCCTTGTCGCCTCTGTACAGTATAATGTCTCCTTGTAGCTCCCATACAGTATAATGTCTCCTTGTAGCCTCTGTACAGTATAATGTCTCCTTGTAGCCACCCATACTGTATAATGTCTCGTTGTAGCCCCCCATACTGTATAATGTCTCGTTGTAGCCCCCCATACTGTATAATGTCTCGTTGTAGCCCCCCATACAGTATAATGTCTCCTTGTAGCCCCCATACAGTATAATGTCTCCTTGTAGCCCCCATACAGTATAATGTCTCCTTGTAGCCCCCATACAGTATAATGTCTCCTTGTAGCCCCCATAGTGTATAATGTCTCCTTGTAGCCACCCATACTGTATAATGTCTCCTTGTAGCCCCCATACAGTATAATGTCTCCTTGTAGCCCCCCATACAGCATGTCTCCTCGTAGCCCCCCATACTGTATAATGTCTCCTTGTAGCCTTTATAGGACAGCAAGCCTGGGCTGCCTGAGGACCAGATAGGACAGGGGAAGTGGACGGAGTTTGTCACTAAATTTCCTGCAAGTTTTTTTTCTTTTAAATGGGTATCTATCACTATATATTGTTATCACAATAAATTTCTTAATATCGCTATCGTGGAAATATTTTTGATATTGGCTAACCCTAGACATAAGAGGGGCAGGTCACCGCTGTAGCCTTTCATAGCCTGCAGCAGTTGTAAATCGGATGTTGACAAGCTGCTGGGGAACATGGGCCTGGGACCTGGCGGTGGGGAGCAGGTAAGTGTGCTTCTCTTTGCAGGTTTAGCCAAGAAGGGGATTGTCAAAAAACAAACAAACACGGGGTTGACCACCCCTTTAAAAGAGAATGTGCCGTAAGAAAAAGACCTGTTGTTAAAATCAAGTTTTTATGTTAAATGTTTTTTAAGATTTTGTTTTTTTTCCATTTTCTGTATTTAAAATATTTTTAAAATCTTGCAGTTTTCAATGTGACGACTGAGCATCATAATAGTCTGACATTTACTGATCTGTAGCGATCACTTCTCTGCAGTCATTTCATCATTATCATAATAATTAGAAAGTAACACCTCTATTAGGCTACTTTCACACGGGCGTTTAAGTTAAGCGTTAAGCGTTAAGCAAAGTTAAGCAAGCAGCGTTTTTGAGTGCGTCCTGGGATGGAATGCGGAGCAAGACGGATCCGTCCTGGCACACAATGTAAGTCAATGGAGATGGATCCGTTTTCACTGACAATCTGGCACAATAGAAAACGGATCCGTCCCCCATTGACTTACAATGGTTTTAGAGACGGATCCGTCTTGGCCATGTTACAGATAATACAAACGGATCCGTTCATAACGGATGCAGATGGTTGTATTATCATGATTGAAGCGTTTTTGCTGATCCATGACGGAGCCAGCAAAAACGCTGGTGTGAAAGTAGCCTTATAAAGCTGAAAACACAGTATTCATTTGACAGTCAGAACTCACCTCCTCCCTCTCACTGCACAATGAAGCCTCATTCACACGTCCGTGCTCAAGTCCGTGAGCAGGTGGTCAGTGATGCATCCGTGAAGGATCTGTGTTAGGTCCGTGTGTCCGTTTTTTGCTGTTGCATCCGTGTTTCACTGACACTGAACAGCTGAAATTTTTTTTTCAAAGTATCTGTTCTTAATGATCCGTGAAACACGGATGAAACACAGATGGCATCCGTATTTTTCACAGACCCATTGTGTATAATTAGGGATGAGCAAATCTACTTCGGGTGGATCCGTAAACACTGACAAAATGGAGCATGCATCTGTGCTAAAAAAACGGACCCACGGACCATGCCAAAACACTGATGTGTGAATACACACATTAAAATGAATAGGGACGTGTGCTGTCCGTGGAGAACACGTATAGCACACGTCCGTGAAACACTGACGTGTGAATGAGGCTTGACCTCTGCAAAGGTCACAGAGCTTGCCTAAAGCACTCTCATAGAATCCAATGAGTTGTCTCCAGACCATAGGGTATGGCCCTTATAGTCGTTGTAAAACATATGCCTAAGTGCTGGTCCCAACAGCTCTGGCAAGATGGCTGCCCAATAATAATGTACAAAACATAAAAATATCTTCAATCAGAAAAACAAAAATAGTGTGTTTCAGGATCTGATTGTAATTAGCAACAGAAAGATAAAGGTAAAAAAACTCCCTCAAATTAGTGTTCTCAATCAGCAGTTCTATATGATTTCTGGATGTATCTCATTGTGCTGTGTCTCATCTTTTTAGTTTTCGGAAGCAAGTCAGAAGAAAAAGCAGCTGGAGCAAAGTGTTCAGAAGGCTAAAGTTGGACGCCAAGATACGGTAGTGATTTATATTTCCTATTTAACTTGCTGTTCCCTAATCCAGGAACATTAATTTAAACTAGCATTAAAGGGATTGTCCAGAGAAAAAATATATGCTAAAACTAAATGGAAACTGGCATACTTGCCTCACCAATCCCCAGTAGTTACTGTTCTGAGGCACAGGTTTATGCGACTGCTGCAGGCAATGACTGGCCACAGTAGTGATCCACTGCCGCTAGTGACTGGCTGCAGTGGTTACATGTCCCTGTGTCTGGACGTCTTCACAAGCAGTAGTGGAGAACAGTGCGGGGCTGGGCATCCTTGGATTGTTAATGACAGGGGATCAGTGAGACGAGTGCCATTTATTTTCACTATGCCAACAGCTACAGTCGGTCCATAAATATTGGGACATCAACGCAATTCTATCATTTTTGGCTACACCACCACAATGGATTTGAAATGAAACAAACAAGATGTGCTTTAACTGATATGCAAACTGATGTAAATACCCTCAAATTAAGGCCGAATGCACACGGCCGAGAGCGGTCCGTGGTATGCCAGGCTGGATTCCTGTTCAGAGCAGGAGCGCACAACGTCATTGGTTGCTATGACGCCGTGCGCTTCATGCCGCCGCTGCACTAGAGTAATACACTATACGAGTGCGGAACACGGCCATGTGCATTCGGCCTAAAGCTGACAGTCTGCAGTTAAAGCACATCTTCTTCGTTTCATTTCAAATCCATTGTGGTGGTGTATAGAGCCAAAAATGCTAGAATTGTGTTGATGTCCCAATATTTATGGACCTGACTGTATATTTTTTTGTTATTAAAGGAGATGTCCAAGACTAGACATGCCTGATTATTACACATTTAGGATATCATACTAATTTGTAGAAATATATATAAAAAATAAGCTTGGTGGAGAAGAGTAATGTTCATTGCCACTTGCAATTAAGAAGCATTGTCTTTGTTGTACATTGTACTTTTTGCCAGCAATAAGTGCAGAATAATCCGAATCTACCGGCTATGCTGGATTATGCGGATGTTGCTGTATTGGTTTCATTCCTTCCTGCATGTCATTGTGTTCTCACTACACACTAATTACTGTGTTTTTATTCGCTGAAGAAATAAAGCGTACCAGTCATAATGTTTTTGCATAATATTATTACAACATGTTTGGGAGATGCGTCCTATTGCCTTCAGGAATGTTTCCTCTCTTTCTTGTTCTGCATCTGATCCTCCTATTGATTAAGCCCTATGATGCCTATGTAGGTCATAGTGATCTCTGGGACGCTGCCACTGTACCTCCAAGATCATCAGCAGGAGCACGCTGCTACGTACAGCCTGGCCTCCTGCTGCAACTTCTGGATGCAGTTTCTTATTGTAGCTAGCTGAAATTAATTAAATCCTTCCCACTATGCAGAACACCAGGGTTAACAAGGCTGCTAAACTGGCTAAATAGATAACTGCATCCTGAAAGCATGTCAGAACTGCACTGTGTGCCAGCACCCTTAGATGTCACCATCAAGAGCAACTGCAGCATCTAAGCAGTTAGAGGGATGGTGTGCTGATGGGTTGTATTGGTAGCCAGGGTGCTATCAATGGCCTCCAGGGTGGCTGTCTTCCAAAGCCAATTAGAGGCAGGGTCTAACAGGCTGCCTGTCAGTACAATACAGACAGGCAAGCAGAATATACCACAATACTTAAATAGCTCTGTGCAGCATGTAAGCGAATAGAGGATTGCAGGTACAAGTCGTCTTTGGAAAATAATGAATGTTGTAAAAAATGTTTTTAATTGAAAGAAAGGCAACAACCCTTTCTCTTCTCCTCCCCCCCCCCCTCCTGTTTCACATTTTTTTTACTACGAATTTTAGGGGGGAAAAAACCCTAAAATTAAAAAAATATACAAAATTGGTATCTGCAGAGATGTAACAACTTGAACTATAACATTATGACGTTATTTAACCCACACTGTAAACTGTAAGTTGTTCATTCCCTCTCCCGAAAAAATTAAAAAATAAAGCAACAAAAAGTTGCATGTGTACCAATAAAAACTACAGCTTATCCTGCTAAAAAAAAAGTAGTAAGCATTAAAAAAAAATCTATTTCAGTTAGGTATTGCTGTAATTGTATTGAACCACAGAATCAAGTTAAAATGTCATTTATATTGTGTGGTGAATGCCATAAAAAGGAAAACAATTTAGAATTTCCTCACAAAAAAGGAATAAAAAGTGGTCAAATAGTTGTATATATAAAATCGGTTATATGTTAATATGTACCAAAAATTTTTGCTATTGAAAAATAGAACTCGTCTTGCAAAGAAAAATCCTCATTCAGCTACACGGGGGGGGGGGGGGGGGGGGGGAGAAATAATAGTTCTCGAAATGTGATGATGAAAAAAATTGCATCAAAACATGCTGCTTCCGTAAGGGGTTAAAAATATGTACAGGAGAGATAAAACCATAACATGATGTGACAGAGACCTTATTAGGGGAAGTGTCATATTTCCATCCTTGGGGTAGCCTGCTGTGAATGTTCAGAGGCCAGGGAATCTGTGATCTCTCCCCCCAGCTTGTGAGTGAGAGAAGGGAGCAGCTGAAAGCTGCAGCGGATCAGTTAGTCATATAGCTCCGCTCTCCTGCACCACATGAAGAGCCATGGCCACCTAGCACTTTGATAAATGAAAAGGTTACTTTTCACAGAACTGATGCACAGGTTATAGACACAGTGAGGGGAGATTAAGACTAGCATCAGAAACACCAGTTTTAATAAAGGGGTTGGCCAAGATAGTTAAAAATGGAAACCCTTAAAATGTCTGAAAAAACCCCATGATATACTTATGCGGCACTGGTCCGCTACTCCCGCAAATACAAATAGCAGCAGTGACGTGTCTGGATACAGTGCATTACCACTGCAGCCAATCACTGTAGACTGCTGAGGACAGAGATTGGCCGCAGCAGTGGCAACACTGACTTACGATGTGCCCAAATTATTAAAGGGCACGCCCACTGCCCTGCCTGTTTTTTTTTTTTTTTTTGTAAAAGTCAAGGGTGTCGAAAACAATCGGGAAAATTAACAAATTTTGGGGCAAAACAGGATTTGTTCCTTAATTTTCAGTTTCTACATCAGAAAACTCTAGAAGAACAATGATGAATTCCGCCCTAGTATTTCTGGCATCACATCCTCAGTGGAACAGTGGAATGGTTAGGTTTCCTAGAAATGTGCTCCTTCAGTTTGAACAGTCTTTCTATGATGGGGGTAGTGAGACAAGCTCCTGTAGAAACATGATGGATGGGTTCTAATCTGCTTCTAGAAATGGTAGACAGCAGGGGGCAGTGTGCTTGTACCCATACACATATGATTGTGGGTGGAGCCCCTCGAAATTGATGGGATTCTTTCACAATACCTTATTTGTATTCCATTCTCACATGGGTCTTATCTAAATCTAAGGCCTCATGCACACAAAAGTTTTTTGGGTCCGCATCTGAGCCGCATTTTCTGCGGCTCAGATGTGGACCCATTCACTTCAATTGGGGCCGCAAAAGATGTGGACAGCACTCCCTATGCTGTCCACATCCGTTACTTCATTCCGTGGCCCGGCAAAAAAATAGAACACGTACTATTCGTGTCTATTTTGAATAGGCATTTCTAGAATGGGCGACCCGTTCCATTTTCCAAATTGCGCGGTCGTGTGCATGTAGCCTAATACTCAGTAAGGGAGAGTTCACATCTGTGTTATTTTTCCATTCTTCTGATCCAAATAGAAAAAGAAAAACGATCCGGTAAAAAAAAACAGATCCTGTGAAAAATTGTTTCTGTGCACACTTGGCATACGTTTTACTCATTTCTGAGATCCGTTTTTTAGATTGAAAAAGTCCTGCATGCAGTACTTTTTTTCCATCTAAAAAAAACCAAACTATATGAGACGGAAATGGCACAAACGGACGCCAAATGTGCATAACTGATGACCATATCCGTTTTTCGCTTTATTTTACTGTTCTTCTGACGGATCAGAAGAACAGAAAAATAACAGTGATGTGAACCCCCCCTAACACATACTTTTATATGAAATTATGACCTGGCCAAGGAGAAGAACAGTTTGAGGAGGGGGCAGCGAGGCAGCACAGTCTCTCTGCCGCTGCCATACTTTTGCAGACATTAGAGGTCTATGGGCTGAGCTTTCTGCATCACGAATGCATATTACATCTAGCAGGTCTTACTTCTTCCAGTTTATGTCTACTTATAACCAAATCATTCTTCCTCCATACCTTTCCTTACAGTAAAAGTTTCACAGTTATAGTCTGCATTAGGGTTGCATCGGGTATTGAATTATCGATACCCAATCGATACTTTTGTGCCGGTATCGATTCGATACCGGGATTTGCCTTTTACCGATATTAGGCTGCGTTACTGCACAGCCCAGTATCAGAGAACATGGAGCTCACGGCTCTCAGCCATGTTCCCTCAGCAGCACAGGGAGAAGGTAGCAGTCCCTCCCTCCCCCCTGGGCCGCTGCCACCAATGAGAAAACAGAGGGGAAGAGGAGGGGAGGGGCTGTGGCCACTGCACCACCAATGAAGATAACTCACCCATGAATTCAAATACAGGATATATAGCCGGCACCCGACCTCTATGACAGGGAGCTGCGATCCGCGGCAGACAACGCCTCAGGTCCTCCTCCTGTATTTGAATTAATGGGTGAGTTATCTTCATTGGTGGCGCAGTGTGCCCCCCAGTATTAAAGTCATTGGTGGCAGTGGCCACAGGGTCCCCTCCTCCTCATTGGTGGCAGTTCCAATCAGAGCCCCAGCAGTGAAATCACGGGGCTCCGATCGGTTACCATGGCAGCCAGGATGCTGCTTGAAGCCCTGGCTGCCATGATAACTTTCCTGCTGCTGTGTGCAAAGGGCAGCAGGGAGAGTGCTATTCACCCTAAAGCCTCATTCACACATCAGTGTTTCACATATGTGTGCTGTACGTGTTCTCCGCGGACAGCACACGTCCCCATTTATTTGTGTATTCACACATCAGTGTTTTATCATGGTCCGTGGGTCCGTGTTTTCAGAACGAATCATGTCCTATCTTGGTCCGTGTTCCCAGATCCCTCACACCCATTATAGTCTATGGGTCCGTGAAAACCACAGATGCAGCATGGATGCCATCCGTGTTTCACGGATCATTAGGAAGAGATGCTTTGAAAATTCTTTTTCAGCTGTTTAGTGTCAGTGAAACACGGATGCAACACAGACAGCAAAAAACGGACACACGGATCCTTCATGGACAGCTTCACGGATGCATCACTGACCACCTGCTCACGGATTTGAGCACGGACACGGACGTGTGAATGAGGCTTTATAGAGCTCTATTAGGGTAAATAGGACAAGGGATTAAAAGATCCTAGGTTCTAGCCCCTAAGTAGAAAAAATAAAAAGTTTTAAAAAACAAACACTAAAATATTAAATCACCCCCTTTCCCAATTTTACACATAAAATATATAAACAATAAATAAATAAACATATTGCTATGTCCGAAAAGTCCAAACTATTAAAATATAAAAAATATCTCTTATGAGGTGAACTTCGTAACAGAAAAAAAAAAATAGGATAGGACTGTTCTATTATGTGCCGGACAGTCCATAATATGCGGAATGCGCAATGCTTTTTTTTTTTTTGGCGTGGTATTGAAAGGTATCAAGTATCGCAATATTTTTTATGGTATCAAAACCGACTCAAAATTTTGGTATCGTGACAACCCTAGTCTGCATTGCATGGTAGTTTACCTGTGCTTATCTATATTCAGCTGATTTTACCAAGAGTATGTTTATATGTAAAATAATATTTTGCCAAATTTAAGAAATAAACAGCATTACTATTCCAAATTGTACATTTTGTAGGCTCAGCAATCCTTTAGAAATGTGTAACGTACGCTGTTCTTCAGATTTGATGAATCCACCCAGACCAGCTCTACGCCTTATACATAAACATGCAGTTTTCTTGTGGTAATTCATGTAAATATGTGTGGCGGGTTTTATTGAGCTTGGAGGAGAATATATTACAGGTTTGAAAAGCATACTGCCCGCCTGAAGAACTCTGATTTGGTCTAATATTTATGGAAATTATTTTGGGAATGTTTTTTTTAAATGCTTATGATGAGATTGTGGAAATGCATTGGCCAAATACAAACCGCTTTTACGGACAGTAAAATAAAGTGCTTTGCAATTCTTCAGGCACCCTAGATATAACTTCACAGCAAGATACTTCTCAATAAAGAGCTCCCTGTTCATATGGCACAAACAAAGAGATGGGAAGATACAGGTTAGCTTTGCTTTTCTGGGTATAATGAGCACTCGTCTCAGTTGGTGGCCTAATTGTGTAGTGGATTGGGTAGCGTTTTCTCTCTATTGTACCATGTTCACAGAACAGATGATGCAGCATTTTTTGGAAAGCTTTAAAACATTAGCACAATAAAACAAATTTTTCTGTGGTATAGATGTTTATAATATTAATGTATGGCTTCTATTAATTGTAGGAGATCATTTTTTGGCATGGTTTATTGGGATAATTGTGTTAATTAGCTCTCTTCCAGAAATAAGAAAAGTGTCTCTCTAGTGCCACCATTGACTAGCTGCCCTGTAGGGCAATGTCCCATCCATTAAGGAGGCCTCAAACTAGCCACCTAGAAAAACCCATCTGTAGACAGCACAGTTTCTGAGTTTTTGCTGCTCATCAGTACAGAGTAGGTTGCACTTTGACTTGCCTATAGGTGGCAGTAGAGAGACCGTTTTCTTCCTTTTGGAGGAGGGCTAATTTGCATATGCCGTTTGACAGAACACTGCCTGTTATGCTCGGCAAACTAGCTGGATCCCCACAAGCAAGGCCACTACCTTTTAAGAATTGAATAGTTAAATTCAAATGAAGTAGATACTATTAAGAAAAATGGCCTTAAATTGGTTTTCCAGGACTTTAATACTGATGATCTGTCCTCTGTATAGCTCATCACTATCTGATCAGTGGCAGTGCAAGACCTGGGACCCCCACCAATCAGCTGTTCAGTAGTCCTGCAGCCTTCTCACTGCTTTCCCTAGGCCGAGTGACTACATGGCCTAGGCGCAGCTCCGCCCCATAGAAGTGAATGAGGCTGACCGAGATACCAAGCACATCCACTATACAATGTACAATGCTGTGCTTGGTGAGCATGAAGAAGGTCATGGCGCTCACAGGAGCACCGGTGCCTTCTCGAACAGCTGATCG
Source organism: Bufo bufo (assembly GCF_905171765.1). Classification (NCBI taxonomy): domain Eukaryota; kingdom Metazoa; phylum Chordata; class Amphibia; order Anura; family Bufonidae; genus Bufo; species Bufo bufo. Next base: position 657,753,982 of record NC_053390.1, read on the forward strand.
GCGGGGGTTCCGGGTGTTGGACCTCACCGATCAGATACTGATGACATATCCTGAGGATAGGTCAGCAGTATCAAAATCTCAGAAAGCCTTTCAAAAAGTTTTAATACATGAACCATAGAAATGCCCATGTTCATTTCCATTCAGGTCTTCTCTGGGTTGACAACATGACTTTGTGCCTTGTTTTCAGCTTGCAGAGATGACTAGTGTATTAAGACCTCCTGCCTGCTCTCTTTATTGAATGCATGTAGTAATTCTTATGTCCTTCCCTATGACTCTACTTTAAGGATACATTTACTTTTAATATAGATGCATTTTTGCTAATACTCATACAATACCTACAAATGGTATGAGGTGGCCTGAAGGATTTCTTCATGACAATGCCTTCACACACACCAAGTTTGAGATTTGTTGTAGTCATCTGACATGTCTGGATTGTTTCTATGCTATGGCCCAGCAAGTTATGGCAGGTTTTATATCACGCATAAAGCCAGAAGAACTGGATTCGGGCATCATGAATCTGCCTCAGTCACATGGAGTTTAGCTTTATGCAGCAAAGCAAGGCCTCATACCCTCTTATTATGATGTGGTTTTATGTTTGTGTCTATGCAGACAGGATAGAGGAAAACATTGTTTAAAACATTGATTATAAAAAATTCTACTAAATATTTTCCCAAGATAATTCTGCTTAATTTCTTAATTAGCAGGATTGACATTGAAATGCTAAATTTGCCAGAACTGGGGGACATTTCCTCCATGCATTAAAGTGTGTGCCTAAATGCGAACACCCCCAAAAATCTGAACTAACAGGCATCTGATTCGCCAGCCTCATCATTTGTGACTCTCCATTTGTGTTTGTGATACAAATGATGAGTCCTACCAAGATGTACAAAATTATAGTTGAATAATCAGACGACCATTCTATATTTTTTTTAAATATTGCAAAGATCACATTTTGTAGATTATAGTGGTCCATTTATATGGGGGACATGGGACCTCAGTTGATTTGTGGGTGTCCCAGAGATCAGATCCCTCCAATCAGACACTCCACTCCTATCCTATATATAGTTTATAGGTGATAAATCAGAATCGTCATTTTTGGCACCTCAATGTCACAAAAAAGTTGAATACAAATTATCAAAAGTTTCTATGTATCCCAAAATAGTATCAATAAAAATAAAGCTTGCGCTGCAAAAAAAAAAGCCATCACAAAGCTCCATCAGCAGAAAAATAAAAAGGTTACAGAGGTGTCAGAAAATTTTCTAACACAAGACAAAGCTTTTTAATTTTGTAAAAGTATTAAAACAGGATACAAAATATAAATTTGATATCTTCATAATCATACTGATCCTCACAATAAACTCAACATGTAATTTTTACCATGCAGTGAACATGAAACATGAAACCCTAAAAACAAAGGCAGAAAGTTTTTTTTTTCTTCATCCCCCCCAAAATAAAAAATTAAAAAAAATATACATTATAAGTGCCCCCAAAAATTCAGTTCCTTAAGTACCAAACTAGGTTGCATGCTTAAGGGGTTAATTTTTCAAATGAGTATTTGTAAAAGTGCTTCCCATCTTATAACCAATAAGTATTCTGTTGCTAAGCAAAGTGAGCAGCCCAAGGCCCACTGCTGTCCACGGATCAAATGTGGAAACGATGGACAGTGATGTTGTCCATAGGAATCCAGATGGCAGCGGTCATCTGCTTCTGCGCAGTTGCTGAACAAGTAGACGGAGCTAGAGTACTGCTGGGAAAGCAATTAGATGGTTAAAACGCGTTCTGCCGTCCATTGTTTACACATCTGATCCAAGCGCAGGATTTTTTGTCTTTTACATTTTCATTATTCTTCCCAGTCTTCCCAGAGTCATAACTTTTTTATTTTTCCATTGATGGTGTAACAGAGTTGTAGATGTAGCAGAGTCATGGGTGTAGCAGAGCTCTGAGGTTGCAGAGCTGATGGTGAAAAGTAGATGTGGACTAGTATAGCATAATTTAAGCATTTGCAGCACTTTCAGAGTGCAAGAGCAATATGGAGGATGGCTCAAGCACAGTGGGTGAGAAACAATCATCTCCCATGCCTTAAGTATGCAAGACTGCAGCCAAAGACAAAAAGGAGAAGGTTAGGACTGATAGTAAGCAGTTGTTTGTGGGCGATTCCATCATAAGAGGTATGAAGTTTGAGGAAAATGGTGTTGTGAGATGTCTCCCTGGTGCTACCGCTAGCAGGGATAGACGACGGATCCTTAATATTGTTAGGCAAGCAAAGCAGGAAAGGGAGGTGGATGTCATTGCCTATCTTGGGACAAATGATCTGGCTTGCAATGAGGTTTCAAAGGTGACAGAAGCTTTTCACACACTTGGAAATTATATACGGGAGGTTGCATCAACTGTTTCATTCTCTGCAGTTTTGCCTATGCATAACCTTCAGCATGACAGGAAGATGCGCATTAAGGAATTCAATGTGTGGCTTGGTGAATAGTTTCTGAACCAAGGGTTTGGCTTTGTGTCTCATGTTAGCTCTCGTTGGAATGGAAAAGAACTGTACAAGAAAGATGGTTTGCATCTTTCTCTCAAGGGAACGAATGTCCTCAGTGAACAGTTCCAAGTATTTGCTAAGGAGCATTTAAACTAGGAAAGGGGGCAAAAGAGTGATATTCCAGCAGTCCGACTGCCCCCTTGAACAATGCCAGAAGCACAAAGGTTAAGAAATGACAAGCTCAGATTCTCGTCTACAAATGCTCGCAGTTAAGGGAATAAGATCAATGAACTTGAGGCTATAATGGCATCTGAGAATATAGATTTAGTGGCCGTTACTGAAACGTGGTTCAATGGGAGTAATGACTGGGATATAACAATACCAAGGTTCTCTCTATATAGGAAAGACAGAGAAGGCAAGAAGGGGGAGGGGTGTCCCTGTATGTGAAAGATAGCATAAAATCTAATTTGATACAAGTTAGCGAGAACAATGATAATCATAAGGTAAGGCTACGTTAACACTGCCTTTTCTGGGTCCGCCTCTGAGATCCATTTCAAGGCTCTCACAAGCGGCCCCAAACAGATAAGTTTAGCCCCAATGCATTCTGAATGGATGCGGATCCATTCAGAATGCATCAGTTTGGCTCCGTTCCGCCTCCATTCCACTCTGGAAGCGTAGAAGAAAAAAAGACAATGCAGCAGCACCCTGCAAATCAGATAAAGTACAACAATGCCATAGTCACAAAAATAATGATTACAAAAATTATGGTGCTAATGCTACGCTTAATTATAAAGTGAGATGCTGGCCAATGCATTTTGTACAAAACCATCTGAGCCCGTCTGCCGTACGTCAAGGCGATCTCTGTTAGACGGGTCCTAACACTAAATACTACCTGTTATGCGCCATAATGGCCGCTATAAAATTCAGGGAGTGTTGGATCCACATGCATGTTGGATCCACTCTGCCTTTTTCCATTTTTTGTGCCATAATGGCCTCCATTACAAGGGATTCAGGTACCAACATGCATGCCGAGCCCACTCTATACCTTTCCTGGTGCTAGACAGCTTCCAATGAATGTAGTGAGAGCAGACTACAGCTTTATACTGAAAGTAATTAAATCCATTCCGCTCTGGAGGCGGACACCAAAACGCTGCTTGCACACTGGCGTTTCTGGGTCCGCTTGTGAGATCCGTTTCAGGGCTCTCAAAAGCCGTCCAAAACGGATTGGTTCAGCCCCAATGCATTCTGAATGGATAAGGATCCGTTCAGAATGCATCAGTTTGGCTGCGTTCGGTCTCCGTTCCACTTTTGAGGCGGACACCAAAATGCTGCTTACAGTGTTTTGGTGTCCGCCTGACGATGCGGAGCCAAACGGATCCGTCCTGACTTACAACGCAAGTCAATGGGGACGGATCCGTTTACATTGACACAATATTGGTGCAATTGTAAACGGATCCGTCCCCCATTGACTTTCAATGTAAAGTCAGGACGGATCAGTTTGACTTAGACTTTTTTTTGACTAAGTTATGCAGACGGATCCGTACTGAACAGATACCATCATTTGCATTTATAGGTGCGGATCCGTCTGTGCACATACCAGACGGATCCGCAACTAATGCAGGTGTGAAAGTAGCCTAACTCGTGTAGGTGTGATATATAGACCACCTAGCTAAGTCAAAGAATTAGATGATCTACTAGTTGAGGAAATAGCTAAAATGACATTAAAGGGGGAAGTTAGGGAGACTTTAATCTTCGTGATGTAAACTGGAAAACCAAAATAGCTAGTTCTGCCAGGAGTACAGATATTCTAAATTCCCTACTGGGATTATCTCTACAGCAAGTAGTTGAGGAGCCAACCCATAAGGAGGCTATTTTAGATTTAGTATTCACAAATGGGAATTTGGTATCTGATATTACTGTAGGGGAAAGCTTGGGATCTAGTGATCACCAGTCAGTGTGGTTTACTATAAGTACAGTGACTGAGTCACACCACACAAAAACAAAAGTTTTAGATTTTAGAAAAACTGACTTTTCTAAAATTATATTAGTGGTATAAGAGTCCCTATCAGATTGGAACAGTTTCAATGGAGTCCAGGAGAAATGGGACTACTTAAAAGTGGCACTATTGAAGGCAACAGAAAATTGCATTAGGCTTATCAGTAAAAGCAAAAAAAGGAAGAGACCACTGTGGTACTCAGCAGAAGTGGCCAAAATCATTAAAAACAAAAAGATAGCATTTAGTAATTATAAAAAATAACAGAGGATGACAGGCAAATTTATAAGATTAGGCAGAGAGAGGCCAAACAAGTTATAAGAGCTTCTAAAGCACAGGCAGAAGAGAAATTTGCTCAGTCAGTGAAAAAAGGCGATAAGACATTATTCAGATACATAAATGAAAAAAGGAAACTAAAACAAGGAATTACCAAATAAATAAAAAAAGGACGAAGGTATATGGAAGAAGATAAAGAACTAGCTGACTGCCTCAATGAATATTTCTGTTCAGTTTTTACAAAGGAAAATGAAGGAAAAGGACCGGGCACCCTGTATTAACTGACGTCCCCTTGGGCACCTTAGGTAGGCGATTGACCGGTTATAAAAAACAGTTTTTTTGGGCTAATAGAGCCACAAGCAGGTTTAAAATCTCATGACAGGATCCCTTTAAGGAGAGGATTGTGGAACATCTAAAATCCCATGGATTGAAAGATGAAAAACGGCATGGGTTTACTTCAGGGAGATCATGCAAAGACAAAAAAAAGGGGGTCAGACAAAACATGCAATGCGACAACTCACTGCAATATAGAGTACAAAATTGCATAATAATTACAAGTGCTACACTATAAGTGAGAGATACTTGGCAAATCGTTTTGTAGAAAATTATTTGAGCCCGTCTGCCGCAGGTCAAGGCGATCTCTGTTTAGACGGGTTCCTAACACTAAATTCTACCTAAGTGCCATGATGGCTACCATACATTTCAGGGAGTGTAGGTTCCACATGCATGCTGGGTCTGCTAAAATAACTGTCATTTTGGGTGCCAAAATGGCCTCCACTGTAACCAATAAGTGCAGGTACCAACATGCATGCAGGCCCACTCCACAACACCCCCGGTGCCAAATGGCTACCAAGGACTGCAGTGAGAGTCCACAAACTATCTCACTCCTGGTGCCAATGGCTACAGTGAGTGAGGGGGAGCAGGCCTGACTATATACTCACACTAATTAAAATCAGCCTATAGGGCAGACAAGGTGCTCCTGACCACCTTGTCTGCCCTATAGGCTGATTTTAATTAGTGTGAGTATATAGTCAGGCCTGCTCCCCCTCACTCACTGTAGCCATTGGCACCAGGAGTGAGATAGTTTGTGGACTCTCACTGCAGTCCTTGGTAGCCATTTGGCGCGGCATGAATGATTGAGAGACTTAACTTCATTGGTGGCGCAGTGCGCCCCCCCCCAAAGCCCCCCAGTATTAATCATTGGTGGCGCAGTGCGCCCCCCACCCCCATCCCATTCCCAATAGTAAAAACATTGGTGGCGCAGTGCGCCCCCCCACCCAAGCCCCCCCCAGTATTAATCATTGGTGGCAGTGGCCACAGGATCCCCTCTCCCCTGCTCATCCTAACTCACCCATGAATTCAAATACAGGATATATAGCCGGCACCCGACCTCTATGACAGGGAGCTGCGATCCGCGGCAGACAACGCCTCAGGTCCTCCTCCTGTATTTGAATTAATGGGTGAGTTATCTTCATTGGTGGCGCAGTGTGCCCCCCAGTATTAAAGTCATTGGTGGCAGTGGCCACAGGGTCCCCTCCTCCTCATTGGTGGCAGTTCCAATCGGAGCCCCAGCTGTGTAATCCTGGGGCTCCGATCGGTTACTATGGCAGCCAGGACGCTATTGAAGCCCTGGCTGCCATGGTAAGCTCCATGCTGCTGTGTGCACAAAGCACAGAGCAGCAGGGACAGTGTGAGCTCCTATTCACCCTGATAGAGATCTATCAGGGTGAATGGGACAAGGGTTCTAGTCTCTAAGGGGGCTAAAAGTTAGTAAAAAAAAAAAAACACAAAAATATTAAGTATAAATTAAAAAGATTTAAAAAAATAAAATAAAAATACACATTAACAATAAACATATTAATTTTCAGCAGATTTGTGTAGGAAATTTTTTTTTTCTCAAAAATGAAAATTCCCAGAATATCTGTATAAATTATCGGCTATCGGCCTGAAAGTTCACAAATTATCGGTATCGGCCCTAAAAAATCAATATCGGTCGATCCCTACCAAGGGCTATTCATAGTATTCAGTATATTGGGCAGACTAGATGGGCCAAATGGTTCTTATCTGCCGACACATTCTATGTTTCTATCCAAGAACAGTGATGTGACCACATTGAACAAATGTCCCAAACAGACTGAAGGACAGGAGGGCAGAGACTGTGGGGACTGCCCTGAATGATCAGGCAGGTCCTGCTGCCTGGGTTTACTGACATGGTGGAGTGATGTTCTCTCTGGAAACACGTTACATCCACCAGGCGTCTGCACAGAACAATTAATTGTAAATGAGCTCATCACGATACAGCCACAGTGACCGCACCATGGATCCTTTGCACCATTAACATACCAGACTTTTAGAAAGTGCTTATACTTGGCATTGATGCAATCAGGAAAGAGAGACACTGAAATGAGTGAGGCAACATCAGGCGTCGACTCAAATGGATGACATGAAGTTCCCTCAGTGGGAGGGAGAAAATCATGTCTTCTGTAAGTTATTTTGCCTGTTTTGATTTGTTGTTTTGTGACCTTGCCATTTCATATAAACTATGTTTCCCTGGCCATCGGTAAACTGCAGCGTCTGATATATTCACCACCTGAGATATCCTGGTTGTATAATACGGGAATTTACTTGCTCTTGTACCAGCCAGGACATATGATGATTTGTTGGTTCTGTAACTAATCTCTGTAGACGTCTGCAGAATATTGACCTTTTCCACCTTCCCCTGTTGCGTTACAGACCGTATATTTTGTGGAGGAGCGCATACTTCAAAACTGAACACAAATTCAAAGGGGAATTTAGCAAACCGTAGGGAACTTCATTCCTGTCATTAAAGTACACATGTCCTTTTATTGGTAACAAATGGAGATTAGAAACGATTCCTGATCGGAGGTTGTCACCTAGATTTAGATCTAGATTGTCCTAAACCTCTGAATGACAAATCGGCCTAATTATTCAGCAATACAGTGACAGGATGCATTGGAAAATGTTTGTTCTGTATGGAAATGGTAAAATAAAAAGGTTTGGTATCTGCAACAGTAGAAGCTCCCTAGAGTGAAGCATGAGAAAAGATGGGAGGACAGTGTATTATGAGAAATAATGCATCCTGCAGAGCCACCATTAAGGGGGAAGTTCCAACCAAGTTTCTTGAACTTTTCACTTTTATCTGTGAAATCAAGCAGCATGTGTTTAATTTTATAGGAGTAATGAATCACTTCATGGTGCTCTTAGAAAACAAAGGCCTGTCTGTATAATGTACAGATTTGCAGGGTCCTCCATGAAAAGTCACGCTTTGTACTCACTCTCTGCCCTCTACAGACATGGGGTACCCCTTCATTGAAACCAGAATGCCCTAGTAAGTACTTTATAGTGTTAAAGGGGTTATCCAATGTCTAAAACATGCCCCCAAATGCCTGGGCCCCTCATATACATTATATGTACCCCACTCCCTAGCGTCAAACGCGATGCTGGGGAGGCTCGTCCACGTCACGGCCTGCTATTGGCTGCTCCCCCTGTCCCTGGATGTTTTGATCCGTGTGATGGGGAGATGCAGCTGCGGCCGTGCGGGGATCAGAAGCGACTCTGGGGAGTGGGGTAAGTATAATCTATATGATGGGCCCGGGCATTTGGGGCCATGTTTTAGACACTGGATAACCTCTTTTTAATGTTCTCTGTTAGGTTTCTTGTAGTTTGTAATAACCTTATCATTGTGACACATGAAATTATCCCAATATAAACAGATATACTTATCAGATTATGCTGGGCTTGTGCTTATACACATCAGCCAATCTGAAATACAGAGCCGCAGTGTATAACAAGGGTGAGGCAGAGCAGCAGCCTAAAGGTCCCTTTACACTGGATCATACAGCCGGCGAAGTCTCCTCTACAGTATGCGGAGGAGCAATCACTAATGCTATCACTCATCTCCTTACGGAATCATTGTTTGTTTGAGTGTGATTACACAGCACGATCTGCTGCCAGCGAACAATGCACGAAATAACTATTACCCGATGAACAAGCGTTTTGTTTGCTCATCGGTGGCACCTTTACACAGGTAGGTAATTGATAGAGTTCCTATGAATGGCGGACTCTTGGCCCATGTAAGGAGCCCTTTAGGCACCAAAGGGATGGGATTAAAAAAAAAAGATAAAATGTATCGCTAGTTAAGCAGCACCCTTGAGGTAGCAGCCTTAGTAGACTTTATATTTTCAATCTTATACAGTATATACTGTACTTCTTTGCAATGTGATAAAAGATTTTAGGTGGATTTTTTTAAGCAAAAATAACCCTTTTCCCCCCCTGAGGATTTAGTAAATAGGGACCATTCTTTGTTCTTTTGTATGCAAATTTTAGTAACTCTGCAAATAAATTGCATTACTTATATCTTGTACTATTATGGCCCTTTGAAAGGGGCTGATGCACAGGCAATTATCGGGAAGCCAAACATTCCCAATAATTGCCTGATTGTCGAGTGGCGGTGAGAGCTGCGTTTATATGCAGCAATCATCTCTTCTAATGTGGGGACGACTGATCACCACTGCAAATGGTTGTCCCCTTAGAGTTTTACACAGGGCTGTGTGCTGCCAGCAAGAGACTTTATGTGGCAGTCACCCATATCCCTCGTTATATTCACAGTTGTGCAGGGATTCGTTTTTTGTTGTCGAATGAGATGTGCAGATCCTGATCTAAAGATGACCCTTCCCAGAATGCAAATCACCAAGCCAAGTTCTGTGCTACACAGCTGGCGAGAGAGAGTACTTCACATCCAGGAGCATGGTTCATTCTTAAAGGGGACTGGTCACCATTCCTGCGCTTTAGTAAATACTTGTATTCTGCATCAAATAACTTTTCTGGAGCACCTTTTCCTAGAACTGTATATTGTGCCTTTCCTCTCTTATTTCTCCCAGAAATGTATTAAGAAATTGACAACTTGTTGCATTTTAGCACAGTGCTGCATTTCCAGTTCTGCTGCTTGTGAATGGACGTCTCTGAATTGTGCTGTTGGTTACATTATGAACTGATCTTACAGGAAGAGCGGACAAAGCTGGCTGAGGAGCTCGCGTCATTGAGGCAGCAAAGGCAGCAACTAGCGACAGAGCTGGAAAAATACAAGGAATGTGATCCAGATGTTATAGACGAAATTCGTAAGTTCAGTTTTATGAATAGAGGTCCATTTTGGGATATGCAGCATTCATGCCAAATTGCAACCTTTTTTTGTTTAAACGGATTGCCCCATAATCAACCCAGGGTTGCCACGTCCCATGTTTAAGTGTAGTAATGCTGCCTTCAAAGTCTGTGGGAGTGATAGCTGAATACAGTTCTCCACTATCTTCATCACTGCCACACAGTTTGACGGGAGGGGCATGCATACGTACGACCACCTCTTCATTCCAATGGGGGATATGGGACCCACATTCTCGTGATCAGTAGGGGTTCTGGTAGTGTGACTACTGATGAGCAAACGCTTACCTATCCCATTGATTAGTTCATGAGTGTAGATTGACACAACCCCATTAACTTTCTTCCTTAAGTAACTTATCAAAGACAAAGTAGTCATTTTGTCTAACATGGTAACTGTTTAAAGTGAGTCTGTGATTTAGCATATTGACCCAAGCACAGTCAGGGGCGTAGCTATAGGGGTTGCAGAGGTATCGGTCACTCCAGGGCCCAGGAGTCTGAGGGGGCCCAAAGACCCTTGTGCTACATAAGACACTGGTATTATAGAAAGTGTATGCTATTAAGTAACATCTATGGCTGAAGGGGGGGGGGGGGTCAAGAATTTGGCATGGGGGTGGGGTGCTGTTTCAATTATCGCCTCAGGCAGCATGAAGTCTATGTGCTTCCCTGCTCCTGGCCACAAAGCACTGAGATAAGGGGGGGCCCAACTGAACTCTTGCACCAGGGCCCAGGAGCCTTTAGCTACGCCCCCGAGCACAGTACTTGGTTGGGCTCTCATAGAGTACCTTATTAAAACAGTTCTGTATTGTAATCCGTTGCTGCTTTCATCAGGATACTGATTTTGTTCAAATTGTTTGGTAATCACCGAGAAGAGGAGAGGTTTCTGTGCACATCCGTAGAGCTAGGGTGCACCGAAATGCTAATACCTGGCATATTGCTGTTTTATATATTTTTTATACATCCTGTCTCTAATTAATTTTTCTTATTAGTTTTACCACCCCTTTAGCCTCTAAAACCATGTATAGTCCATACTGAATTTGAAAGTCCTAATTTCAGATGACCCTTCTAAGGGTAGTATTACACTGCCTGATCTTCCGGCAGTGCTAGCGCTAATGGATGAGAACAAATCCCATTTGCAGCCGCCTGACCTATGAAAACTGAATGCGGGAGGATTGTGACCATAGTCATTCCTCTCTCATTCTTTTCAATTTATTATTGGCAGTCCATCTTTGATCACACAGAGAGATGCGCTGCTGATAATCGTGTATCTTTCATCCTGATGGAAGATGCCCATCAAAGGATAAACGAGCATTTGTTCAATTATTCAAGCCAGTTATTGGGAACATATAGAGATAATCCACGGCACACCAATATCTTTTTACTTTGCAAATTTATTGTAGGTACACATTGGTATTTCACAAGATTTGTCAATATATGACTAGTCGCGCCATAACTGTGATATAAGCAAAAATCACATATATATATTTTTGTAGGCCTTGCTATGTCCCAACGTTTCGGTCCTGTCAAAGACCTTTCTCAAGGGATCGTGGCCGGTTGGTAAAACTGCATGGTGTAGGCGCTGTTGTCACTGTGATTTCGTAGTAAAGAGATCACAGAGAGGCACGGAGCATTATCAGTCATGTTAATGCTCCGTGCCTCTGCAGTCTGCATCGGGTCTTGGCACTCTTTCACGGAGCGGATGCCACGCACGGCATCCGCTCGTGTGAACTCAGCCTAAATGTCTGTTAAAGGGAGTCTGTCAGCACATTTACCCCTTTTTGACAGTTCCCATAGCGCTGTAGCCGCAACACAGATGATTAAAACGGTACCTGTATATGCTTTTGTGGACTTGTAAAACTGCCAAAAACGAACTTTGAAGCATATGTAAATGAGGGCTCGCAAGTGCCCAGGGGCGGCGTCCACCGCGTTGGTGCCCAGGCGGCTCTGCCTCTTCGGCTCTTATCCCCGCCCAGCCTCTTCCTCTGCCCGCCCATCTGTTTTCTCTCCCCCTCAGCGAGATCCCGCGCCTGCGCGCTGACTTCCTTGGCCGGGGCATGCGCACTGCGATGGCCATTGCTGGCACGGCATCGCATTAGCTTATGCGCATGTGCCGGCTAGCGGCTCAAAAACTGCAGAAAGGAGGCGGTCCATCGGCGCAGGAGAAGAGGAGGAAAGCTGAGCGAGCAGCTGTCACTGCAGACACAGAGAGCCAACAGAGGTACATTTATCTCTTTGATCCGTTAGCAAAAGCTACTGCGATGCCGTGCCAGCAATGGCCATCGCAGTGCGCATGCCCCGGCCAAGGAAGTCAGCGCGCAGGCGCGGGATCTCGCTGAGGGGGAGAGAAAACAGATGGACGGGCAGAGGAAGAGGCTGGGCGGGGATAAGAGCCGAAGAGGCAGAGCTGCCTGGGCACCAACGCGGTGGACGCCACCCCTGGGCACTTGCGAGCCCTCATTTACATATGCTTCAAAGTTCGTTTTTGGCAGTTTTACAAGTCCACAAAAGCATATAAAGGTAGCGTTTTAATCATCTGTGTTGTGGCTACAGCGCTATGGGAACTGTTAAAAAGGGGCAAATGTGCTGACAGACTCCCTTTAACAATAATTGGCCTGAAATTGTGCGGTGTAATAATAATAATGCGGTCTGTCACCAGGAAATTCATTGATAAACCAGGTACATTTCCTTGTAGGGCTAGCTCAAGTGGATGTGATACCTTTCACTTAGCGTTCTGTTGATTCATTCAAGAGAAAAAGTGCTTTTAATCCATATGCAAATGATCAGTTAAGTGCAGTGAGGGCGGACTAAAGCCTCTCTGTGCACCCATGCTCCTCATGCTTCCTGTACCAGTCCCTCCCAGTCCTTGACAGCGCCAGGTTATAGTTGACTAGCTGGCCCTGTCAGTCAAGGAGGAGAGGGGAGTGCTAGCAAGAGGAGCAAGGGTGCACAGAGTGGCTTGGACCCGCCCCCACTGCACTTGACAGTTCATTTGCATATGGATTAAAAGTACATTTTCTCCTGAATAAAGCAACAGATCACAAAGTGAAAGGTATCACATCCAGATGAGATAGCCCTACAACTCTGGTTTCAGGCTGATGCTAGGAGGAGTAGCATCTTGAAATTGCTTTGAAATACTTGTAGCTGCAGCAATTTGAAGGGGTTGTCCGGGTTCAGAGCTGAACCCAGACATACCTCCATTTTCACCCAGGCAGCCCCCCTGACTTGAGCATCGGAGCAGTTCATGCTCCGATGCTCTCCTTTGCCCTGTGCTAAATCGCGCAGGGCAAAGTCATTTTCAAGAGTTCCAGTGACGAACCGGGCTCTCCATGGTGCTGCCAGGAAGCCCGGTGACCTCACCGGCACTGATGGGCAGGCTTTAGCGCTGCCCTAGCCTGTAAAACGGCTAGGACAGCACTAAAGCACACCCATCTGAGCCGGTGACATCACTGAACATACTGCCGGTTGGAAGCCTCCGCCCGGCAGTGTGTTATTGTAAAAGAAAGAGTCCGTGCCCTGCGCGATCTAGAGCAGGGCAAGGGAGCGAATCTGAGCATGAGATGCTCCGATGCCAACATCAGGGGGGCTGCCTGGGTGAAAATAAGGGTATGTCCGGGTTCAGCTTTGAACCCGGACAACCCCTTTAGTTGGTATAGATTATATAATTATTTTATTGGCAAGGGATTTCCTTGTTACTCTATGGAAGAAAAAGTAGCCTGGAAATTGCTCTAAGATCTCAGCAATTTAAAAAAAAAACGGGTAGCTTTTCACTTGTCTTCACAATTTCAGATCGATTTTATCTTTAGCAATAAAATAGCTGTACTAATACCACTTGGCTGCAGCGATTTGGAAGCGATGTCCAAGCTACTCAATGCATTCCCTATGGATAACGAGTTCACAGCAGTCTGTTTTGTAGTGTGCTAAAAATGTCTATTTGAGCCCCAGCCTTAGGCTACCTGCACATGCCACGTATTTGGGTTCATTCACACGTCTGTAGTGTATTGCGGATCCGCAATACATCGGGCCGGCACCCCTATAGAAATGCCTATTGTCCGCTATTGCGGACAATAGGACATGTTCTATTTTTTTTCGGGAGCCGCAGACCGGAAGTACGGAGCCCCGGACCAAAAATGCGGACAGCACAATGTGTGCTGTCCGCATCCTTTCCGTCTCCATTGAGAATGAATGGGTCCGCACCCGTTCCGCATTTCTACGGACGTGTGAATGGACCCTTTGTATGCAGAAAATCCGCATAAAAACTGAACATCAATCTGCACTATTAGGTTTCTTTGTGTGGTCTATGGGGAAAACCACCATAAGTTGTGGAATCACACAGTCAATTGCCATGCTGCAGATTTTAAAATCTACACGGCAGGTCAATTTCAACATGCAAAAAATATGGACTTTGTATAATGCATTAGGAAAGTCTTCAGACCCTGTCAAATTTTTCACATTTTGTTACATTACAGCCTTGTGCTAAAATTTAAAAAAAAATGTTTTTCCCATCAATCTGCACTCAGTACCCTATAATGACAAAGTAAAAAAAATGAATATTACAAATTTTTGCTAATCTATTGAAAAGGAAAAACTAAAGTCTTGCATGGACATAAGTATTCCCTCCCTTTACTCAGGACTTAGTTGAAGCACCTTTGGCAGCAATTACATTCTCAGTCTTCTTGGGCATAATGCCACAAGGTTTGCTCACCTGGATTTGGGGATTTTCTGCCATTCTTCTCTGCAGATCCTCTACAGCTCTATCAGGTTAGATGGGGACCATTGGCAGACAGTCATTTTCAGGTCTCTACAGAGACATTCGTGTGGGTTCAAGTCAGGGCTCTGGCTGGGCCATCTCAGGACATTCATAGAGTTGTCCCTAAGCCACTCCTGTGCTGTCTTGGCTATGTGCTTAGGGTCGGTGTCTTGTTGGAAGGTGAACCTTCAGCCTAGTCTGAGGTCGAGAGCACTCTGAATCAGTTTTTCATCAACAATATCTTTGTACATTGCTCCATTCAGCTTTCTCTCATCCCTGACCAGTCTCCCTGTCCCAGCTGCTGAAAAACACAGCACAGGATGCTGATGCTGGCACGATGCTTGAAGAGTACCTTTCATGGGTCCATATATTATTAAATAACTAGCAGGTTATGTAGGGCATAGTGCAGGGATGTAATTCCGTTCGCCCGCTGTGCCCCCCTTTTACTTTTCCCACCTGATATGCTAATGAATAGCATCGGTACAGGGAGGAGGAGACTGCCCTGTTTCTCAATGGGCGTCTCCTTCTCCCTGGCTGTAGTGCTGTCCAATCACGGCAGAGAGCGTCACAGCCAGGGAGAAGGTAAGTTGTTTTTTTTTCCTCCCTGGCTGTGACGCTCTCCGCTGCGAAACAGGGCAGTCTCCTTCTCCCTGTACTGATGCTATTCATTAGTATTCATCATGGTTTATAGACTTGAGGCCGAAAAGTTCAATCTTGGCTTTATCAGAACAGAGAATGTGGTTTCTCAGTCTGAAAGTCCTTTTTTTCATATTCCAGGTGGGCTTTCATATGTCTTGTACTCAGAGGCTTCTTTCTGGCAACTGTGCCATAAGGCCCAGATGGGTGGAGTGCTGCAGTAATGGTTGAGATTTTGGAAGTTTCTCCATCTGCACACAGGATTGTTGGAACTCAGCTAGAGTGACCATTGAGTTTTTAGTCACTTCTCTTAACAAATGTCCTTCTCCCTCAATTACTTAGTTTGGAGGCGGCAGCTCTAGAGAGAGTCCTGGTTGTTTCAAACTGTACCCATCTTTTGATCTGTCTCTCCACACAATCGTGTCTCTGACCTCTACAGGCAGTTCTTTCCTCCTCATGGCTCTGTTTTGCTTTGATATACATTGTCAGCTATGAGACCTATATAGACAGGGGGTGTCTTTCCAAATCATGTCCAATCAACTGAATTTACCACAGGTGGACTCCAATCAAGTTGGAGAAACAACAAACATTTCTAAAATGTAGTTTTCACTTTCTCATCATGGAGTATTGAGTGAAAATTGATGGGAGAAAGTTAGATTTTTTTTATTTTAGCACAAGGACACAACATAACAAAATGTGAGAAAAGTGAAAGGGTCTGAAGACTTTCTGAATGCACTGTACATGAGATTTGACAAGTCTTATTCACTTTGCTGGTACTGTAATACGTTGCGGTTTTTCTACACGCAGTCTGCAATGTGTACAAGTGGCCTTAGAGAATATTTCCTGGTGACAGACTTACTTTAAGGAGGTTTAGTAGTTTTTAGGTAAATAAGGTGAAATAACTGAGCTATTCTATATTTCCACATGCTGTACTGTATGTCTTCCATAGAAGCATGCAGATTAAGCATATGAACAATTTGGCCTTCTTTAGATTATAGACTTTATTATTATTATTATTATTATTATTGACTTTAGCCATGGAGATGGCTTCATGGCTATACATGTGTAAACACTGTGGAGACCTGCAGCTCTTGCCTGACGGCCACTGAGCAATCTACTATCAGACGTCACCAGGGATGACTGAACATAAGTCTGTGCCAGTCTGGTCATGAAAAGACCTGCTTACTGGGACACCTTACCACAATGTGCAGTGCTTCTTAGGCTAGGGTTGTACACACAATGGCTTTATACTGTAAATATAGATGTTGGAGATCAATTTATGTGTTGCAAATGATAGAATTATAAGGACATTTGCAACTGGAGTGCTGTTTTAGGGCTCTTTCACACTTGCGTTCTTTTCTTCCGGCATAGAGTTCCGTCGTCGGGGCTCTATGCCGGAAGAATCCTGATCAGGATTATCCCCATGCATTCTGAATGGAGAGAAATCCGTTCAGGATGCATCAGGATGTCTTCAGTTCCAGAACGGAACGTTTTTTGGCCGGAGAAAATACTGCAGCATGCTGCGCTTTTTGCTCCGGTCAAAAATCCTGAACCCTTGCCGCAAGGCCGGATCCGGAATTAATACCCATTGAAAGGCATTAATCCGGATCCGGGCTTAAGCTAAACGTCGTTTCGGCGCATTACCGGATCCGACGTTTGGCTTTTTCTGAATGGTTACCATGGCTGCCAGGACGCTAAAGTCCTGTTTGCCATGGTAAAGTGTAGTGGGGAGCGGGGGAGCAGTATACTTACTGTCCGTGCGGCTCCCGGGGCGCTTCAGAGTGACGTCAGGGCGCCCCACGCTCATGGATGACGTGATCGCAGACATTTTTTTGGCACAAGTTAGCGGAAATAGATTTTTTAGTTTTTTTGTTTTTTCTTATAAAGTCTCATATTCCACTAACTTGTGACAAAAAATAAAATCTCACATGAACCCCTCACGGAATCCAAATGCGTAAAATTTTTTAGACATTTGGATACCAGACTTCTTCTCACGCTTTGGGGCCCCTAGAATGCCAGGGCAGTATAAATACCCCACATGTGACCCCATTTTGGAAAGAAGACACCCCAAGGTATTCGCTGAGGGGCATATTGGGTCCATGAAAGATTGAACTTTTTGTCCCAAGTTAGCGGAAAGGGAGATTTTGTGAGAAAAAAATATATATATAATTTCCGCTAACTTGTGCCAACGTGTTTTTTTCTGTGAACTCGCCATGCCCCTCATTTAATACCTTGGGGTGTCTTCTTTCCAAAATGGGGTCACATGTGGGGTATTTATACTGCACTGGCATTTCAGGGGCCCTAAAGCGTGAGAAGAAGTCTGGGGTCCAAATGTCTAAAAATGCCCTCCTAAAAGGAATGTGGGCCCCTTTGCGCATCTAGGCTGCAAAAAAGTGTCACACGTGGTATCGCCGTACTCAGGAGAAGTTGGGCAATGTGTTTTGGGGTGTCTTTTTATATATATCCATGCTGGGTGAGATAAATATCTCGGTCAAATGCCAACTTTGTCTAAAAAAAAAAAAATGGGAAAAGTTGTCTTTTAGAGAGATATTTCTCTCACCCAGCATGGGTATATGTAAAAAGACACCCCAAAACACATTGCCCAACTTCTCCTGAGTACGGCGATACCACATGTGTGACACTTTTTTGCAGCCTAGGTGGGCAAAGGGGCCCACATTCCAAAGAGCACCTTTTGGATTTCACAGGGCATTTTTTACACATTTTGATTTCAAACTACTTCTCACGCATTAGGGCCCCTAAAATGCCAGGGCAGTATAACTACCCCACAAGTGACCCCATTTTGGAAAGAAGACACCCCAAGGTATTCCGTGAGGGGCATGGCGAGTTCCTAGAATTTTTTGTCACAAGTTAGCGGAAAATGATGATTTTTTTTATTATTTTTTTTTCTTACAAAGTCTCATATTCCACTAACCTGTGACAAAAAATAAAAACTTCCATGAACTCACTATGCCCATCACGAAATACCTTGGGGTGTCTTCTTTCCAAAATGAGGTCACTTGTGGGGTAGTTATACTGCCCTGGCATTTTAGGGGCCCTAATGTGTGAGAAGTAGTTTGAAATCAAAATGTGTAAAAAATGCCCTGTGAAATCCGAAAGGTGCTCTTTGAAATGTGGGCCCCTTTGCCCACCTAGGCTGCAAAAAAGTGGCGATACCACATGTGTGACACTTTTTTGCAGCCTAGGTGGGCAAAGGGGCCCACATTCCAAAGAGCACCTTTAGGATTTCACAGCGAATTTTTTACACATTTTGATTTCAAACTACTTGTCACACATTAGGGCCCCTAAAATGCCAGGGCAGTATAACTACCCCACAAGTGACCTCATTTTGGAAAGAAGACACCCCAAGGTATTTCGTGATGGGCATAGTGAGTTCATGGAAGTTTTTATTTTTTGTCACAAGTTAGTGGAATATGAGACTTTGTAAGGAAAAAATAAATAAATTAATAAATCATCATTTTCCGCTAACTTGTGACAAAAAATAAAAAGTTCTATGAACTCACTATGCCCATCAGCGAATACCTTAGGGTGTCTACTTTCCGAAATGTGGTTATATGTGGGGTTTTTCTACTGTCTGGGCATTGTAGAACCTCAGGAAACATGACAGGTGCTCAGAAAGTCAGCTGCTTCAAAAAGCAGAATTTCACATTTTTGTACCATAGGTTGTAAACGCTATAACTTTTACCCAAACTTTTTTTTTTTTTATCAAAGACATGTAGAACAATAAATTTAGGGAAAAATGTGTATATATAGATGTCGATTAAAAATAAAAATTTACAACTGAAAGTGAAAAATTTCATTTTTTTGCAAAAATTTCGGTAAATTTCGATTAATAACAAAAAATGTAAAAATGTCAGCAGCAATGAAATACCACCAAATGAAAGCTCTATTAGTGAGAAGAAAAGGAGGTAAAATTCATTCGGGTGGTATGTTGCATGTCCGAGCAATAAACTGTGAAAGTAGTGTAGTGCAGAAGTGTAAAAAGTGGTCTGGTCATTAAGGGTGTTTAACCACCTCCGGACCGCTGTACGCAGATTCGCGTTCCGGAGGTGGCAGCGCTGCGCACAATCACGCATATACGCGTCATCTCGCGAGACGCGAGATTTCGCTCAAAGCCGGCATGCGCATCGCGGGCCGGCAAAATTTAAAGAAGAAGTTCGTCACCAGCCTGCCAGCAACGATCATTGGCTGGCAGGCTGGCGATTTTTAAAAAATCCAATCACAAGCCATATAACAGATCATATTGGTAAATATGATCTGTTATATGGCTTCTCTGCTGGTCCTTTTCGTCGGTTGGATCCAGCAGAGAAGCAGACTGAACTGTGAGTAGCACCAAACACTTCACTGTAGCCCCTGATCACCCCCCTGCACCCTAATTAACCCTTTGATCACCCCTTTGATCGCCCCTGTCAATCACTAGTGAAAGGAAAAAAAGTGATCAGTGTAAACTGTCACTTTTTTTTTCTCACTAGTATTGGCGGTTTTAGGGATAGTTTAGGCCCCTTGGTTAGGTAGTTTAGCGTGAGTTAGCGCCCAGCCCACCGCACCGCAGTCACTTATTCGCTGTTTAGCGTATCGCTAATCAGCATTTGTACTTTTATAGTATCTGTAAGTGATCAAAACTGATCACGGTCAGATCTATAATAGTATTAGTGTCACCTTAGCTCGCCCTCCACCCAAAACGCAGTGTTTGCCCGATCAGGCCTGATCGGTCGCCCACACGTGCGTTCACCCACGCCCGCCCCACCGCAGTGACAAAAAAAAATATATTTTTTTGATCACTGCACATTCATTTTACACGCACTGCGGCGATAAAAAAAAAATCAGTTTTGATATTTTTTATCAACCGCAGCTGCCTCCGGTACTTCGCTAGCCTCCCCTTTGTAAGACAGGCTTGCTTTTTTTCTTGGGTAGTCTCAGGGAATACCCCTAAATTTAGTAGTCCAAAATGTCAAACAGGGGGTATTCTTCTGAAGAGGCCTACAGGATTCTGACCCAGTCGGATGAGGAGTGGGAACCTGTGGAATGCAGTGGCTCTCTGACCCAAAGTTCGGACGAGGAGGTTGAGGTCCCTGGCAGCACCAGGCGTACCCGGCCCCGTGTCGCTAGACCACAGGTTATGCAGGATCCGCTTCAAGAGCAGCAGAGTGGGGCTGTCGCTGCCGGATCACGTGGTGAGGCATACACCAGCAGCGCAGCCCTCCCTGGACCTAGTACCAGCACTGCCGTACAACATGGTGACGTGGCGAGCACCAGAAGGGCAGTTGAAGCTGGTACGGTGGCACGTACAGTAGTTACCCCGTCGCAGCCACCGCACAGACAGGCCCGTAGAGCCCCTAGAATCCCTGAGGTGCTGGCAAACCCTGATTGGCAGTCACCAACTTCAGCCACACCATTAGTTCCCCCTTTCACCGCCCAGTCTGGAGTTTCCGGTGGAAACCAGTCCAAGTTTCCGAACTTAAATTTTTTTTGGGCCTTCTCCTCAACATGGGTCTAACTAAAAAGCATGAATTGCGGTCATATTGGTCCACAAACCCGATTCATCACATGCCCATGTTCTCTGCTGCTATGTCCAGGGCACGATTTGAGGCCAACCTCCGTTTCCTGCATTTTAGCGACAACACCACCTCCCGTCCCAGAGGCCACTCAGCTTTTGACCGGCTCCACAAAATTCGGCCCCTCATAGACCATTTCAACCAGAAATTTGCAGATTTGTATACCACCGAGCAAAACATCTGCGTAGACGAGTCCCTAATACATTTTACCGGGCGCCTTGGCTTCAAACAATACATCCCAAGCAATCGTGCCCGGTATGGGGTCAAATTGTATAAGCTCTGTGAAAGGGCCACAGGCTATACCCACAAATTTCAGATCTATGAGGGAAAAGATCAGACCCTGGAGCCGGTCGGTTGCCCTGACTACCTGGGGAGCAGTGGGAAGACAGTCTGGGACTTGGTGTCACCCTTATTCGGCAAGGGGTACCATCTTTATGTGGACAATTTTTACACAAGTGTGGCCCTCTTTAGGCATTTGTTTCTAGAACGGATTTGCGCCTGTGGCACCGCGCGAACTAGTCGCGTGGGCTTCCCCCAAGGGCTTGTAACCACCCGTCTTGCAAGGGGGGAGAGGGCTGCCTTGTGTAACGAAGAACTGCTCGCGGTGAATGGAGAGACAAGCGTGACGTTTACATGCTCTCCTCCATTCACGCAGACACGACAATCCAAATTGAGCGAGCAACCCGTGTCATTGAAAAGCCCCTCTGTGTCCACGACTATAATGCGCTCATGGGAGGGGTGGACTTCAATGACCAGATGTTGTCTCCGTATTTAGTTTCCCGCAGAACCAGACGCTGGTATAAGAAGGTGTCTGTATATTTAATTCAATTGGCGCTGTATAATAGTTTTGTTCTCTACAGTAAGGCTGGGAGAACACGATCCTTCCTCAAATTCCAGGAAGAGATCATCGAGAACCTCCTTTATCCAGGAGGTTCCGTTCCCCATCCACCAGTGTAGTTAGCCGTCTACACGAGCGACATTTCCCCAGTGTCGTTCCTGGTACCTCAACCCAACCGTCACCCCGAAAAAGATGTTGTGTCTGTAGCAGGAGTGGAATAAGGCGTGACACCCGCTATTTCTGTCCTGACTGTCCTGACCACCCTGCCCTATGCTTTGGTGAGCGTTTCCGGAAGTACCACACACAGGTACACCTAGCATAGGGATTGCATCTCACAGGACAGGCACACAGGGCTATTAGGGCCCTTTTACTCACAGCTGCTGCAAACCTCTCCTTTCACCTGGGATAAAGTGCATAACGTACTTCGCCACATCTTTGGGCGATTTGCGCTTTGCACATTGTCCCATGGGGAAGGAGAGGTTTGTTCTATAAAGGTAAAAAAAAACTAAACAAAAAAAAAAATACCGGTAAGTAAAAAAGTTAACGTTCAGTTAAAAAAGTTAAAAAAAAGTTTAATATGTTCTGTTGAAAAGTTAATAAAGTTATTGCGTTGCGGCCTGGTTTTTTCTTTTTTGTTTTGTTTTTTTTACCTTCCAGGTGGACCAACCGATCGACTAGCTGCAGCACTGATGTGCATTCGGACAGAAGCATTGCGCTGCTGTCAGATTACATGCAAGTCGGTGTATGCGGCGCTGCAAGACGAGATTTCTCCTCTGCAGTAAAAGATACGTTTGCCGAGGCATATGAGCTGAGGAGGTGGCGGTGTTCATATACTTTGGCAAACACTTTGTATATATATAAAAAAAAAAATCCCGGCAATGATTTATTCATCCACATCGATTGATGTGAATGGAGAAATCTGGTTTGCCAGGGCATACGAGCTAAGTGGGTATGGATGTTGGGCGGAGCTCCTATGTCCTGGCAGACGCCTTTCCCCTCCTTTTTCTTTTTTTGGCAGAGATTTTTTCATCCACATTGATCGATGCGAATGAAGAAATCTGTGCCGTTCATTTTTTTCTTTCAGCCCAGAGGCTGAACGGAAAAAAAAAAATCTCATTACCTGTATGCTCAATATAAGGAGAATAGCAGAAACTCCTAATGCTGGGCATACATGTGATGATTGCGGAGACCCTCAAATGCCAGGGCAGTACAAACACCCCACAAATAACACCATTTTGGAAAGAAGACACCCCAAGTTATTCGCTGAGGGGCATATTGAGTCCATGAAAGATTGAAATTTTTGTCCCAAGTTAGCGGAAAGGGAGACTTTGTGAGAAAAAAAATCAAAAAAATCAATTTCCGCTAACTTGTGCCAAAATTTTTTTTTTCTATGAACTCTCCATGCCCCTCATTGAATACCTTGGGGTGTCTTCTTTCCAAAATGGGGTCACATGTGGGGTATTTATACTGCCCTGGCATTTTAGGGGCCCCAAAGCTTGAGAAGAAGTCTGGTATCCAAATGTCTAAAAATGCCCTCCTAAAAGGAATTTGGGCACCTTTGCCCACCTAGGCTGCAAAAAAGTGTCACACATGTGGTATCTCCGTATTCAGGAGAAGTTGGGGAATGTGTTTTGGGGTGTCATTTTACATATACCCATGCTGGGTGAGATAAATATCTTGGTCAAATGCCAACTTTGTATAAAAAAATGGGAAAAGTTGTCTTTTGCCAAGATATTTCTCTCACCCAGCATGGGTATATGTAAAATTACACCACAAAACACATTCCCCAACTTCTCCTGAATACGGAGATACCACATGTGTGACACTTTTTTGCAGCCTAGGTGGGCAAAGGGGCCCACATTCCAAAGAGCACCTTTCGGATTTTACAGGTCATTTACCTACTTACCACACATTAGGGCCCCTGGAAAATGCCAGGGCAGTATAACTACCCCACAAGTGACCCCATTTTGGAAAGAAGACACTCCAAGGTATTCCGTGAGGGGCATGGCAAGTTCCTAGAATTTTTTATTTTTTGTCACAAGTTAGTGGAAAATGATGATTTTATTTTTTTTTTTCCATACAAAGTCTCATATTCCACTAACTTGTGACAAAAAATAAAAACTTCCATGAACTCACTATGCCCATCAGCGAATACCTTGGGGTCTCTTCTTTCCAAAATGGGGTCACTTGTGGGGTAGTTATACTGCCCTGGCATTCTAGGGGACCAAATGTGTGGTAAGGAGTTTGAAATCAAATTCTGTAAAAAATGACCAGTGAAATCCGAAAGGTGCTCTTTGGAATATGGGCCCCTTTGCCCACCTAGGCTGCAAAAAAAGTGTCACACATCTGGTATCTCCGTATTCAGGAGAAGTTGGGGAATGTGTTTTGGGGTGTCATTTTACATATACCCATGCTGGGTGAGAGAAATATCTTGGCAAAAGACAACTTTTCCCATTTTTTTTATACAAAGTTGGCATTTGACCAAGATATTTCTCTCACCCAGCATGGGTATATGTAAAAAGACACCCCAAAACACATTCCCCAACTTCTCCTGAATACAGAGATACCAGATGTGTGACACTTTTTTGCAGCCTAGGTGGGCAAAGGGGCCCATATTACAAAGAGCACCTTTCGGATTTCACTGGTCATTTTTTACAGAATTTGATTTCAAACTCCTTACCACACATTTGGGCCCCTAGAATGCCAGGGCAGTATAACTACCCCACAAGTGACCCCATTTTGGAAAGAAGAGACCCCAAGGTATTTCGTGATGGGCATAGTGAGTTCATAGAACTTTTTATTTTTTGTCACAAGTTAGTGGAATATGAGACTTTGTAAGAAAAAAAAAAAAAATCTGCATTTTCCGCTAACTTGTGACAAAAAATAAAAAGTTCTATGAACTCACTATTCCCATCAGCGAATACCTTAGGGTGTCTACTTTCCGAAATGGGGTCATTTGTGGGGTGTTTGTACTGTCTGGGCATTGTAGAACCTCACCAAACATGACAGGTGCTCAGAAAGTCAGAGCTGCTTCAAAAAGCGGAAATTTACAAACTATGGTACAAAAATGTGAACGCTATAACTTTTACCCAAACCATTTTTTTTTTTACCCAAACATTTTTTTTTTATCAAAGACATGTAGAACAATAAATTTAGAGCAAAATTTATATATGGATCTCGTTTTTTTTGCAAAATTTTACAACTGAAAGTGAAAAATGTCATTTTTTTGCAAAAAAATCGTTAAATTTCGATTAATAACAAAAAAAGTAAAAATGTCAGCAGCAATGAAATACCACCAAATGAAAGCTCTATTAGTGAGAAGAAAAGGAGGTAAAATTCATTTGGGTGGTAAGTTGCATGACCGAGCAATAAACGGTGAAAGTAGTGTAGGTCAGAAGTGTAAAAAGTGGCCTGGTCTTTCAGGGTGTTTAAGCACTGGGGGCTGAGGTGGTTAAGCTAGGGGGGCTGAGGTGGTTAAAGGGGTTGTCCCAAGAAAAATATTCTACAGTTTTCAAACCAGCACCTGGATCTGAAACGGTTTGTAATTGCATTTAGTTAAAAATTTTGCATAGCCACTGAGTTATTCAATAAAATGTTTGTATAGCGCCACCTGCTGCTTGTTTTTTTTCTTATTTCTTTGCCCGACTCATTGGGATGGCTGCACATGCTCAGTTTCATCTTTCAACTGCCTCCTGAGCTGTGATAGGGAGAGCATGGACACGCCCCCTTAACTGCAGCAGAGAAGACACTCCCCTGAGCTGTCAGCTTGATATAAATCTAGTAGAGCAATGAATGTGGAGATCTCTGGGTCCATGTGAGGTACTGGGCTGGCTCTAGCTTTATTAGAAAGAGATTGTCATGTACTATATGATGTCTGATTTTCATTGTTTACATTAGTCATTTGATAACCCCTTTTAAATTTCTGTTTCTTCATGAGCCAAAAGATTTTACCAAACAGTTGCATAGCAGGTCTGCATATAAAGATGCCATTTTATCTTTTTAGGTAAATCAAATAAAGTAGCTAAAGAAGCAATTAATAGATGGACTGGTAAGTACTTTCTCCTCAGTCTTGTCAGAATAGGATGTTGTTTTGTAAGGACCCATTAAGGCTTGTTTCATATATGCGTGAAACAGATCTGGCAGGCTGTCCTGGCTGGGAACAGCCTGTCAGATTCGTCCTTGCCGGGCGCAGTCGACCTTCCGTCCAGCCCCATTCACTATAACAGGGGCCGGTGGAGATCCAGCCGCAACCCGGCAAATATGCCAAGGAGCAGCCAGACTAAAACTGCGCGTGCAATGGTATGTGTCCGGCCGCTCCTCGTCATATTTACCAGGTTGCGCCTGGATCCCCACTGGCCTCAGTTATAGTGAATGGGGCTGGACGTTGCTGGCTGTGCCCAGCAAGGACGGATCCGACAGGCTGTTCCCAGCCAGAACGCAAGTGTGAAACAAGCTTTACACTGGTAGATTGTATGCCAGTTTTGAGCATCCGATTGATGATATAGCAAGTTGATCAGCTCCCCATCTAATGCAATTGTTGTCTCAAATTTCCTCGTGGTCAGCAGCACATCCTCTGTTTATACAAGGAGATCTGCTGCCAACAAAAATGATTTTGATGTCGCCATAAAAAGATACGATCAGTCAATAAATGAGCATTTGCTTGGTTCTCGGCTTATCAGCAGACATGTTTACCCTGACAGGGAACAGGAACGAGCATTCAAAAGTGTGAATGTTCAAGCAATCATCAGCCAATGTAGTTGGAGACATGTCTTAATTTATACCGGTTCATGGAAGCCACAGAGACCTTCAGACCCTTAGGCCCCTTTCACACGGGCGCGTTTTCCGCACGGGTGCAATGCGTGACGTGAACGCATTGCACCTGCACTGAATCCTGATCCATTCATTTCAATGGGTCTGTGTACATGAGCGATGTTTTTCACGCATCACTTGTGCGTTGCGTGAAAATCGCAGCATGTTCTGTATTCTGCGTTTTTCACACAACGCAGGCTCCATAGAAATGAATGGGGCTGCGTGAAAATCACATTGCATCCATCCGCAAGTAAGTGCAGATGCAAGGCGTTTTTCACGGATGGTTATAACATGGTTATAATGGAAAATATTAAAATCTACAGAACACCGAACCCAAACCCAAACTTCAGTGAAGAAGTCCGGGTTTGGGTCTGGGTACCACATTCAGTTTTTTTTTAATCACGCACGTGCATTAAAATGCTTTGCACTCGCGTGGAAAAAAACTGAACAACGCAATCGTAGACAAAACTGACTGAAATTGCATGCACACTCGCGCGGGTTTCCGGCATGGCACCCGCAACGCATCCGGACCTCTTCCGCGACGCCCGTGTGAAAGGGGGCTTATACATCTAGATCTATGCAGAGGATGTGTTCTTTTAATCAACTCTGTAGTGCTGAGAAAGATCCTTTTAATAGGGACCTCAGGTTTCCAGGGATCTGTGGTGCACATTCAGAGATAGATTATTGTACTCCTAGTGTCCTCTATTTTTAGTAAGGGGGTCTCTGCTGTAACCCTTCAATTCTTATGAATATTGCCCCATACAGAATGGAGTATAGAAAACCGCTAAATTCTGACTTTATTTCTGAAGTTTTTACTCAGCATGCAGCACAGACCACAAGAATACCATGTTCCTATCTGTTAGGCCTCCTGCACACGGCCGTTTTTTTTCCCCGTTTACTGGCCGTTTTTTGCGTTCCGTATACGGTCCATATACGGAACCATTCATTTCAATGGTTCCGCCCAAAAAACGGAATGTACTCCGTATGCATTCCGTTTCCGTATTTCTGTTCCGTTTTAACATAGAACATGTCCTATTATTGCCCACAAATCACGTTCCGTGGCTCCATTCAAGTCAATGGGTCCGCAAAAAAAAACGGAACACATACGGAAATGCATCCGTATGTCTTCCGTTTCCGTTCTGTTTTTTGCTGAACCATCTATTGAAAATGTTATGCTCAGCCCAATTTTATCTATGTAATTACTGTATACTGTATATGCCATACGGAAAAACGGAACAGAAACACAACGGAAACAAAAAATGGAACAACGGATCCATGAAAAACGGACCGCAAAACACTGAAAAAGCCATACGGTCGTGTGCAATAGGCCTTAAAGAGGACCTGTCACACTCCTGGCATACCTGTTTTACTAAATTATTTTATTTTCCATACAATAACTATTCTGGAGCATCTTTTGACATAACTCTATGTTGTTCCGTTCCTCAGTTATTTCTGCTAGAAGTTTAAAGGCCCTATTACACCTGAAGATAATTGTGCAGATCATCACTAACATGCGTTTTGTATGAACGCTCTTTAGTGATGATCTGACAGTCTAAGGGTGGGTTCACACTAGCATTAGTGATTCCGTTATGGATTTCAGTTAGAACATGGTTATAACGGAAAATAACGGAATCCATAAGACGGAAGGACGGATCCGTTCTTCTGCCCATAGACTTGTATTATGACGGAATGCAAAACAGAAGCCTTTAAAAGGCATTCCGTTTGCTTTCCGTCCTAATAGAAGTCTATGGGAATCAAAACGGATCCGTCTGTGTCCTATTATGCAAGACGGAAAACAAAGTTTTTTGTTTTCCGTCTTGCATAACGGGACCCAGACGAATCCGTTATGATTTTCCATAGACTTCTATTAGGACGGAAAGCATACGGAATGCCTCTTAAAGGCTTCCGTTTTGTATTCTGTCTGGGCATTCCGCTATTTTCCGTTATATCCATGTTATAACGGAAAGCCATAACGGAATCCCTAACGCTAGTGTGAACCCACCCTAATACTGCTGCCAATTACCCGATGAACGGCTGTAATCGGAATCTTTTAGCCGGTTTAAAAATCCTTGTTTGTCAGCAGCAGATCGTGTTGTGTAATCGTGATCTGCAGCCAGAAAACCATGATTCTGTAGGGGAACGAGCGATGGCATTAGTGATTCCTCGTCCCCATACTCTATAGGAGATCGCTGCATGTAATAGCAGCGGTCTCCTCTGCTAATGAACAGGCGACTGCCGGGAAGCAACGCTTCCTTTTCCGACAGTCGCCTGCATAATCTGCAGGTGTAATAACTTCTTTATAAATTTCTAGTACCAATAACAGATGAACAGAACAACATAGAGGTCTGTGAAAAGATGCTCCAATATTGTTATCACATGTTTAATGCAGGTCATGTTAGCAGCAGTGACGGCTCCTCTTAAACCCCTTCAGGACCAGGCCAATTTTGACAATATCCATAACATTTTTGCTTTTCCCGTTCACATAGCTGTATAAGCACATGTTTTGTGAGACTAGATTTGTTTTTTAATGGCGACATTTAATTTAGTATATCTTCTATTGAAACACAGGAAAATAAATCTTTGAGGGGTGGAATTGAAAATAAAATGCAATTCCACCATTGTTTTGGGGGTTTATTTTTACTGTGTTCACTGTGCACTAAAAATGACATGATTGGCTTATTCTGCAGGTCAGTACGATTATGGAAATACCAAATTTATAGAGTTTTTATCATGTTTTACTACTTAAAAAAAAAATTAAACCTTTGAAAATAAAATTGTTTTTGCATCACCATAATTTGACATCCATATGTACTAAGGATTGTCTTTATTGTGGGGTGAGCTGTAGTTTTTGATGCTACCATTTCGTGGTACATACAACTTTTTGATCGCTTTTTATAAACAAAAATGTTTCCAGTGGGTGAGGTGACCAAAAAGCAGATTCAAGCATTTTGATTATTTTTCCATTATGGCGTTCACTGTGCTGGATAAATATTTATTTATTTTTACACATTTTAGCAGTTCAGACATTTTCGGATGCAGCGATTAATGGAAATGTGCTGTCACTATTTATATTACTATAGATCTAATTATTGAATGTATTCACTGTACAGGCTACAAATACTGTGATGTAATATTTCTGAATTTCTAAGAAAAGGGAACAAAAAAAAAAATCCCTGGTGAAACTGAATGTATCATCAGAAAATTGCTTCTTGTACAAGTCAAAGTTGTAAGTTAGACATATTGTTAAAGATTTGTTTTGTGTTTAACTTTCCATGTCACCATCTATAAAAATTAAAAAAAATATTTAAATCCTGAGATCCTGCTTTTTTCACTTTGGTCACTTAAAACTGCAGACACTCGTTGTACTGCAGAGATGACTTTTCTGCAGCCATCTCATTGTAATCCTGCCTGTGATCATGACCTATGTATTGATAACATGGGGTCCACCATTCACAGTAGGCGATTGTCACAGCTCACTTACTCCCCCTCCCTGCACAGTGACCTGTGCACAGATCATGGAGCATGAGTAGAACACTGTTCCATAGAAGCCAGTGGATCATCTACAAGTCAGGGGTGCCTGTGATAATATGGCTTCTGTAAAGCTATTGCTAATAAGAAGAGCTCAGGCAAGATGGCTGCCCCCATAATCATGTACAGAAAATAGAATAAAACGATCTCCAAACAGAAATTAAAACAAATTATAAAGAATATTATATGGTTTTAGTGAAAAAATATAGGCGATAAATTCCCTTTGTTTTATAGATTTGAACTGAAATGTAGAAAGATGATGCTAACCTCCAATACCTCTTTGCAGATAACGTATTTTCTGTAAAGTCTTGGGCCAAGAAGAAGTTTGGGTTTGAAGAAAGCAAGATTGACAAGACATTTGGAATACCGGAAGAATTTGATTACATTGATTGAATTAATTTTCTAATGCGTGAACGTTCTTGGTTGGGTTTGGAAACATTGATGTATATTGTGTTTTGTTTTTTTTCCCTCTTTGGGGGTTTTTCAGAGCATCCAGAGTTCTGCGTAATTAATATGTAAATTGTTTCAAATAAAACCACAGATAAGTGAGCAATATTAGTTTAAATGGAATTTAATAGTCACCACTTCTTGGACTGTATAGATCACTTTACTACAGTTATCTGCTTATCATTACAGGCAGGATTAGAATGACAGTTTCTATAGATACAGGATCCACCATTCACAATAGATGATGTCACAGCTTATCTACTCCTTCTTGACCTCTGAACAGGTCACAGAGCATGCCTAGAAACCTTTCCCATAGAAGTCAACGGGGTCCCCTCCTGTCCATTGTGTCTACGGTTCATGTGGCTACCATAAACAATATCTGTAAATGCTGTTAAGAACAGCTCAGGCATGATGGCTGTCGCCATAACCATGTTCAGGAAACAATGAAAAAAAATGCAATAAGAAAATAAAAACAGAATAAAAAGAGGATGTGTCTGGTTTTAGCTGGCAGAAAAATTTGGGTGACCCATTCCCTTTAACCCCTTCCCGACCAGTGCCGTAATAGTATGGCGCGGCAGGACGTGACTTGCCACCCAGAGCCGTACTATTACGGTGGGCTGATCGGGAGGGTCTGCGATCCGCTGCATCTGCCCCATGGACTGTGCTCATGTATTGGGGCCGCACACGCCAGTGTGAAAGAGGCCAAAGGGTTAAAGGGCTTCTGTCACCCCACTAAACAGTTTTTTTTTTTTTTGGTTACTTATAATCCCTATACTGCGATTTATGCATACATACTGTAATTAATCATTTTGGTTCAGCAGATTCTGTTAAAAATGTACTTTTAAAATATGCTAATTACCTTGCTACCAGCAAGTAGGGCGGCTACTTGCTGGTAGCAGCCGCATCCTCCTATCCCTCCGCATGTTGATTGACAGGGCCAGCGGACGGGATCTCTCTCTGCTGGCCCTGTTTGCATTCAAAATCTGGCGCCTTCCCCGTACCTGTCTTCAGTCGGCGCAGGCGCACTGAGAGGCGGACGCTCGCTCGGCCGCTCCATCCTCAATGCGCCTGCGCCGATGATGTCACATCTACACCCGGCGCAGGCGCATTGAGGAAGAAGCACCGAGCGAGCGTCCCCCTTTTCAATGCGCCTGGTGTAGATGTGACGTCATCGGCGCAGGCGCATTGAGGATGGAGCGGCCGAGCGAGCGTCCGCCTCTCAGTGCGCCTGCGCCGCTCGCTCGGCCGCTCCATCCTGCGCCGATGACGTCACATCTACACCAGGCGCATTGAGAAGGGGGACACTCGCTCGGTGCTCCTTCCTCAATGCGCCTGCGCCGGGTGTAGATGTGACGTCATCGGCGCAGGCGCATTGAGGATGGAGCGGCCGAGCGAGCGTCCGCCTCTCAGTGCGCCTGCGCCGACTGAAGACAGGTACGGGGCAGGCGCCAGATTTTAGTGGGGTGACAGAAGCCCTTTAACAAAGTTTGTAAAATCAGTTTTGAATACCTTGAGGGGTATAGTTTCTAAAATTGGGTTTTTTGGTGGTTTCTATTATGTAAGCCACACAAAGTGACTTCAGACCTGTACTGGTCCTTTAAAAAGTGGGTTTTGGAAATTTTCTAAAAAAATTTCAAGATTTACTTCTAAGCCTTCTAACGTCCCACAAAAATAAAATGCATTCACAAAATGATCCAAACATAAAGTAGACATATGGAGAATGTAAACTAATAACTATTTTTGGAGTTATTACTATCTATTATAAAAGTAGAGAAATTGAAATTTGCTAATTTTTCCAAATTTTTGGTAAATTTTGTATTTTTTTTTGTAAATAAAAATGAAATATTTGGACTCTATTTTACCACTGTCATGAAGTAAAATATGTGACGAGAAAACTATCTCAGAATGGCCTGGATAAGTAAAAGCGTTATAAAGTTATTACCACATAAAGTGGCACATGTCAGATTTGCAAAAAATGGCCTGGGCAGGAAGGTGAAAACTGGCCCGGGGTTGACAGGGTTAATCTGGTTTTGGCTTAACAAAACATTGCCTGCAACAGTGTTTTGATAGACAGTATGTATCAGAGTAACATCCATATGAATGCCAGGCCACAAGGTTTCCTAACAGAAAATTGTCCAAGAGCATCACACTGCTTCCGCCGGCTTATATGCATCTTCTTCATAGTGCATCTTGGGGCTATTTCTTCTCCAGCCATCTATAGTAGTGTTCAAAATAGCAGTAAGTAAAAAGAAAAAAAAAAGGCAAATAAAGCGCAAAATCATTATAATAAGTTCTATTTTCATAGACACAAATGCACTGTAAATACTACACATTCAATTCCAAATCAAAACTATAACAAAATGTATCATTTGTTAATTCTTTTACAGATAGTAAATAAAATGTAATATTAGGCAGTTCAAAACAATAGCAGTGCCACCATTTTTCTATTAAAACAAAAAAATGTAATGTGAACTAATATTTAGTGGCTAATATTTAGTGAACTGTTTGACATCTGTGTTGCATGGAGTCGACCGTAACTTTTGGCATCTCTAAACAGGTGGTCCAGGAGGATTGAACTACAGTACACAGTTCTGCATTTTAGGGTTTTGCCTCCCAAACCACATTTTTGATGTCACCCCACAAGTTCTCGGTAGGATTGATGTCAGGGGATTGGGTTGGTCACTTAACTCAATCCTGTTTGTCTGTATCCAAGATGTTGTTTGCTTACTGGGGTGTTTTGGGTCATTGTCGTGTTGAAAAACCCATTTAAAAAAGGCATTACTTCGGCATAGGGCAACATGATATCCTCAAATATTTTGATATATTCAAACTGACCCATGATCCCTTGTATGCGATAAATGGGCCCAACACAATGGTATGAAAAACATCCCCATATCATGATTTTTGTATCACCATGCTTTGTCTTCACAGTGTACTGTGTCTGACATACTGTCTGCCGCCACTAGACCTAAAAAGACAGGACTTTATGGGGAGTTCTTGCTAGTACCAATGAGTACTGCTACAATCAGAAGACGATTAAGTGAAGCTAAGTTAAAGGGATTCTGTCACCAGGTTTGACCCCTGTCAGCTAAACATATGCTGATGTTCAGGGAGTCTTCACGATTTCTAATGTGGGCTTATAAATGTCATCTGTGGGCTTATTTAGCTAAAAAACAGCTATTACTAACCTGTCAGTCAAACAAATAAGGTGCCCAAGGGGATGTTAATGGATGCAAGATGCCCGCCGCACCCACCGCCGTTCGTGCCCAGCGCCGCCTTTCTGGACTTCTGCGCCGCCTCCTAATCCTCTGTGCCGCCTCTCGCTCTCCCTCCCCCCTCCTCCTGCTGTAAGATCTCGCTCATACAGGGGTTGAGCGAAGTGCCGGCGCATGCGCACTTCGCTGTAAGAAGCCAAATGGAGAAGTCCGCGCGGGCGCATCAGGCAGAGCCCTGTGCGCAAGCGCGAGATCTTACAGTAGAAGGAGGGTGGAGGGAGGGAGAGCGAGAGGCGGCACAGAGGATTAGGAGGCGGCGCAGAAGTCCGGAAAGGCGGCGCTGGGCACGAACGGCGGTGGGTGCGGCGGGCATCTTGCACCCTTTAACATCCCCTTGGGCACCTTATTTGTTTGACTGACAGGTTAGTAATAGCTGTTTTTTAGCTAAATAAGCCCACAGATGACATTTAGAAGCCCACATTAGGAATCGTGAAGACGCCCTGAACATCAGCATATGTTTAGCTGACAGGGGTCAAACCTGGTGACAGAATCCCTTTAACTTCAGATCTTCTTTGATCTTTCTGGAGGTGATCATTGGCTGAGCCTTTGCTATTTTGGCTATTTTTCAATCCATTCAAACAGTAGTTCCCCGTTTCTGCCTTTTAGGTTTGGTTGCCACTTCAAGGCTTTTGAGATAATTTTAGCTGAGCATCCTATAATTTGCTGCACTTCTCTGTATGTTTTCCCTCTCCAGTCAACTTTTTAATCAAAGTATGTTTCTCGGCCAATTCCTTGGGGGACACAGGAAACCTTGGGTATAGCTCAACTCCCTAGGAGGCGTGACACTAAGTGAAAACTGTTAAGCCCCTCCTCCAGCAGCTATACCCTCAGCCTGGAGAGAGAGACTACCAGTTTTTGCTTAGTGTCCAAGGAGGCAAGACACTCCCTGCTCTGCAGGGCTCTTTTTTTCTCCTTCATTTTAAAATTTTAATTTTAATTTTTTATTGTTCTATTTTTCACAGGGACAACAGAGACGCATGGACCTCTGTTTCTCCCGGGGTCGAGCTGCACCAGTGCCGGCCATCCGCACTGCTGCCTCCCCCACAGAAGACAAGGAGGACCAGGGCAGCCTAGCTCCCCTGCATCCCGCCAGCGCAAGGGTTGCCCGCACGCCAAGTCCCTCTTCCAGCGTCCTGCCACTACGGTGCCAGTAGCTGAAGGGGCGACCCTGCTGGAACGGACAGAGGGTGAAGACATCAGGATGGTGAGAGTGGCTGTTCCAGCCCTGCTCTTTCTCCCTTCTCCCTCCCCCTCCTTCCCCCCCCCCCTTCCTGCACCCAAGGCCTCCTTCTCTGACGCTGGGGCAGATGTTCTGGGGCTACAGGGACCCCCGATATACAGGGGGGTTGAGGGGAACGAATGGGGAGAAGCCACATTCCTTCTGCGCTGTAATGCAGAAGCTATGAGTTCGAATCCCCCGCTCTCCAGGCTCCTTCTGCAGTGGGACTAAAGGGTTAATACTGAGATCCCCGGAGCAACCCGCAGGGGGATAGTGTCCCCTGTAACCGCCGCAGGGACTGCAGCAGCGGCACCCAAAAAGCGCCGGCAGGCTAAGCCTGCCTCTGCACCGGGCGACCGGCACCCCTTAACTGCCGGCCGGCAGCGCGACGGCCGCACCGAGATCGCGGCGTCGCTCTTGTGCTGGTACGGCCAGTACCTCTCTGCGGCGACTTTTTTCATTGCTACGCCGCATACCGCCCCCTTTTCCATAAGATACAGGGGGGAAGAATGGAAATAATCGGCACACTTCGGCGCCATTACTGCGCCGCAGGCAGTCACTTCCGGCCTATCTGTATTTAAATTGCTCGCGCGAACAAAGCTAGCGGGGGGCGGGGCTTCGCTTCCCGCTCCTCTCTATTACCGCCTTCCGGTCATTCCAGGAGACCAGCAATCTCTGCTGCACCTCCTTCCCTGAGGAGAGATCGTGCTCCTACTCCTGCTCCGGTCCCTGCTGTCTGCTGTGCTTCCAGCCCTGAGGTCTTCGGTCTGGTAGGACTGCTAACCCCTTCCTAGTGCCAGCAGCCCCTAGCCTGGACGGCCATACCATTCTAGCCAACATGTCCAATCCCTCAGGGGCCTCTGGGCCCTGGTATCACGCCTGCGATGCACTCTTCCCACGGGGGCAATCAGACCCGCATTGCTCTGCATGCCAGGTCCCAATACAGGGTCCGCCACTTGCTGTGCCGCCCCCTGTCCTCTTGGATCCTCCTGAATGGGCAAGATCCCTGTCCCAGGCCGTAGAAAGCCTCACTAATGTCGTGGGCCGCCTTGCGAATACACAGCCTGCCACGCAGCCTGATACACCCCCTGCCATACCCTCCGGGTCCGCTACTTCGGCCGATCCGTCTGGGTCCTTCACTCCCAGCGACGCCTCCAGGGCCCGGCACCCCCAGAAGCGGTCTACGGCGGAGTGCGTGTCATCCTCGGATGCATCCCTGTCACCTCCAAGGGTGCAGTCTCAGTCGGGCCCCTCCTCCTCCTTACAGGACATGCCCTCAGAGGGAGAATTAGTGGATTCGGATTGGGATATGGACTCTGCTTTACCGTCCAAGCTGGCCTCTGCTGTGGGCCATCTCATTACCAACATTTGTGACGCCTTTAAAATTCACGATGACCCTCCCAGCTCTCCAGCTCTGACAAGGCTGGTGTGTCCTTTTTTCGCCCCAAGCAGGTGTCTACAGTATTCCCTCTCCATGCCGACTTCTCGTCGGTAGTTTCTAAGGCCTGGTCTCGCCCTGATGCCCATTTTACCCCCCCTAAGAAATTGGATATCTGTTATCCCTTCCCGGCGGATTGCATCTCCACTTGGGCGTCTCCGCCTAAGGTTGACCCTCCCGTGGCCCGCTTGTCCAAAAGCACGGTCATTCCTGTGGCGGACGGCTCCTCTCTTCAGTCCGCTGAGAACCGGCGCATGGAATCCCTTACAAAGGCCATATTTGCCGCCTCCGGTTCAGCCCTCAGGCCGGTCTTTGCTTCCGCCTGGGCCGGGAAAGCGGTCTCGGAATGGGCTTCCCAGCTAGATCAGGAACTTGATTCGGACGTCTCCATTCAGGACCTCTGTGCTTTAGCCCAGCTCATTGTTCAGGCAGGAAAATTCATTTGTGAGGCCTCTCTTGATGCAGGGGCCCTCATGGCTCGTTCCTCTGCTCTGGCCATTTCAGCTAGGAGAGATCTTTGGCAAAAGGTTTGGACGGCGGATGCCGCTTCCAAGCGGTCACTTGCTCGCCTTCCCTTCGCGGGCTCCCGCTTATTCGGGTCCCGCCTGGACGAGATCATTTCTGAAGCCACGGGGGAAAAGAGCACCCATCTTCCCCAGCCTAGGACCAAGAGCGCCATTCGAGGCCGTCCTGGTTTCTCTCGCTTTAGGTCCTCTCGCAGGGCTGCCGGTCCTCGATCCGCGTCCGTCATCTAACTCTTCCCAGGATAGGCGTAAAATGCCTTTTTTTCAGACCCAACCCTCCTGGCGTAAGTCCCAGCCTGCTCGCCCTCCCACGGCCAAGCAGACCCCCGCCTGAAGGTGCGCCCCCCCCCCCCCGGGGGGGGGGGGCCTCCTCCTGTTCAGGGACATCTGGCAGGCGCACTCGAAGTTGTATCTTCCGGATACAAAATCGAATTCGCGTCCCTCCGGTTCGCTTTTTTCGCTCCCGTGTCCCGAGGGACCCCCAGTGTGCGGCCGACTTCTCCGAAGCCATTCGCACCATTCTGGAAAAAGGAGTGATCACTCCCGTTCCTCTAAGGGACGATTCAAGGGGTTCTACTCGAACCTTTTTGTGGTCCCCAAAAAAGAAGGTTCGGTAAGACCAATATTGGACCTCAAGCGGTTAAACCGTTTCCTCCGTCTTCGGCGGTTCAGGATGGAGTCCCTCAGATCCGTGGTGGCCTCTCTGGAAAGAGGGGAGTTTGTCGTCTATCGACATCCAGGATGCTTACCTCCACGTCCCGATCGCTCAGTGTCGCCAGCGTTTCCTTCTCTTTGTGGTGGGGAACGACCATTATCAATTTGTCGCCCTCCCCTTTGGCCTGGCGACGGCTCCTCGGGTGTTCACCAAGATCCTTGCCCCTGTCCTGGCCTTGCTCTGCTCCAGAGGTGTTTTCTTCCCTACTTGGACGATCTGCTCATCAAGGCGCCCTCCTGTTCCCAGACGTCCACAAGCGTGAACCTCACGCTGCAAACCTTGGAACGGTTCGGTTGAATTATCAACCTTCCCAAGTCGTCGCTTACCCCATCCAGACAACTCGTCTTTCTGGGGATGTTACTGGATACAGAAGCGGCGGAGGTTCGGCTCCCACCGGAAAAGCGCCAGCTCCTTCACCGTTCGGACCCTGCTTCTCCACCGCCGTCCGTCCTTCCGGTCCAGCATGCGAGTATTGGGACAGATGGTGTCCTGTTTCGAAGCGATTCCTTTCGCGCAATATCACTCCCACACCTTCCAGACGGCAATTCTGTCTGCCTGGGACAAGTCTCCAGAGAGTCTGGAGCGGCCCTTCCCCCTTCCTCCCCATGCTCGGACCTCCTTCCTCTGGTGGTTACGGACCCCCCCTCCTGGGAAAATCCTTTCTGCCAATGACCTGGTTGGTGGTTACCACCGATGCCAGTCTGCAGGGTTGGGGGGGGGGGGGGTGTTTCCTCCCCGGTCCATCCAGGACACTTGGTCTCCATCGGAGTCCAAACTGCCGATAAACATTCTGGAACTGAGGGCGATTCTCTTATCGCTTCGGCATTGGACTCCACTACTTCGGGGTCATCCCGTTCGTGTCCAGTCGGACAACGCCACGGCTGTGGCGTATATAAATCATCAAGGGGGCACTCGCAGTGCAGCGGCTATGCGGAAGGTGTCACATCCTCCATTGGGCGGAAACTCATGTTCCGGCCCTGTCTGCCATTTACATTCCGGGGGTGGACAACTGCGGCGGACTTCCTCAGTCGGACGACGATCGACCCGGGCGAGTGGTCTCTGCATCCCGACGTGTTCGAGTCCATTTGACTCCGTTGGGGTTGTCCGGATGTGGATCTCATGGCCTCCAGGTTCAACCACAAGCTCCCCACCTTCCTGTCCAGGTCCAAGGACCCGAGGGCGTATGTTGCCGACGCTCTCGTTTTTCCGTGGACGGAATTTTCCCTCCTGTACGTGTTTCCGCCCCTCCCTCTTCTGCCACGGGTTCTCCGGAAAATCGCGTCAGAGGCCAAGTTCTCGTAGCCCCGGATTGGACTCGCCGGACTTGGTACGCCGACCTTATGCTGCTCCTGGGAGACGCGCCTTGGCCGCTGCCTCTAAGAGAAGACCTCCTCTCTCAAGGGCCGATCTTCCACCAGCATTTAGGGTCGCTGCGTTTAACGGCATGGCTATTGAGACCGCAGTTTTAACGAGACAGGGTTTTTCAGCAGATGTGGTTTGTACCATGATCCGCGCACGAAAGCCGTCCTCGTCCAGGATTTATTACCGGACCTGGCGGTCTTACCTGGGTTTTTGCGAAACTCTGGATGTTCATCCCCTTCGTTTTTCCCTTCTCACGGTCTTGTCCTTCTTGCAGTCCGGTCTGGACCTGGGTTTGGGTCTCAGCTCATTAAAGGGTCAGGTCTCGGCGCTTTCCATCCTCTTCGAGCATCCTCTGGCCCCTCTCGGGCCTGTCAAAAACTTTATCCAGGGAGTCGCTCACTCTGTTCCCCCGTATCGCTCTCCCATTCCACCCTGGGACCTTAATGTTGTGCTAACGGCACTCCAATCTACCCCCTTCGAGCCTTTGCGGAGGGTTTCTCTTCGCCTTTTGTCCTGTAAGGTCATGTTCCTTGTGGCCATCACGTTCCTTCAACGGGTGTCTGAATTGGCGGCACTTTCTTGCGCGGAGCCCCTTTTGGTCTTCCACCAGGATAAGGCGGTTCTCCGTCCTGTTCCTTCCTTCCGAAGGTGGTCTCCGCCTTTCACCTCAATGAGGACATTGTCCTCCCTTCCCTTTGTCAGTCTCCTTCTCATCCTCGAGTACGGGAGCTTCACCGCCTGGATGTTGTTAGGGCCCTGAAGATTTGCCTGGAAGTCACCGGACCCTTTCGGCGCACGGACTCTCTCTTTGTGGTTCGCGCAAGGGGTTGGCGGCGTCCAGGGTGTCTATTGCCCGCTTCATCAAGATGGCTATTGTCGAGGCTTACCGCGCTAAGGGCAAGGAGACTCCTTTTGGTGTTACCGCTCACTCTACCAGAGCAGTCGGTGCTTCTTGGGCTCAGAGGCATCGGGCTTCGGCCGAACAACTGTGTAAGGCGGCCACCTGGTCTTCCTTGCACACCTTCACTAAGTTCTACAGGGTGAACACCTATGCATCGGCGGATGCTGCTTTGGGCCGCCTGTTCTTACAGACGGCGGTTTCTTGATACCTCCGGTGGTTTTCGCCTTGGGCTGTAGTCCCTCCCCTCTTGGACTGCTCTTGAACGTCCCAAGGTTTCCTGTGTCCCCCAAGGAATTGGGCGAGAAAACAAGATTTTTGTTTAACTTACCAGTAAAATCTCTTTCTCGCTCTTCCTTGGGGGACACAGCACCCACCCATTGTTCTGGTTTACCGTTACGGTTTAGTTGCTCCTGTCGGGTAGTTGACTTGTTTGGTTTTATATGGTTGGTCATTGCCTATCTTTCACTACTTGGACACGCAACTGGTAGTCTATCTCTCAAGGCTGAGGGTATAGCTGCTGGAGGAGGGGCTTAACAGTTTTCACTTAGTGTCACGCCTCCTAGGGAGTTGAGCTATACCCAAGGTTTCCTGTGTCCCCCAAGGAAGAGCGAGAAAGAGATTTTACTGGTAAGTTAAACAAAAATCTCGTTTTTTAATCGGATCAATGTTTTTAATGAACCATTTTCCCCAGTATTTCAGAAGGAAATGCACTATAGCCAACATATGCAACATTTGCCATACTCCTACCCTAAATAAGTGACAAAATTGACACCTGTTATTCCATAGAATGATGAATGACTTCACTGCTATTATTTTGAGCATTCCCTTTTCAATTAATGATTCAATTACTCAGAATGAGCAGCATGCATGTCCTAATTTTTGGATCTATTATTTTTCTATTACTCAACTAAACTGTTTGCTATGTAGAAATGCATTTCTACCAAAAACAGTGATTTGTCAGGTTAATGATGCTGGACTGCTTTTTTTTAAACTACTGTACATGATGGAAATTGTGATTCAGTAGACCAGTTCACCTTCCTTCACTGCTCTATGGTCATCGGTCACATTGCCTAGTTGTAGCTCTTTCATTCAAGTGAATGCGCCAGAGCTGCAATACCAAACACAGCCACTATCCAGTGCTCGTTTCTGTAATTGGTTAGCTGTGAGGAGGCCGCAGCTCTTAAATATACTTCTAATGATTTTTCCAGTTGTATACTTTATTGTTAATCGATTAAATGATTTTCCTTTTTGTACACTGAACATTTATAGTTGACAGATTCTAGAGGTTTTTTTTTTTATCTTGAGATCCATGGAAAGAGATAATTACTCAGATTGTCAATGCTAAGAGCTTTTGTTTTTTATTTACACCTCCAAGTGTTCTGAACGGTGTAATAATCACAGTGAGTGTATAGCTGTATGGGATTAAGGGAGTTGTGCGCATGCTGCTATATGGAGTTTGCTGCAATTCCTAATGGAAATCGGTGTTTACTTCCAGCTCTAAAACTATGCTTGTGTATCCTGTCTGTCAGGAAAATGATAGGGGATGCTAATTGCTGCATACTCCTGGGGATGAGAACACAAAATAATCCTAGCACAGTGCTTGTGTACCAGTCACGAGTATAAAAAGGAAACCCCAGTGAGTAATGGTGCGAATATAGACAACAGATACAGCCAGGTCCATAAATATTGGGACATCGACACAATAGTAACATTTTTGGCTGTATACACCACCACAATGGATTTGAAATGAAACAAACAAGATGTGCTTTAACTGCAGACTGTCAGCTTTAATTTGAGGGTATTTACATCCAAATCAGGTGAACAGTGTAGGAATTACAACAGTTTGCATATGTGCCTCCCACTTGTTAAGGGACCAAAAGTAATAGGGCAATTGACTTCTCAGCTGTTCCATGGCCAGGTATGTGTTATTCCCTCATTATCCCAATTACAATGAGCAGATAAAAGGTCCAGAGTTCATTTCAAGTGTGCTATTTGCATTTGGAACCTGTTGCTGTCAACTCTGAGATCCAAAGAGCTGTCACTATCAGTGAAGCAAGCCATCATTAGACTGAAAAAAACAGAACAAACCCATCAGAGAGATAGCAAATACATTAGGCGTGGCCAAAACAACTGTTTGGAACATTCTTAAAAAGAAGGAACGCATTGGTGAGCTCAGCAACACCAAAAGACCCGGAAGACCACGGAAAACAACTGTGGCGGATGACCGAAGAATTCTTTCCCTGGTGAAGAAAACACCCTTCACAACAGTTGGCCAGATCAAGAACACTCTCCAGGAGGTAGGTGTATGTGTGTCAAAGTCAACAATCAAGAGAAGACTTCACCAGAGTAAATACAGAGGGTTCACCACAAGATGTAAACCATTGGTGAGCCTCAAAAACAGAAAGGCCAAATTAGAGTTTGCCAAACGACATCTAAAAAAGCCTTCACAGTTCTGGAACAACATCCTATGGACAGATGAGACCAAGATAAACTTGTACTAGAGTGATGGGAAGATAAAAGTATGGAGAAGGAAAGGAACTGCTCATGATCCTAAGCATACCACCTCATCAGTGAAGCATGGTGGTGGTAGTGTCATTGCGTGGGCATGTATGGCTGCCAATGGAACTGGTTCTTTTGTATTTATTGATGATGTGACTGCTGACAAAAGCAGCAGGATGAATTCTGAAGTGTTTCGGGCAATATTATCTGCTCAGATTCAGCCAAATGCTTCAGAACTCATTGGACGGCGCTTCACAGTGCAGCTGGACAATGACCCAAAGCATACTGCAAAAGCAACCAAAGAGGTTTTTAAGGGAAAGAAGTGGAATGTTATGCAATGGCCAAGTCAATCACCTTACCTGAATCCGATTGAGCATGCATTTAACTTGCTGAAGACAAAACTGAAGGGAAAATGCCCCAAGAAGAAGCAGGAACTGAAGACAGTTGCAGTAGAGGCCTGGCAGAGCATCACCAGGGATGAAACCCAGCGTCTGGTGATGTCTATGCGTTCCAGACTTCAGGCTGTAATTGACTGCAAAGGATTTGCAACCAAGTATTAAAAAGTGAAAGTTTGATTTATGATTATTATTCTGTCCCATTTACTTTTGGTCCCTTAACAAGTGGGAGGCATATATGCAAACTGTTGTAATTCCTACACCGTTCACCTGATTTGGATGTAAATACCCTCAAATTAAAGCTGACAGTCTGCAGTTAAAGCACATCTTGTCCGTTTCATTTCAAATCCATTGTGGTGGTGTATAGAGCCAAAAATGTTAGAATTGCGTCTATGTCCCAATATTTATGGACCTGACTGTAAAGATATAGGGCATTTGACTTCAATTAAAAAAATTTAATCTTAATAAATGACCATTTTTTAACTGTCACAATCACCATATGTCACATTATGAATCCATTGACTATCATTAAATGTGACTTTACCATGTTCATGTGGTGCAACATGTCACCATGTAGTCCCAACTTTAAAGGGGTTGTCCCATCTTTTTCAAAGGCAATCTGTAGATGATCCAGATTTATGAGCCATCTCAGAGGCTTATGTTCTTCACCTCGTCACAGATGTATGCTGATCTGGGGCG
The DNA here is from genome assembly GCF_905171765.1 of Bufo bufo. Taxonomy (NCBI): domain Eukaryota; kingdom Metazoa; phylum Chordata; class Amphibia; order Anura; family Bufonidae; genus Bufo; species Bufo bufo. The sequence goes on from NC_053390.1 coordinate 657,797,504, forward strand.
CTCCAGTAATTTATGATTTATTTATCTCTATATATGACATCCAATTACCATACTGATACCTTTGGTCCCCTGATGAACCTTTGATTATCTAGAAGAGGAAAAGCGTTGGGACTTTTTATGTTGTGTCAGAAAGCGATAGGGCATCTCTGGGCTGAGCAGTATTTGTAAGGGCATGCACAGGGACAGAGATATTATTTCTTGATTCTCTGTTCCAGATCTATTTTATTGTCCTCATTTTTTGCTAACCGTCCATTGTATTTTACAGCTTTTTGTACTATACGGTACTTATCATGGTCCAGTTTGGACCACATTTATCTTTTGTATTTTAATTGTATGTAGATTAAAGGTTAATTTTTAGGAAGTTGCCCTCAGTGATTTATATAGTTGTCCCATCTTGGCCTTTCATGGAGAGAGAATCCACAGTAAGTGCCAACCCGGTGAGGTGGAGTTACTCCACCTAACCAGGACGGCGCTTGCTGTGGTCTACTCCAATTTCGGCCTTGGAAGGCAGAGATGGGACAGCCCCTTTAAACTTTTTCAAAGGCAGTCTGTAGATGATCCAGATTTATTAGCCATTGTGATTATTCTGGTGGTGTTTAAAGACTCCCTGTCTACATTTCCACCCTGCCTAAATAATGATGAATTTGAGCCAATGTTCTCTGAACTGCTCTATGGTTACTTTTCAGCAGGTTAGTGCAGCCTAATCGAACGAAGGTCTCCAAGTGACAGACAGATCAAGGCAAAATCTAGAGGACCAAATAGTTATGTTTGCCTCAATTTTTATAATGTTCCTTTTTTTATTCTCATTGCCCTTATTTTCAAGTCGGACCTGCTGTGATATTGAAGCTCGTAGCTACTGGTGTCCCAATATATATACACTGCTCAAAAAAATAAAGGGAACACAAAAATAACACATCCTAGATCTGAGTTAATTAAATATTCTTCTGAAATACTTTGTTCTTTACATAGTTGAATGTGCTGACAACAAAATCACACAAAAATAAAAAATGGAAATCAAATTTTTCAACCCATGGAGGTCTAGATTTGGAGTCACACTTAAAATTAAAGTGGAAAAACACACTACAGGCTGATCCAACTTTGATGTAATGTCCTTAAAACAAGTCAGAATGAGGCTCAGTAGTGTGTGTGGCCTCCACGTGCCTGTATGACCTCCCTACAACGCCTGTGCAGGCTCCTGATGAGGTGGCGGACGGTCTCCTGAGGGATCTCCTCCCAGACCTGGACTAAAGCATCTGCCAACTCCTGGACAGTCTGTGGTGCAACGTGACGTTGGTGGGTAGAGCGAGACATGATGTCCCAGATGTGCTCAATTGGATTCAGGTCTGGGGAACGGGCGGGCCAGTCCATAGCATCAATGCCGTCGTCTTGCAGGAACTGCTGACACACTCCAGCCACATGAGGTCTAGCATTGTCTTGCATTAGGAGGAACCCAGGGCCAACCGCACCAGCATATGGTCTCACAAGGGGTCTGAGGATCTCATCTCTGTACCTAATGGCAGTCAGGCTACCTCTGGCGAGCACATGGAGGGCTGTGCGGCCCTCCAAAGAAATGCCACCCCACACCATTACTGACCCAATGCGAAACCGGTCATGCTGGAGGATGTTGCAGGCAGCAGAACGTTCTCCACGGCATCTCAAGACTCTGTCACGTCTGTCACATGTGCTCAGTGTGAACCTGCTTTCATCTGTGAAGAGCACAGGGCGCCAGTGGCGAATTTGCCAATCTTGGTGTTCTCTGGCAAATGCCAAACGTCCTGCACGGTGTTGGGCTGTAAGCACAACCCCCACCTGTGGACGTCGGGCCCTCATATCACCCTCATGGAGTCTGTTTCTGACCGTTTGAGCAGACACATGCACATTTGTGGCCTGCTGGAGGTCATTTTGCAGGGCTCTGGCAGTGCTCCTCCTGTTCCTCCTTGCACAAAGGCGGAGGTAGCGGTCCTGCTGCTGGGTTGTTGCCCTCCTATGGCCTCCTCCACGTCTCCTGATGTACTGGCCTGTCTCCTGGTAGCGCCTCCATGCTCTGGACACTACGCTGACAGACACAGCAAACCTTCTTGCCACAGCTCGCATTGATGTGCCATCCTGGATAAGCTGCACTACCTGAGCCACTTGTGTGGGTTGTAGACTCCGTCTCATGCTACCACTAGAGTGAAAGCACCGCCAGCATTCAAAAGTGACCAAAACATCAGCCAGGAAGCATAGGAACTGAGAAGTGGTCTGTGCTCACCACCTGCAGAACCACTCCTTTATTGGGGGAGTCTTGCTAATTGCCTATAATTTCCACCTGTTGTCTATCCCATTTGCACAACAGCATGTGAAATTGATTGTCACTCAGTGTTGCTTCCTAAGTGGACAGTTTGATTTCACAGAAGTGTGATTGACTTGGAGTTACATTGTGTTGTTTAAGTGTTCCCTTTATTTTTTTGAGCAGTGTATATATTATTTTTCTAACTCTAAAGTCTGTCTAGGTAATTAAATCTATGGCTTCTTGATAATTATTCTATAGTTTTTTTTTTAAATAAACTTTTAAGTTCATTTTATATATTGCAGCTAGATTGTCGTTAATAGCAGTAGCCCATAGCAGCTCTGCTCACTGACTCTCTCACTCACTACTGGGCTCTGGTGTCATGGTCCAGCTTCTTCCCAGTGGGCCCCACCGCTAAAGTCGGGCTGTAGCCTGCTTCTTGCTGGCTAGACCCCTCTCCCTCTCTGCTCATAGGGAGCCCGCACACTATTCCTTCCTAACCTGGGGTACTAAGGACACCTTCCCCTAGGGAAAAGTGCCGGAGCAATAGGTTCTAGCTTCCTAGTGTCCTTGTAAGGTGTGATGTTCTATGTTCATCTGCCTGTTTCTTGGATGTTAACCCTTCGATGCCTGACCTCTGCCTGATCACTGTTCTGACCTTGAGCTGTGTGCCGTAACCTCAGACTGTTTACTGGACTATATATTTTCTGCTGAACTTTTTCTTATATTGCTGTGTTTGTCTAGAAGCATGTTTAGGCATTAATAGGTTTTATCATAGGGGGAATGTCTTTTATTGGGCTGACAAAATGTCAAACATGAAAACTCTGCAGAATTTATAAAGGCCTTTTATGGAAACGACACTAAATTTTGTAGAAGTAAGAGCCAAAAGTGAAAATGGTTCATATCCTTTTTATATGACAGTACATAATAGTGGCCAGGTTCTCTGTTCACTGACTATATGGTAGCAAGCAACAAACTTCTGAAATGGACAACTGTGGAGCCTAATTTATTAGACGTAATCCTGGAAAGTATCTGTTTTGGACCAAACAATGCTGTGAGTCAACCCCCCCTCCCCCCCTCTATACTTGCAATTCTAAATATGTAACAGCACTGTAGTTATGCATGACATCAACTTTAATATGCATTAGTCACTACATTGCACATAAAACGATGAGCCATATACACAATACATTTCTGGTCTTTAACCACCTCCGGACCGCCTAACGCAGATTCGCGTTCCGGAGGTGGCAGCGCTGCGCACAGTCACGCATATACGCGTCATCTCGTGAGACGCGAGATTTCGCTCCAAGCCGGCCCGCGCATGCGCATCGCGGGCCGGCAAAAGTTAAAGAACAAGTTCGTCACCAGCCTGCCAGCAACGATCATTGGCTGGCAGGCTGGCGATTTTTAAAAAATCCAATCACAAGCCATATAACAGATCATATTAGTAAATATGATCTGTTATATGGCTTCTCTGCTCCTGTGCTGGTCCTTTTCGTCGGTTGGATCCAGCACAGGAGCAGACTGAACTGTGAGTAGCACCAACACTACACCTTAGCCCCAGATCACCCCCCTGCACCCCAATTAACCCTTTGATCACCCCTTTGATCGCCCCTGTCAATCACCAGTGAAAGGAAAAAAAGTGATCAGTGTAAACTGTCACTTTTTTTTTTTCACTAGTATTGGCTGTTAGGTTTTAGGGATAGTTTAGGCGCCTTGGTTAGGTAGTTAGCGTCAGTTAGCGCCCACCCCACCGCACCGCAGTCACTTTTATTCGCTGATTAGCGTATCGCTAATCAGCATTTGTACTTTTATAGTATCTGTAAGTGATCAAAACTGATCACGGTCAGATCTATAATAGTATTAGTGTCACTTTAGTTCGCCCTCCACCCAAAACGCAGTGTTTGCCCGATCAGGCCTGATCGGTCGCCCACACGTGCGTTCACCCACGCCCGCCCCACCGCAGTGACAAAAAATATATATTTTTTGATCACTGCACATTCATTTTACACGCACTGCGGCGATAAAAAAATCAGTTTTGATATTTTTTATCAACCGCAGCGGCCTCCGGTACTTCGCTAGCCTCCCCTTTGTAAGACAGGTTTGCTTTTTTTCTTGGGTAGTCTCAGGGAATACCCCTAAATTTAGTAGTCCAAAATGTCAAACAGGGGGTATTCTTCTGAAGAGGCCTACAGGATTCTGACCCAGTCGGATGAGGAGTGGGAACCCTCATCTGATGAATCTAGCGGGTCAGAATATGAACCTGTGGAAAGCAGTGGCTCTCTGACCCAAAGTTCGGACGAGGAGGTGGAGGTCCCTGGCAGCACCAGGCGTACCCGGCCCCATGTCGCTAGACCACAGGTTATGCAGGATCCGCTTCAAGAGCAGCAGAGTGGGGCTGTCGCTGCCGGATCACGTGGTGAGGCATACACCAGCAGCGCAGCCCTCCCTGGACCTAGTACCAGCACTGCCGTACAACATGGTGACGTGGCGAGCACCAGAAGGGCAGTTGAAGCTGGTACGGTGGCACGTGCACTAGTTACCCCGTCGCAGCCACCGCAAAGACAGGCCCGTAGAGCCCCTAGAATCCCTGAGGTGCTGGCAAACCCTGATTGGCAGTCACCAACTTCAGCCGCACCTGTAGTTCCCCCTTTCACCGCCCAGTCTGGAGTTCGGGTTGAGACGGCTCAAATCGGTTCGGCCCTGGGATTTTTTGAGCTGTTCTTGACTGCGGAGCTCTTGGACTTAGTCGTGGCAGAGACCAACCAGTATGCCACACAATTTATATCCGCCAACCCGGGAAGCTTTTATGCCCAGCCTTTCCGGTGGAAACCAGTCCAAGTTTCCGAAATTAAAATTTTTTTGGGCCTTCTCCTCAACATGGGCCTGACAAAAAAGCATGAATTGCGGTCATATTGGTCAACGCACCCGATTCATCACATGCCCATGTTCTCTGCTGCTATGTCCAGGGCACGATTTGAGGCCATCCTCCGTTTCCTGCATTTTAGCGACAACACCACCTCCCGTCCCAGAGGCCACCCAGCTTTTGACCGGCTCCACAAAATTCGGCCCCTCATAGACCATTTCAACCAGAAATTTGCAGATTTGTATACCCCCGAGCAAAACATCTGCGTAGACGAGTCCCTAATACATTTTACCGGGCGCCTTGGCTTCAAACAGTACATCCCAAGCAAGCGTGCCCGGTATGGGGTCAAATTGTATAAGCTCTGTGAAAGGGCCACAGGCTATACCCACAAATTTCGTGTCTATGAGGGAAAAGATCAGACCCTGGAGCCGGTCGGTTGCCCTGACTACCTGGGGAGCAGTGGGAAGACAGTCTGGGACTTGGTGTCACCCTTATTCGGCAAGGGGTACCATCTTTATGTGGACAATTTTTACACAAGTGTGGCCCTCTTTAGGCATTTGTTTCTAGAACGGATTTGCGCCTGTGGCACCGCGCGAACTAGTCGCGTGGGCTTCCCCCAACGGCTTGTAACCACCCGTCTTGCAAGGGGGGAGAGGGCTGCCTTGTGTAACGAAGAACTGCTCGCGGTGAAATGGAGAGACAAGCGTGACGTTTACATGCTCTCCTCCATTCACGCAGACACGACAATCCAAATTGAGCGAGCAACCCGTGTCATTGAAAAGCCCCTCTGTGTCCACGACTATAATGCGCTCATGGGAGGGGTGGACTTCAATGACCAGATGTTGTCTCCGTATTTAGTTTCCCGCAGAACCAGACGCTGGTATAAGAAGGTGTCTGTATATTTAATTCAATTGGCGCTGTACAATAGTTTTGTTCTCTACAGTAAGGCTGGGAGAACACGATCTTTCCTCAAATTCCAGGAAGAGATCATCGAGAACCTCCTTTACCCAGGAGGTTCCGTGGCCCCATCCCCCAGTGTAGTTAGCCGTCTACACGAGCGACATTTCCCCAGTGTCGTTGCTGGTACCTCAACCCAACCGTCACCCCGAAAAAGATGTCGTGTCTGTAGCAGGAGTGGAATAAGGCGTGACACCCGCTATTTCTGTCCTGACTGTGCTGACCACCCTGGCCTATGCTATGGAGAGTGTTTCCGGAAGTACCACACACAGGTACACCTAGCATAGGGATTGCATCTCACAGGACAGGCTATTAGGGCCCTTTTACTCTCAGCTGCTGCAAACCTCTCCTTTCACCTGGGATAAAGTGCATAACGTACTTCGCCACATCTTTGGGCGATTTGCGCTTTGCACATTGTCCCATGGGGAAGGAGAGGTTTGTTCTATAAAGGTAAAAAAAACTAAACAAAAAAAAAATTACCGGTAAGTAAAAAAGTTAAAAAAGTTTAAAAAAGTTAATATGTTCTGTTCTAAAGTTAATAAAGTTATTGCTTTGCGGCCTGGTTTTTTCTTTTTTGTTTTGTTTTTTTTACCTTCCAGGTGGACCAACCGATCGACCAGCTGCAGCACTGATGTGCATTCGGACAGAAGCATTGTGCTGCTGTCAGATTACACGCAAGTCGGTGTATGCGGCGCTGCAAGACGAGATTTCTCCTCTGCAGTAAAAGATATGTTTGCCGAGGCATATGAGCTGAGGAGGTGGCGGTGTTCATATACTTTGGCAAACACTTTGTATATATAAAAAAAAAAATCCCGGCAATGATTTATTCATCCACATCGATTGATGTGAATGGAGAAATCTGGTTTGCCAGGGCATACGAGCTGAAGTGGGTATGGATGTTGGGCGGAGCTCCTATGTCCTGGCAGACGCCTTTCCCCTCCTTTTTCTTTTTTTGGCAGAGATTTTTTCATCCACATTGATCGATGCGAATGAAGAAATCTGTGCCGTTCATTTTTTTCTTTCAGCCCAGAGGCTGAACGGAAAAAAAAAATCTCATTACCCGTATGCTCAATATAAGGAGAATAGCAGAAACTCCTAATGCTGGGCATACATGTAATGATTGCGGAGACCCTCAAATGCCAGGGCAGTACAAACACCCCACAAATAACACCATTTTGGAAAGAAGACACCCCAAGGTATTTGCTGAGGGGCATATTGAGTCCATGAAAGATTGAAATTTTTGTCCCAAGTTAGCGGAAAGGGAGACTTTGTGAGAACAAAATCCAAAAAATCAATTTCCGCTAACTTGTGCCAAAATTTTTTTTTTTCAATGAACTCGCCATGCCCCTCATTGAATACCTTGGGGTGTCTTCTTTCCAAAATGGGGTCACATGTGGGGTATTTATACTGCCCTGGCATTTTAGGGGCCCCAAAGCGTGAGAAGAAGTCTGGTATCCAAATGTCTAAAAATGCCCTCCTAAAAGGAATTTGGGCCCCTTTGCCCACCTAGGCTGCAAAAAAGTGTCACACATGTGGTATCTCCGTATTCAGCAGAAGTTGGGGAATATGTTTTGGGGTGTCATTTTACATATACCCATGCTGGGTGAGATAAATATCTTGGTCAAATGCCAACTTTGTATAAAAAAATGGGAAAAGTTGTCTTTTGCCAAGATATTTCTCTCACCCAGCATGGGTATATGTAAAATGACACCCCAAAACACATTCCTTACCTTCTTCTGAGTACGGAGATACCAGATGTGTGACACTTTTTTGCAGCCTAGCTGGGCAAAGGGGCCCACATTCCAAAGAGCACCTTTCAGATTTCACAGGTCATTTACCTACTTACCAGACATTAGGGCCCCTGGAAAATGCCAGGGCAGTATAACTGCCCCACAAGTGACCCCATTTTGGAAAGAAGACACCCCAAGGTATTCCGTGAGGGGCATGGCAAGTTCCTAGAATTTTTTATTTTTTGTCACAAGTTAGTGGAAAATGATGATTTTTTTTTTTTTTTTTTTTTTTCATACAAAGTCTCCTATTCCACTAACTTGTGACAAAAAAAAAAAATTTCCATGAACTCACTATGCCCATCAGCGAATACCTTGGGGTCTCTTCTTTCCAAAATGGGGTCACTTGTGGGGTAGTTATACTGCCCTGGCATTCTAGGGGCCCAAATGTGTGGTAAGGAGTTTGAAATCAAATTCAGTAAAAAATGACCTGTGAAATCCAAAAGGTGCTCTTTGGAATATGGGCCCCTTTGCCCACCTAGGCTGCAAAAAAGTGTCACACATCTGGTATCTCCGTACTCAGGAGAAGGTGGGGAATGTGTTTTGGGGTGTCATTTTATATATACCCATGCTGGGTGAGAGAAATATCTTGGCAAAAGACAACTTTTCCCATTTTTTTATACAAAGTTGTCATTTGACCAAGATATTTATCTCACCCAGCATGGGTATATGTAAAAAGACACCCCAAAACACATTCCTCAACTTCTCCTGAGTACGGCAATACCACATGTGTGACACTTTTTTGCAGCCTAGGTGGGCAAAGGGGCCCATATTCCAAAGAGCACCTTTCGGATTTTACTCGTCATTTTTTACAGAATTTGATTTCAAACTCCTTACCACACATTTGGGCCCCTAGAATGCCAGGGCAGTATAACTACCCCACAAGTGACCCCATTTTGGAAAGAAGAGACCCCAAGGTATTCGCTGATGGGCATAGTGAGTTCATGGAAGTTTTTATTTTTTGTCACAAGTTAGTGGAATATGAGACTTTGTATGAAAAAAAAAAAAAAAAAAAAAAATCATCATTTTCCACTAACTTGTGACAAAAAATAAAAAATTCTAGGAACTCGCCATGCCCCTCACGGAATAGCTTGGGGTGTCTTCTTTCCAAAATGGGGTCACTTGTGGGGTAGTTATACTGCCCTGGCATTCTAGGGGCCCAAATGTGTGGTAAGGAGTTAGAAATCAAATTCTGTAAAAAATGATGAGTGAAATCCGAAAGGTGCTCTTTGGAATATGGGCCCCTTTGCCCACCTAGGCTGCAAAAAAGTGTCACACATCTGGTATCTCCGTACTCAGGAGAAGGTGGGGAATGTGTTTTGGGGTGTCATTTTATATATACCCATGCTGGGTGAGAGAAATATCTTGGCAAAAGACAACTTTTCCCATTTTTTTATACAAAGTTGTCATTTGACCAAGATATTTATCTCACCGAGCATGGGTATATGTAAAAAGACACCCCAAAACACATTCCTCAACTTCTCCTGAGTACGGGGATACCAGATGTGTGACACTTTTTTGCAGCCTAGGTGGGCAAAGGGGCCCATATTCCAAAGAGCACCTTTCGGATTTCACTCGTCATTTTTTACTGAATTTGATTTCAAACTCTTTACCACACATTTGGGCCCCTAGAATGCCAGGGCAGTATAACTACCCCACAAGTGACCCCATTTTGGAAAGAAGAGACCCCAAGGTATTCGCTGATGGGCATAGTGAGTTCATAGAACTTTTTATTTTTTGTCACAAGTTAGTGGAATATGAGACTTTGTAAGAAAAAAAAAAAAAAAAAAAAAAAATCATCATTTTCCGCTAACTTGTGACAAAAAATAAAAAGTTCTATGAACTCACTATGCCCATCAGCGAATACCTTAGGGTGTGTACTTTCAGAAATGGGGTCATTTGTGGGGTGTTTGTACTGTCTGGGCATTGTAGAACCTCAGGAAACATGACAGGTGCTCAGAAAGTCAGAGCTGCTTCAAAAAGCGGAAATTCACATTTTTGTACCATAGTTTGTAAACGCTATAACTTTTACCCAAACCATTTTTTTTTTACCCAAACATTTTTTTTTTATCAAAGACATGTAGAACTATAAATTTAGAGCAAAATTTCTATATGGATGTCGTTTTTTTTGCAAAATTTTACAACTGAAAGTGAAAAATGTCATTTTTTTGCAAAAAAATCGTTAAATTTCGATTAATAACAAAAAAAGTAAAAATGTCAGCAGCAATGAAATACCACCAAATGAAAGCTCTATTAGTGAGAAGAAAAGGAGGTAAAATTCATTTGGGTGGTAAGTTGCATGACCGAGCAATAAACGGTGAAAGTAGTGTAGGTCAGAAGTGTAAAAAGTGGCCTGGTCTTTCAGGGTGTTTAAGCACTGGGGGCTGAGGTGGTTAATAACAAAAAAAGTAAAAATGTCAGCAGCAATGAAATACCACCAAATGAAAGCTCTATTAGTGAGAAGAAAAGGAGGTAAAATTCATTTGGGTGGTAAGTTGCATGACCGAGCAATAAACGGTGAAAGTAGTGTAGGTCAGAAGTGTAAAAAGTGGCCTGGTCTTTCAGGGTGTTTAAGCACTGGGGGCTGAGGTGGTTAAAGGGCTTCTGTCACCCCACTAAACCGTTTTTTTTTTTTTTGTTACTTATAATCCCTATACTGCGATTTATGCATACATACTGTAATTAATAATTTTGGTTCAGCAGATTCTGTTAAAAACGTACTTTTAAAATATGCAAATTACCTTGCTACCAGCAAGTAGGGCGGCTACTTGCTGGTAGCAGCCGCATCCTCCTATCCTAAAGACGCCCCCTCCGCATGTTGATTGACAGGGCCAGCGGACGGGATCTTTCTCTGCTGGCCCTGTCTGCTATCAAGATCTCGCGCCTGCGCCGTACCTGTCTTCAGTCGGCGCAGGCGCACTGAGAGGCGGACGCTCGCTCGGCCACTCCATCCTCAATGCGCCTGCGCCGATGACGTCACATCTACACCCGGCGCAGGCGCATTGAGGAAGGAGCGGCCGAGCGTCCTCCTCTCAGTGCGCCTGTGCCGACTGAAGACAGGTACGGCGCAGGCGCCAGATTTTGAATGCAAACAGGGCCAGCAGAGAAAGATCCCGTTCGCTGGCCCTGTCAATCAACATGCGGAGGGGGCGTCTTTAGGATAGGAGGATGCGGCTGCTACCAGCAAGTAGCCGCCCTACTTGCTGGTAGCAAGGTAATTTGCATATTTTAAAAGTACGTTTTTAACAGAATCTGCTGAACCAAAATGATTAATTACAGTATGTATGCATAAATCGCAGTATAGGGATTATAAATAACCAAAAAAAAAAAAACAGTTTAGTGGGGTGACAGAAGCCCTTTAAACAAAATGCGCCAAGTTGGCTCAGTGACTCAGCGCTTGCACAATAGATCTGGTTCCCAAGCTCAGGAAGGAGCATCTGAACCACTGTGCAAGCGCAAGTCAGCACTGGCGTGTGAACAAAGTGCTAGACGAGATGTGTAGCCCTGTCAGTTAAAGGGGAGGAGAGAGTACAGTGAGCACATGGTGTTGTGCTAGTGGGTCTCCTAGCACTATGGCCAGCCTCTTGGTGCTCGAAATAGGTGATCTGCATAAATATAAAAAGGATGATACATCTGGAAATATTAACCTTAGGGACAAAAGATAGGTATAATTTGAGTCAGCACGATGAATCCTACCAGGCCATATGCCTAGTTTATTAAGGTTGATCATGCTGACAGATGCTATTGAAAGGCTACTTTCACATCAGCAATTTTGCTGTATGGTTTTGAGATCCGGAATGGGATCTGAAAACCACAGCAAAATTCTTGCGTTGTAATAATAGGAGCGGTTGCATCTGTTCAGAACAGATCCAGTTGTATTATATCGAAAATGAATAAACAGTTTTTTCATGTCTGAAAAAAACAGATTTGGCACATTGACTTACATGGCTACATGTTCAGTTTCCCATGCCCCAGGCGAAAAAGCTGCTTGCAACGATTTTGTTTCTGGTATGGGAACGCAACAAACCGGAACGGAATGCATTCTGGTGCGTTCCAGTTTGTTCAGTTTTGTCCCCAATGACAATGAATGGGGACAAAACCAAAGTGTTGTGGAGCAGTTTTGAGACCCTGTGCCGGATCTTAAAACCGGACAGCACAAAGCAGATGTGAAAGTAGCCTAAGTTATCCAACACATATAAACAATACTTTTATCCATGTACTAAAACTTCTGTATTTTTCATCCCTAAAAAAATGTTAGCCCAATGATAGAGCTTTAGGCCTCATGCATATGGCATATACATGCACATGTTATAGTTCTATATTACAAAATCATATACACTACTTTTACCACCATATGCCACCTCCACTAGGTAAAGCTTACTTCACATGGCTAAGATTAAGGTCGGAGGTTCGCTAAAATCACAATATTGCTGGCCTACACTACAAGACTAGAAGCAAAGACTGGACTAGAACTGTAACTGTAAGAACACAGTTAAGCAAGAGTAAAAAGACTATAAAAGGATTACTGGATTTAAACACAGATAGTTTACCCTATAACCTGCTGCAGAAGCCAGGAAATATTTAAAGAAAAGGCTAACAAGTTAGGAACTCCTCTCCAAAGAAGCCTCAGCTGTAGCTCAGCCGATCCATACTACATCTACCATTTAAAAAAAAAGTAACAAGCATTGGCCCATCATTCCACAACTAAGGCTAGATGCAGGGGCGGGCTGGGAACTTAAATTGGCCCAGGAAAAAAATTCTAAAAGCCACCTCATGTATTGGGGTCCAAATTGACAGAAAGAGGGGCAACGCAAGTAGAATTGGTCAGCAATACCATAGTGCAAAATTCTGTCCCAGCAGTACCATGTACCGCAGCGCAGCACAATATATTGACCCAAAAGCTGTCCCTTTGTGGTTGCCATAAATAGATACCATTTTCTGTCCTCCTCCTCCTCCTCCACTTGTCTCTGATTAAGATATTGATTAGGGGGCTTAGGAGGTGAGATGTGGGCCACAGCAATTGAATTCAGGAGGGCATGTGCAGTCTCTATCTGGGTACATGAGTACCTGGTTCTCACAGTATTAATTACCACTGACAGCTCATTATGTACCCAGCCAGCGGCAGAGAGGAGGGCTTGTGGGCATTGGTTCTCCTCTGGTTTATTAGCAACCATTGCAGTGCAGAATAGTTTAGGGCTCTTTCACACTTGCGTTGTTCTGTTCCGTCGTCGGGGCTCTATGCCGGAGAGAAATCCGTTCAGGATGCATCAGGATGTCTTCAGTTCCGGACCGGAACGTTTTTGGCCGGAGAAAATACCGCAGCATGCTGCGCTTTTTGCTCCGGTCAAAAATCCTGAACACTTGCCGCAAGGCCGGATCCGGAATTAATGCTCATTGAAAGGATCTGGCCTTAAGCTAAACGTCGTTTCGGCGCATTACCGGATCCGACGTTTAGCTTTTTCTGAATGGTTACCATGGCTGCCAGGACGCTAAAGTCCTGTTTGCCATGGTAAAGTGTAGTGGGGAGCGGGGGATCAGTATACTTACCGTCCGTGCGGCTCCCGGGGTGCTTCAGAGTGACGTCAGGGCGCCCCACGCGCATGGATGACGTGATCGCATGGATCACGTCATCCATGCGCATGGGGCGCTCTGACGTCATTCTGGAGCGCCCCGGGAGCCACACGGACGGTAAGTATACTGCTCCCCCGCTCCCCACTACTACTATGGCAACCAGGACTTTAATAGTGTCCTGGCTGCCATGGTAACCATTCAGAAAAAGCTAAACGTCGGATCCGGTAATGCGCCGAAACGACGTTTAGCTTAAGGCCGGATCCGGATTAATGCCTTTCAATGGGCAATAATTCCGGATCCGGCCTTGCGGCAAGTGTTCAGGATTTTTGACCGGAGCAAAAAGCGCATTTTGAAGACGGATCAGTCTTCAAATGCTTTCAGTTCACTTGCGGTGTTACGGATCTGGCGGGCACCTCCAGCAAATGGAGTACACGACGGATCCGGACAACGCAAGTGTGAAAGAGGCCTTAAAGCTCCCATGCACTCCAATGCCAGCCTGCTCCCTGTTTCCTGGCCACCTAGTGGTCAGCACGCAGTCTCATGTCGGTAACGGCCAGTTGGGTCTCTTATTCAGGTGACATGCTGCAGTCTTACAGGGGTGCACCTAGCCTTTCTGCTGCCTGAGGCGAAAACTGAAACTGCACCCCCCCCCCCCCCCATGCCAATTTCTTAACATAACCCCTTCTCTTCAGCCCATGGCCCTTTCCCCTGCCCTTCTATTGCCTCTATTTGGTGCTGCCTGAGGCGATCGCCTCACCTGGCCTCATTGATGGTGCACCCCTCGGTTCTTATATACAGTAAGAGCAACAATGAACTATTGGCTAATATTAGCCCAAACCATCGGCCAGTCTGGAATGCTGTCTGAAAGACAAGTGTATTGACCTTTGTTAGGGAGGGCATTACTGCCTAGTATCCCTGATCGATCCTCTTGCATATTGGCAGATACTAGTGTTGAGCAAAATGAGCTTCAGATGCTTCATCTGACGTCGCTTCGTTCAAAACTTTGGAATAATACTGTACGGCAGGGGTACTCAACTGGCGGACAGCCAGCTGACCGGACCCCTGCCATCCCTGCCGTAGGAAGCAGCACTTTAGGCTGCTTCCTAATCTGACAGTGCGCCGGAAAGAGCTGGGGCACAAGCTCCTCCCCATGCAGGCGCGGGATGGAAGGGGATGAGCGCGCTGAAAGAGACAGCTCCCTTCACATGCATCAGGACTTGTCTCTCTCAGCACTTTCATCCGGCGCCTGCACATGGAGGAAGCTGTCTCTCTCAGCGGCTCAGTCCCGGGGGGAGGGTAAGGAGGAGTACAGACAGGGTGGGAACGCATCACTGACTGCGGGAAAGGACTCCACAGTGTCAGTGGCGTGTTCCCATCTTGCCTGTGCCTCTCTCTGTAATGGTGAAATAAAGATAAGGTTCCATTCACATAATGGTATTTTTGCTCCACGTCCAATTGCCGTTATTGGTGGATTGAATGCGGACCCCTTGATTTCAATGGGGCCGCAAAAGATGCAGAGCGCACACTGTGTACTGTCTGCATCTTTAGTGACCCCGTTGAAATGAAGGGGTCCGCATCCAATCCACTAATAATAGGGATTAGATCTGGAACAAATATACACATGTCTGTTCTGCGGCTAGGGTTGCCACCCGGCGACTAGCTCAACGGCAAGGCAAGTATTTTAGTGGACCTGCCAGTGCCGGTAAAAAAAATTTCTACCAGCAATATTAATTGCCGGTATTTTCCTGTACGGACTGTCACTAATGAGCTCTTCCATTGCAGAGCGCTCATTAGTGCAGCCTTTACCTCCACCACCACTTGTGTTAATAAATATAATTAAAACTTACTTCCTCCGTTTGATTGCACTGGAACGCTCACTGCTGACTGGAAGCTCAGGACAGGACCTTGGGAGACGCCATCACACTGGAGCGCAGGTCCTGTCCTGTGCTTCCAGTCAGCAGTCTCCGGATCCGTCTCACAAATGCATTGCAATACCGAATCCGTCTTTCCGGTTGTCATCCAGAAAAACGGATCCGGTATTTATTTTTTCCTCATTTTTAAAGGTCTGCGCATGCGCAGACCGCAAAGCTGGATCCGTTTTGCCAGAACACTTGGGGCCGGATCCGGCATTAATGCATTCCGGCAAGTGTTCAGGGTTTTTGGCCGGAGAGAAAACTGCAGCATGTTGTGGTATTTTCTCCGGCCCAAATATTTGAGAGACTGAACTGATGCATCCTGATGCATACTGAACAGAATGCTCTCCATTCAGAATGCATTAGGATAAAACTGATCAGTTTTTTCCGGTATTGAGCCCCTAGGATGGAACTCAATACTGGAAAACAAAAACGCTAGTGTGAAAGTACCCTTACTCTTACTGGGGGCACTAATGGGGGAGTTCATCTTTACTGTTGGCATTCAGCTCGGTCCTTCATCTGACTGCAGACCCAGGTATGTTCACCTCACGCATTGCCCCTGCACGGAATTCTTGCCCGTGTGAAAGAGGCCTAACTTCTCCTTTAAATATGCTAACTGACACCAAAATAAATTATTAAAGCTACTTTCATAATTGCGTTGTTTTCCAGTATTGAGATCTGGTAGAGGATCTCAATACCAGAAAAAAATGTTTTCGTTTAGTCCTCATGCATTCTGAATGGAAAGATTTCTGCTCAGGATGCATCAGGATGTCTTCTGTTCCGTCACCATTCAGTTTCGTGACCGGACACAAAACAACTGAAAGCTGCAGTTTTGTGTCCGGTCATAAAAACGGAAAAAACAGATTCGTCACTGGAAGCAATGTAAGTCAATGGTGATGGATCAGTTTTTTGAGACGCCTAAAAAAGCGGATAGGTCACCCTTTAACTTTCAATGTATTTAGTGACGGATCTGTTGTTTTCACACAAGCGCATCCTAACGGAACGGATGCATCCTAATGTGCAATCAAAACGTCTCTGCCGGATCTCAATACCAGAAATAACGCAAGTGTGAAAGTAGCTTAAAATGAATTCCCTATTTTGTGTAGGTAGTTTTGATATATAATATGTATAGTTTCACATGAATGGGGGAGATATTGGCGTTGGTTTTGGTTAGCCTTGGTGCTATTCGTAACATTTTTTTTCTTTAATTTGTATTTTTTTATATGTTTGCTTATTTTTTAAATATATTTTTGGCACATTCTATGTCCCTTCAGGAGGTCGTTAAAAGAACTTTGGGGAACACAGAATTTTTTTTGGGGGTATTTTGCACATTTTCCACTGTAACCGCATTACAGATGTAGTGCTCTTGACTTGGACTACTAGAGCATACGTTGCCCATATAGCAAGTGGAGTCCAGGTTGTGTCACATCCCACTCGTCTACGGGCATTCACGTGTATGTAATGAGAAGAATTCAGCATATGTGAATGCTCCTCTAGGAATAGGATCACAACACAATTAGCTTAATGAATGTAAAGATATTAAATTACAGCTTCAGAGTCCCTGAGGAATTCAGTAGCAGCATTGTTGGTTGTCAAGTGACAGTCCCATAAACTGTGATTACATCATTTTCATTGCTGATTTGGGCATTAATGTTATTCAATTTCAGTGTTTTCAAGAAAAATAAGTGAACATGGTGTATGACATATATGCGATGAACCCTAGACCTATGTATGGACGTACATTGAAACAAACTCTTCCCCTAGACTACAAGCCCATGACACACACATTAGGAAGTTTCTATACAAAACGGTTATTTTCAGGCCCTTTACATTTCATAGCTGTCTAGACAAAGAAATAGGAGCTGAA
This sequence comes from Bufo bufo, assembly GCF_905171765.1. NCBI lineage: Eukaryota > Metazoa > Chordata > Amphibia > Anura > Bufonidae > Bufo > Bufo bufo. The sequence continues at coordinate 657,814,734 of NC_053390.1, forward strand.
AATGTTGTATATGAACAACCAAGATTATATCCTTTTATGCGTTAGTGCACAGAAATTCATGTTGACACCTCAAGTTTAGATAGGAAATCCATAAAATAGCTTTAGGCACCGTCCTAATATGCAGTCTAGTTCACTTCTGTTATTTGTTCACATCAATGAGGTTATATCTGGATGATCCCCTAAAATCCCTTTCCATCTCTCTAGTGTGAATTTATGTTTTTGTGCAGTTTTTCAAATTCTTTGTTACCTATATGTCATAAAATGGCTCCAGATATCAAACAGAAGCATCTGATTTATGTCACTTAAAGCACATTTTGGAAGCAGCTAATGCAAGATACTAAATTAATACTAAAACGGAATTTACAGAAAATGGTAAATGCAAATGACAATATATGGCTAAACCCTCACACTGATATTAAAATGAGACTTTCACCAATATATTCTTATATCAAGAATATACCGGAGCCCGCGCACCCCGTCAAAGTCTCTCAAAGTGCCACGGGACCTAACAATAACCTACCTATGCTGTACGGGCAATTACAGATAGGGGCATAAAGTCCGACACACAGCGAACAGCTCCCAGTTACCTCCAGCGTGAAATCACACATACAATGGGAGGAGGCTGTGAGTCCCACCTATCACTGACTCATGTGACGCAGGCGGCACAGGTGCCCATACACACACGTCGGTCTTGATTGGTCCTGCGCTGCCCGAGGAGGTATTTTATTTATGACAAGGCATCATAAATGAAATGTCTCCTGCAGCAGTCTGTGCAGCTTGTAGCTGCTGTAGACTTCAGCCCGGCATACATAATGGTAAATGTGGCGGTGCCAGGTGATTATGGTGGCATACAACTTACCACATAGCGAGAATTGCAAGGAGCGGGCCACTTACAAGGCAGGGATGGCTGTTTGGGAGAAATAATGGTGGCTATGTATCTTCCAAAGAGGCTGAGCGCACGCTATTAGCTCCCTAAAGACAGCAGAATCCACCAAGTGCTCCACAGCAGTGAATGCACTGCCAGCAACTTGGCCAGGTGGAAGTTAAGCTTGCACACCAACTGTAGAGTTGTTTCTTGGCCACACGTTGACAAGAACATTGTACTACATGTGGATGTGGCCTGGCTGTTGTAAAGGAGACAGAGAGAAGGAGGACTCTCTTGCTGTGCTAGCTGAAGGCCACTTCCATTTTCCCACTGGATCGGGTGATGCCGTTGCATGTGCTGCAATAGAGCCGTGGTATCTATATTTGGTTTGAATGGCCATGGCTTATTTTAATCCTGCAGATCTTGCACACGGCAATGCTTTTGTCTTCCAGTAATGTGGGAAAAACTGCCACATAGGAGATACTCCCGGACTCCCTACAGAGCTAGTGGCAGCCGAGCTTGGCTTAGGTTTGCAACGTTTTGAGCATATCAGTGGCATCACCATCCTCAAAAAGCCTTCACTTGACCTATCTTCCTTGTCCAGTTATCGCCCCATATCACTTCTTCCGTATGCCTCAAAGCTACTTGAACAACATGTCCATTCAGAACTGTCCTCCCACCTCTCCTCCTGCTCCCTCTTTGACCGCCTACAATCTGGCTTCCGACCCCACCACTCGACCGAGACTGCCCTTACCAAAGTCACCAATGACCTACTGACAGCCAAAACCAAGAAACAATACTCTGTCCTCCTTCTCCTTGACCTGTCCTCTGCCTTTGACACTGTTGACCACTCCCTTCTGTTCTCTCATCTCTTGGCATCACCGACCTGGCCCTCTTCTGGATCACATCATACCTCACAGACCGGACGTTTAGCGTCTCCCACTCTCGCACCACCTCCTCGTCTCATTCCCTCTCTGTTGGTGTCCCGCAAGGCTCTGTCCTACGACCCCTGCTCTTCTCTATCTACACTTTTGGCCTGGGACAGCTCATAGAGTCCCATGGCTTTCAGTATCACTCCTCCGCTGACGACACACAAATCTACCTCTCTGGTCCAGACATCACCACCTTACTATCAAGAATCCCACAATGTCTATCTTCTATATCATCCTTCTTCGCCTCTCGCTTTCTAAAACTTAACATGGATAAGACAGAATTTATAATCTTTCCCCCATCTTGTTCAACCCCCTCAACAGACCTATCTATCATGATCAATGGCTGCACACTTTTCCCGGTCAACAAAGTCCGCTGCCTTGGAGTGACCTTGGATTCTGCACTTTCCTTCCGACCGCAAATCCAAGCTCTTTTCACCACCTGCCGCCTCAAACTCAAAAACATCTCCCGCATCCGTGCTTTCCTTAACTTTGAATCTGCGAAAATTCTTGTACATGCCTTCATTATCTCCCGCCTAGACTACTGCAACATTCTCCTCTGTGGCCTTCCATCTAGCACTCTCGCACCCCTCCAATCTATCCTCAACTCTGCTGCCCGACTAATCCACCTCTCACCCTATTACTCCTCTGCCTCTCTCCTCTGCCAATCCCTTCACTGGCTCCCCATTGCCCAGCGAATTCACTTCAAAGTACTAACAAATACATACAAGGCCGTCCATAACCTGTCCCCTCCCTACATCTCTGAGCTACTTTCCCGATACATCCCACACGCACTCTCCGATCCTCACAAGACCTCCTTCTCTCCTCTCCTCTTATCGCCTCTTCCCACAATCGACTCCAAGATTTCTCCCGTGCATCCCCCATACTCTGGAACTCACTACCCCAACATATCAGACTCACCTACATTGGAATCCTTCAAAAGAAACCTGAAAACCCACCTCTTCAGACAAGCCTACAACCAGTGACCCTGCTGACTCTATACCGCCATGACCAACTTCACCCGCACCTACTGTGTCCTTCTCCCATACCATGTAGATTGTAAGCCCTCACGGTCAGGGCCCTCTCTCCTTCTGTACCAGTTTGTAACTTGTCTTGTTTATGATTAGTGCAGTTGTCTGTATTATGTATGTGCACCCCTTATAATATGTACAGCGCTATGGAATGAATGGCGCTGTAATAATGAATAATAATAATAATCACCAGTTCCCAAGCTGACCATAACAGAAGCAGAATGAACTATTAAAGGGGGGCAGTAACTACAGTAAAACATCACTTTTAAATCGATATAAGGGTAAAAAGGCCCCTACAGACAGACAGACATGTAAGAAATGGTGATATAGAAACCCGTGTGGTCATGGATTTAAAGACCATATCGGGCTTCAATAGGACCATCAGGTGGGGGAAGTAACCACACAGTGCGTAGCGCAGAATAGAGCGCTCAGCTAGATGCCTGGAAAAGGAATTACAGGATACCAGGAAAATGCTGAAAATATCACCGTGGGCACTAGTAATGGACTAGCAAATGATGAGTGCCAAGCCAGGGAATGGGGGAGGGTGATATTATGGTGTGTACACTGACCCTAATAGAACCCTACTTGGCCTAGTCCACCCTACAAATGCATCCTTGGAACGGGGTCCAAAAACCCTGCAAGGGGTGGCCCCGGCTGGAACTCTGGTCCTGCGCTGGATGCCCTGTTAAGGCCCTAAACAGCGATTGAAAGAACCGTATACCAATAAAAGAGGATACAAATTAGGGCTAAAAAACTTAATTAGGCTTGTAGGTAAAAATTAAAAGTGTCCCAAAAGCTGAATTAGGCTTGTAGGTAAGAAAAAAAGGTGTCCCTGCTCAGTAAGGGCCTTAAGTGCCTATCCTGTTTGACCTTTTATTGTCATAACAGAAGCAGATCTGGCCGGCAGTTTTTTTGGGAAGGTTTTGGTCATATGTTACCTCTGCTCTTTATTGCTGCCACTGCTGAGGTAGTTGGGGTGGCCGTGATGTTAAAGAGGTTGTCTCACTTCAGCAAATCGCATTTATCATTTAGACATATCATGTAAAGTTTATACAAGGCACTTATAATGTATTGTGATTGTCCATATTGTCTCCTTTGCTGGCTAGATTCATTTTTCCATCACATTATACACTTCTTGTATCCAGGGGTTACAACCACCCTGCAATCCCGTAGCGGTAGCTGTGCTTGCACAATATAGGAAAAGGCCGTGGATTACAGGGTGGTTGAGCAGTGTATAATGCGATGGAAAAATGGATCAAGCCAGCAAAGGAAGCAATATGGAATTTCACAGTACATTAGTAAGTGCCCACAATACGCTAGTCCATCTCTTCATTCACCTCTATGGGATTTCTGGAATTAGCTGAGCCAGTGTTTGGCTATTTTCGGGACTCCCACAGCAGTGAATGGAGGGTGGCTGCACATGCGCGGTCCACTCTCCTTTACTTTGGGGGACCAGTTCTAGAGATAAGAGTGGGTACCAGAGATGAAACCAGCACTTACTTGACATTGGTGGTATATCCTAGCGATATGCCATCAATGCCGGAGATGAGACATCCCCTTAAACATTTCCCTTCACTTGAACGTTGGTACAATGCAGTCAGACAGGAAAGGTCTCCTGGCATTCGTCAAACCCAGAGTCATCCATCAGACTGTCAGATAAGCATGGTTCATCACTTCACAGAACATGTTTCCACTGCTCCAGAGTCCAGTGGTGGTGTGCTTTACACAACGCCATCACCTGGTGATGTAAGGCTTGCAAGCAGATGCTCGGCCATGGAAACCCATCTCATGCAGTTGTCGGCGCACAGTTTTTGTGCTGATGTTGATGCCAGAGGAGGTTGGAAACTCTGCAGTTAGTGTCAGCAGAGTGTTAGTGACTTTTATATTTGATGTCCATGCCTCAGCACACTCTGCAATGTAACTTTACATGTTCTGCCACTTCATGGCTGAGTTTCTGTGGTCCCAAAAGACTTCCACTTTGTAGTATTACTACTCACAGTTGATCATGGAATATCTAGGAGTAGTGTTGAGCGAACTTCTTTTTTAAGTTCGGCGTCTAAAGTTCGGCTTCCGGTTAGCGGAGAATCCCGATATGGATTCCGAATTCCGTTGTGGTCCGTGGTAGCGGAATCAATAATGGCCGATTATTGATTCCGCTACCACGGACCACAACGGAATTCGGAATCCATATCGGGATTCTCCGCTAACCGGAAGCCGAACTTTAGACGCCAAACTTAAAACAGAAGTTCGCTCAACACTATCTAGGAGGGAAAAAACTGATTTGATACTACGGTGACATTCTATTCCAGCCCAACACTGGAATTCATTGAGCTCCTTAGAACGAACTACTCACATGTGCAGCAACCAGGTGGGTTGGAGTGTGGATGGGAGTGGTGTTGGTTGTACTCACGGTGGCGGCTGTCCAACACCCTGTGCCAGACACTGTGAAAAGAGGTGCAGTAGTTATGAAGTTCTCCAGGCTGATGAAATTTGGCATTCCATTGATGGTGAGGTGAGAAAAGGACAGGCAGGAGACCAGTGTTGTTGAAGAAACAAGGTTAAGTGAAAATTGAGGAGGCTCAAATCTTTGACTGCAACTCCTTTGACTGCAACTCCCTGGCTGAACCTTGGGTTATTCCCGAGGTTTCCGCACTTTCATATATAACAATACTAAACGTCCCAATCGAGTCGAAGAGTACAATTCCTCACAAAGGCCTACAATTCCCACAGCACAGTATAGACTTTCAAAAGCAGCTCTTGCAAACTGCCACAATAATGTAATTGCAGGAAGAAAGCCATTAGACCCATCCAAGGCCTGTGAAGTCTAATAGCCTTAGGTCTCGTTCACAATCCCGTATCTGTTTGACGTTCGTGGAAAATCTGTCCATGTTTCATCTATGACCATGTCCGTTAAGAATCCGTGTTTGGTCTGTTCTTTGCCCTCCTTGTGTCATCCGTATTCCAAGCTGCTGGCACTAGTATTTATTGTGGGTATTCGGAAACTATTTCTGTAGGACACTAGTAGCACTATTATCTAGTGGAGGGCAGACTGCTGGCACTAGTATGTATTGGGGGTATCCAGGCACTATTACCTAATTGGGGCAGGCTGCTGGCACTGTTTATGTAGGACACTGCTGGTACTAGCATATATTGGGGGTACTGTGGCACTATTTATTTAGGACACTGATGGTACTAGTATATATTGGGGATATTCTGGCACTATTTATATAGGACACTTGTCACGCCTGTGTGTGGGAGGGAGACACCACACTGGACGAAGAAGGAGAGGGAACATGAAATAAGGCCTGAAAGCAAGGGAAGAAAGAAGAAGGACACCCCCCCTTAGTCAAATCCCTAGTCACAGTCCTGACTGGCTATCAGTATGAACAGACCCCAAAGGTAGGTGAGTTCATACGCAGGAGTACCTAGAGTCCTAACTCACCCTATAAGACCCTGGCAATAGTGAAAGGACTGAGACTACCTGTTCCTCCAGAAAGGAAGGACGACCAGGAGTCCGCCTCAGGCCTACAACAAAGGGCAGGGGAAATAGCAACACACAGATAAACCAAAACAAAATGCAAAAGGGAAAGGAAACACTTAACTTTCCAGTAGCAATGGCAGCAACAGGAACTCAGCCAAGACCCAAACACCAGCAGACCACAGATACCACTGAAGCTATAAACCGCACAGCATTGTGGGAGAAGCAACTATAAATAGGGAAATAAGTTAAATGACCACAATAGCAACATCTGGAGGTTAGAGGTGTGGCCAGTATCAGAAACAACACAGACGTCTATTGATCCACAAGGAAACCTGTCAGATCAAAGCACGTGTTGCCAGTCTCACAGATCTTCTGTCACCCACTGTCGCGGGGACGTCCGTGACAACACTGCTGGCAGTAGTATTATTAGGGGTATTCTGCCACTATTTGTATAGGACACTGCTGGCACTAGTACATATTGGGGGTATTATGGCACTGTTTATGTAGGACACGGCTGGCTCTAGTATATATTGGGGGTATTCTGGCACTTTATATAGGACACTGCTGGCACTAGTATATAGTGGTGGTACTGTGGCACTGTTTATATAGAACACTGCTGGCACTAGTATATATTGGGGGTATTCTGGCACTGTTTATGTACGACACTGCTGGCACTAGTATATATTGGGGGTACTGTGGCACTATTTATGTAGAGCACTGCTGGCACTAGTATATATTGGGGGTACTGTGGCACTATGTAGGAGTCGGTAGGACACTGCTGGCACTAGTGTATATTGGGGGTTTCCTGGCACTAGTGTATATTGGGGGTATTCTGGCACTATTTAGGGCACTGCTGGCAGTAGTATATATTGGGGGCATTCTGGCACTGTTTATGTAGGAGTCGGTAGGACACTGCTGGCACTAGTGTATATTGGGGGTTTCCTGGCACTAGTGTATATTGGGGGTATTCTGGCACTATTTAGGGCACTGCTGGCACTAGTGTATATTGGGGATATTCTGGCACTATTTAGGGCACTGCTGGCAGTAGTATATATTGGGGCATTCTGGCACTGTTTATGTAGGAGTCGGTAGGACACTGCTGGCAGTAGTATATATGGGGGGTATTCTGGCACTGTTTATGTAGGACACTGCTGGCACTAGTATATATTGGGGGTACTGTGGCACTATTTATGTAGGGCACTGCTGGCACTAGTATATATCGGGGGTATTCTGGCACTATGTAGGAGTCGGTAGGACACTTCTGGCAGTAGTATTTATTGGGGGGTATTCTGGCACTGTTTATGTAGGAGTCGGTAGGACACTGCTGGCACTAGTGTATATTGGGGGTTTCCTGGCACTAGTGTATATATTGGGGGTATTCTGGCACTATATAGGGCACTGCTGGCACTAGTGTATATTGGGGGTATTCTGGCACTGTTTATGTAGGGCACTGCTGGCAGTAGTATATATTGGGGGTATTCTGGCACTGTTTATATAGGACACTGCTGGCACTAGTATATATTGGGGGTATTCTGGCACTATTTATATAGGACACTGCTGGCACTAGTATATATTGGGGGTATTCTGGCACTTTATATAGGACACTGCTGGCACTAGTATATATTGGGGGTATTCTGGCACTGTTTATGTAGGGCACTGCTGGCACTAGTGTATATTGGGGGTATTCTGGCACTACCGTTTATAGTGGGGATCCTGTGGCACTATTTGGGATGCAGGCCAGTGCAGCGTGGTGACTCCTATGTCAGAACTCCCCCCTGTCCTCGCCTTATCCCACACTAAGGAGCACCTCTGCCTGTCGGGCGCCCCAGTGGCACCGTGCCTAGGTGAAGCCTCCTCGGCCCCCATTGTTTGGGGCTGGCACCGCCGCTTCTTTGTCTGGGAGGGACAGCACCGCCCAGTGGAGCACGCAAGCAGTGACAGCAGCAGCAGCGCCGGAGCTCTCCCCTCCCCGGGCCGCGTTCACACACCTCGCCCCACGTGTGCACGGCGGGCCCGCCCGCTCCGTTGCTGCTGACACCCGAGCGAGCATTGAGCCCGAGCAAGAGCAGCAGCATGGCGGGGCTGCTTCTCCCTCACCGGGGCAGCCGCTGCTGCAGCGCGACAGCCGTCAATATTCTGCTGGGGCTGCTCCACGTCTTGCTGCCCTGCTTTCGACAAGGAGGGGGACAAGGTGAGCGGCGGGGAATGGATGCATACCAGAGTGTGGGGGCCCTGCTGCTGCTGCTGCTGGGGTGAAGGAGGAGGCTCGGGCTGAGGAGGAGAGGACGTGGGCCTGGGTGGCAGAGAGCAGGGCTTGTGTGCTGCACGCTCCCACCACTTCTGCTTTGTTCCTGGGAGAGCGTGCACGGTGCCAGTGTATTCCATAGGAGAGACCTGCATCTGGGGATCACAAGCAGAGGTCCCATAGCTTCCCAACTTCTACAGAGCCTTGTGGCTCCTGTACCCATGTGTATCCAGCATCACTTCCTTGGCACATGGGTCCTCTAGGCTGGCATACATGTCTGTCAGTCTTCTGATATCTGCCTTACATTTACCCATCTGCTGGGGATGGAAATTATTGTCCTGAGAAGACCCGAGTAGTAGTATGAATTCTGCGACTAAAGCGGGCACGTGCCATTTGTGCTTTGGCATTGTGTTGATGCCACTGTCTGTGAGGGTCTCAGGGGGACATCAAAACTGGGGTAAAGTAGAACTGGCTTAGTTGCCCATAGCAACCAGTTGGAGACCACCTTTCATTTTCCGAAGGAGCTCTGAAAAAATGTAAGGTGGAATCTGATTAGTTGCTCTGGGCAATTAAGCCAGTTCTACTTTACACCAGTTTTGGTGAATCTCCCCCTTTGTCTCCTTGTCCTCACGTGTCTGGCCAGCCTGTCTCTATGATGAGGTGCCTGCTGGCATGGCGTAGGCCTTGTATTATTTCTCTTTTGTTCTGATGCCACCACTAATAAAGGTTCTTTTGTGCCACCTCTAGTGATCGAGCCTGTCCCCAGCATGGTGGAGCTATGGCAAGCGGAAGACACTGAGCTTTTGCTACCCACTCAGGTGAGATAAAGGATTGACCATCATGTATTCCAGGAGCCTTGGCTTTTGCGGTCGGTGGAGACCCTTTCCTTTAGTGATGTGTCTGACAGCTGCAGCGTTATGGCGGTCATTCCTCCAGTGTATGTCCATCGGATGAGACCATGAACTTTCAGGATGCTGCCGCTGTAAACAAATGAGGGCCGGCCCTCGGACAACAATGAGGCGTACGTGTGCGGCAGCCTCTTGTCGGGGAATGCCCTTCTGACACCTAGGATCACCACCGGAGCTTCACATTGTGTTTAGGTGACATCTGCCTTGTGTGCCCAGGTTCTAATGCATTAGCACTGGCAGACTTCACTATGGCACAGTTAGATAAAACTGGAATGTCTCATCTGAGATGCTGAAGAATACAGTAGCCTATATTATGTATCTTGTAGCAGACAGTCTTCTGCTTGTCATTATTAACATGTGCATCTTCACGATACTAGGAAATATATAATGCATGCTAGAATCCTATTTTATATATGATATATATTAATATTATATATAGTGCTGTAGCCCTATTAGACATGGTTTTAGACATGCTATTCGGACAGTAGTCTGATTGTTGAGGGTCCTGGGCTGGGCGACCTCCCAAGCGGTTATCCTGGGAAAAGACTATCCCTTATATCAGTCATAAATGGCAGTTATTACGTAAGGGTAGAATTTATCATGAGGGTAAGGGCTCATGCTGGCCGTTCTGTGCATTGGGGACCGCAGTTTGCAGTCCCCAATGCCCGGGCAACATCCGCGCAGTTTGCAGTCCCCAATGCCCGGGCAACATCCGTGCAGTTTGCAGTCCCCAATGCCCGGGCAACATCCGCGCAGTTTGCAGTCCCCAATGCCCGGGCAACATCCGCGCAGTTTGCAGTCCCCAATGCCCGGGCAACATCCGCGCAGTTTGCAGTCCCCAATGCCCGGGCAACATCCGCGCAGTTTGCAGTCCCCAATGCCCGGGCAACATCCGCGCAGTTTGCAGTCCCCAATGCCCGGGCAAGTTTGCACAGACAGATGCAGACCCATTCAACTTGTTCTATATATTTTTTTTGCGGTACAGAGGCATGGATAGAAACCCCATGGAAACACTCCGTAGTGCTTCCGTAGGTTTTTCCGTGTCTCCGTTCCGCAGTGGACCTTACAGATTGCAGACTTATTCAAGTGATGGGGTGCACAAACGGCTGGGACCCGTATATTGCGGGCCACAATACGGGCCCAGCCAGCATACCTTCATGTGCATGAGCCCTAATAGTTGAAGTCCGTTTTCCTTGAGTCTGCGTTGGAGTACTTTGCACCATATGTCTCACGTCTTTAAAGGGGTTGGCCAAGTTTTTCTGTGGCTCACTGTATGACGGTCGCTGCTGCTGATGTACTAAGCAACTTCCATCCATACTCCATCTAGCTATTTTCTTCCATGCTGCTGCTCCTGCAGTGGCTGTGGTGTGTTTTGTAGCCCTTACATCTGATGTCATTGTATGGCTGTATTGCTTTCTCCATCCGGCGCCGCACCGTACGTGCTTTCTTCGACTGCGCAGGCAGCGCAACATGCGTTCAGGGCCTGGATGAAAGAGGACTTGCATGGTGCTTATGCCATGGGCGCTTCACTTGTCAGCTGCGCAGGAGAACATAGGACGGGACACTAGAGGCAGAGAAGAATGTTTACACTGCGCAGGCGCCGAGCACTCGTTGTGAAGCCTGCACAGTAAAAGAAAGGATAGAAGTTGCTTAGCACATCAGCAGCCATCACACAGTAAGTTACAGAAAAAGTTTGCAAAGTGGCCAATCCCTTTAAAGCTAACATTTTGTCTAGAAGTGTTACTCCAGGTTTCCTTCACCACTCTTATACTGGAGTGAGTTTGACATTTTATATTTTTTTGCAAGTTTTTAAGGCGTCTCAGTTATAAATCTGAATAAAAACTCAATAACATAGCTAATCACACCCACTTTCCCACCCATGTTTCAAAACTTTAGTGAGTGGTGTAAAGGCCCTATTACACAGGCTGAGAATCTGCCAGATAATCGCTAATGAGCATTTATAGGAACGCTTGTTGGCAATTATCTGGCGGTGTAAAGATGCCGCCGATGACCGATTGAAACCCTTGTTCGTTGGGTAATATGCTTGTTTGTGCAGGCACCTAAATCATAGTTTGGCGGCAGCAGTAGATCGTGCAGTCTATACAGCCTCTGCTGCTGACAAACAACGAGTCTGGGGATGAGTGATGGATTTAGTGATTCCTACTCCCCGTACTGTGGAGGAGATCGATGCATGTATATGCAGTGGTCTCCTTCGCTGACGTGCAGGCGACAATCGCCTGCTGAATTGTCACCTGTAAAGGAACCTTAAAAATGTAAAGTTGCATAGTTATTGAACAAGTGACCTCAAAAAGTGGCAAAGCCCAAATTTGGCTCCTCTTTAAAGGCAGAATTCTCCCCGTGGGATCTATAGAAACCTGGTAGGACTTTTACGAAGTGTGCCAGGGACATCACAAAACTTTTTTTTATGGTGGCACTTTTGTAGGTTGCAGCTGCTTAGGAGTAGTTTGTTGATATCGTCAGTAGAAGACCCGTAACCAGGTTCTCCAGTTATTTGCAGTGGTAGTGCCACTGCAGTTGTTGACCCCAAAAAAGCAAATTTTCCCAGCCTCAAGCACTCGCACTGCGGAATTCCCATGACTCTGTACTATGGAGCAGTGGTCCAGCGTGGCTCTATAGACTTCTATAGGTACCAGGTTGCAGAGACATACTAGTTGTATGGATACATAATCTGGCTGTGTGCATGAGTCTTTGTCTAGTTTGCAAATGTGGTTGGAGACCAGATCACCCAGAGGAAAGTCCACCCGCTCAAAGCCCACGTGGATCTTACTTTGATTGTTCTTATCAGCCGCCTATGGAAATACGTATAGCCAGTCTGGGTATAGAGGAGTGCCGTTTTTGTGGTTTCATTTTTATCAGTCAGATGGTAAGTAGTGCTGCTTTGTTGTGTACAGTTGTGGTGATTTAGCCTTCTCGTGCTGCTTTCTTGAGTATGCTCAGTTTTGTTACACTGTGATAATAATCCTGTTTCATAAAACTGAAAACATAAAATATTTAGCAGCCTTCTTTATTACAGTAATACATTGTTATATAAACCACATTGATTTGGGCAAAACTTGGAGGCTAGATGCCAACCACAGAATGTAAGTCCCCTGTAGAAGTGTTGGCAGTAACTAATGTAACACTGCACTTTCACCATACGTTTGCTAACAGCTATTTCGAGTGAAGTTCCACTTTTGTGCGACTTCAGACATTGAGTGCCTTAGGCTACTTTCACACCTGCGTTAGGTGCGGATCCGCACCTATAATGCAAACGCTTAGATCCGTTCAGAACGGATCTGTTTGCATTACCATGAACAAAAAAAAATAAAAATTTTTTTTTTTTTGTTCATGATAATGCAAACGGATCCGTTTTGACTTTACATTGAAAGTCAATGGGGACGGATCCGTTTGAAAATTGAGCCATATTGTGTCAACTTCAAACGGATCCGTCCCCATTGACTTACATTGTAAGTCTGGACGGATTAGTTTGCCTCCGCACGGCCAGGCGGACACCCGAACGCTGCAAGCTGCGTTCAGGGGTCCGCCTGCTGAGCGGAGGACAAACGGTGCCAAACTGATGCATTCTGAGCGGATCCGCATCCACTCAGAATGCATTGGGGCTGGACGGATCCTAGTGTGAAAGTAGCCTTACTTGTGTGTGTGTGTGTGTGTGTGTGTGTGTATATATATACCTTCCTGTGCATTCCGCGATTTTCTCACTCCCAGCAATAGAAACAACTAGGGCTGAAACGAGTACTCGAAGAACTGTCGAAAATAGACATAAAAAAATCCTCGATGCAAATTTTCTGCATCAAGGATTTGTTTATAGCACGTGACCACGAAGCGGTGAGTAAACGAGTTCACGTGAATCTCTATTACCCGCCGCTCCACTGTCTCCCGCCGTCGCCACGCTCCACAGTCCTGTTGGGCGCGCACACAGCGTCATGGCGTGGTGCACGTAAGTGCGCACTATGACATGACGTTGTGTGATGTCAGGTCCCAGTGCATCGCAGGAAGAAAACCAGTCAAGAGCTGCGGAGTGTCGGCTGCGCGCCTAGCAGGAAAGATAAGTTCTGTTTATTCTTTTGACCATGGCATGGGATGTCTGAAGGCATGTGGGTGGGACTGATGGCACTGGGGACGGATGACATGGGGGGGGAACTGATGGCACTCGGGGCTGATGGCACTCGGGAGGGATAGCATGGGGGCTGTTGGCACTGGGTACAGATGGCATGGGGGGAACTGATGGCACTCGGGAGAGATGGCATTGGGGGGCTGTTGGCACTGGGGACGGGAGACTGACGGCAGGGTGGTCTGATGATGGCATGGGGGTCTGATTTGCGGCTGATTGACTTGGGGTCGTCTTCTTATCAGAGTACTCTATTAATCGTTAGAATAATTGGTAGAATACTTGATTACTAAAATAATTGATAATCAATAGCTGCAGCCCTAGAAACAACTATTTTTATCCAAGCGGACCAGAATAGGATCAAAGACTTGCATTTTACTCCAATATTTGATAAACCCTGCGCTAATAGAGGATGCGCCAAATTTATAACGAGGTGCACAACTTGTCATAAATTAGGCGCATCCTCCGGCAGTCTGTGTGCCTAGATGGTAAACTACTCCGGTCGTCATTTATGCCTGTTTCCAAGTGTAAACGTTAGTGAATTTGCCTTGGCAGATAGCACAGGCGTTTATAAAGTTGCAAAACAGGGTCTCCTTTTTTTACCCCCAAAAACTAGTGTAGCCTTTTTAATAAATGACCCCCGACATTTGCGGAATGGACATACGGATGCGGACTGCACACAGATGACATCCATGTGCTGTCCATTTTTTTTTGCAGACCTATAGAAATGAATGGGTGTTTGTGCTGCCCGCAGCAAATGCGGAACAGACTTGGATGCTGAATACGGTCGTGTGCATGAGGCCTAAAGGTAGAGCTCCTACACTGTCTCCTGGCACAGATGAGGCCTGCGTTCTGCTAAGGGTGACCGACTATGCTGTTCTTTATGGACCTTTGGTATACATGTAAATGGTCCGCTCATTTCTAATTCTAACAGTAAACCCCTGTAGGCAGGAAATGTGAACCAACAGGAACGGCTCACTAGATCTGCATTTTTTACAGGCATGTAAACATTTTTAGAGAGTATTAAGAATAATAAGATGTATTGCCGCTTTATCATGTGCACAGAACAGGCCCCATGGCAAATGCATGTTACCTGAGCTGGGAGTGGATCCGTGTGCGGGCAGCCCTGCCCGTCTGCAGCGGCCTCGCCGTGTCAGATAAGATTATGGCAGGGTGGAGTGGGACCAGCTTAAGTCACTGCTGTTTGTCTAGTACATGCATTTGAGGCATTGGCTTATGTAATGTGTGTGTCATTTCCATTGGCTTTGTGCTGACTAGTGCTTTTTGGTAGTAGTCCCTGGCAGTGTTTTCGGGTGGCAGAGCTCTGGACTGGCTGCTTTTTTTCTAGAGCAGATGTCCTTTTGTGCACTTGTATTGTGTACAGCCGCATTCAGCGTGCGCGTGGTTGAAGAAAGAACTCGCTCCCTTGCAGTGGCACTGAAAGCGATTTCCTTGCTGCGTTTTTTTTAATTTTTTTTTATTCCTTGGTGACTTTTGTCTAATGCGAGCTAGGAGGAGCTGTGTAACCTAATCGACGCTTTCTGGGCTATGGAGGTTTTGTCGCTGCTTTGTGAAAGGTGTCTGACGTAATATCGTATCACAGTCTCGCTATGCGGGAGAGAATAAACTTCATGTGATACGGGTACCCTGAGGTACACGAGCTTCAGAAGCTTGGCCTCCACAGCTCGTAGGGTTCATGGCTATTAATCCTAGATTTACTAATTACTAATACGCTTTCAATTGCTGTAAGCCGAAATAATGCCCTTTCTTGGTACATGGTGTCCCTGGAACCGGAGGAGGTAGCAGTCCATAGACCCTGAAGTCATGCTGAAGACTTATCTGATGGCGGCTCCTTTGTCCCTTTTTGAAGTCCCTGGCCGTCTCTATCGTTGACCATTTCAGTACCACAAGCAGTCATGTAGGTTTTTGATTGGGGTTTTAATAGGCGATAACGTTTTTGTGCCCTCGAGTGACAATGGTGTGTGCACGGTGGCTTCTAACCCCATCATCATTAGTGTGCCCATGTCATTGTGCGCGATCTGTCACACAAAGGGAGAAGCACGCTTGTTGTATTCTCCTTCCCATTGCAACTGGAGGGAGGAGCAGATGCGAAGTCCCTGATGGACTCCCTAAATACCAGCACAAGGAGTTAAGCCTGCGTTCATTGTCATTCTGCATGGCTGCCAGAGAGGGTGAACAAAAGGGCTTGGAGCCGCTCTTCTCTGTGTTAGATCTGCAGTCGTCTTTCTGATGCTAGCTTGCTTTCTATAGTCGCTCTTGGTGTAGTTTAGGAGCAGGGAGCGATTCGACAAGTTCCTTTTGTTTGGAGGTGATTGATTCCCATTGTTGCATCGCCTCTCGGTTTCTATGATAATTAGCAAGCAGATAGTATACATTTTATCGCCTGTTATGTGCTTTATTAATCTTGTTAAATGTGATTATTTTATTTGGTGATGTTATAGCAGTATCATTTCCTTATTGCAGAAACTAGGGGAATTTAGTTAGTTAGCAGTCATTTAACCTACCATTCAGTCATAACTGGATTGTATGGGGAACTCTAAAAACGGATGGAATGGATGGTGGCAGAACATATAACTGTTCAACCCGCCTTTTAATATTTTTTTTTTTTTTTTTTTTTTTAAGTGTTTGTCTAGGGTAAGATTCTGGCAGCCATAATGCAGTCCAATATCAGAACTTCCCCTGGTTCTAATTAACTGAACTAATCACATTTGACCCCTATGGAGATCTTTAGAATCAAGGGATCTGTGGAAACAGACATGACTTTGGTGTATTACATGTTTTAGAGGTATGCATAATTTAGACTAGTATCATTCCACTATACCTCCAGCCATTTCTTGTTATAATTTTTTATTTCTCTGTCACCATTGCACCAACCTATACCGCAGCACTTTATACTGATTGTCACCACACTGAAGGTCCATTCAGACGTTCGTAGTTCAGGGTTCACATCCGTTCCACCATTTTGCGGAACGGGTGCGGACCCATTAATTTCAATGGGGCTGCCAAATATGCGGACAGCGCACCGCGTGCTGTCCGCATCCATAGTTCCTTTCCACAGCCCCCCGCAAAAAGATAGACTAGCTGATATTCGGTCTCCTGTACACTGCATGCACATAAGATGAGATCATTCTCCTTAGGGTCTGTTCACACGTCTGTAGTTCTGGGTCCGCATCCATTCTGCAATTTTGTGGAATGGGTGCGGACCCATTCATTTCAATGGGGCCGCAAAAGATACGTAGTTCCATTCCGCAGCCCCGCAATTGCAGGCAAGAATAGGCATGTGCTGACCGCAAAACACTTGTGGACATCTGAATGGACCCCAATTAGTACTTGTCCTATATCTGTACATTATTTTTTGATGTCATGATAGCTTGAGTTGGTGCTTAAAGGGTAAGTCCAGACTCATTAAAGAGTAACTACAGTTTGAAAAAACTTGTGTCAGTGACATATCAAAAATTTTGATCGGTGGGGACTGAGCTTTGAGAACCCCACTGATGGCTAAAATGAAGACTTAGAAGCGTTCAGCTGATCGCTGTCTCCTGCTGCTGAAGAGTGCCTCACTAGAAAGTCTTTGAGGCCGTTTTCAGTTCCCTCTTCAGCAGAGAGGGGAGACACGGTGCTCAGGTGAGTGCCTCTACCATGGATCCGCAAGAGACAGATACCGACTGTGTGAGTCCTGCACTTTGCCATCCCGCCCTGTTGTAAAATATGCCTGTTTTTGTTCGCAAAATGTACAGGAATAGGACATCGTTTTTTTTTGGGGGGGGGGGGCGCGTACATCTGGCCGCACAGATGCGGGGACCGCACATAGTTGAAATCCATGTGCTGTCAGCATAGAAATAAGTGGTCTGTGTGCATTTCACAAACAAATGCTGGTTGTAAATAGACCGAAAATATGGTCGTGTGCATGAGATGATAAAGGTAGTCCTCACCAAAGCACATGGCCTGCATCCTATGCATGGCACTCTAGTAGTTACTCTTCTGATCTTACAGTTTCCAGGTTTTCTCTGGCAGATGACCCTGTAGGTCACATAGTTCTATCACTTACCATAGGCTTCTATGTCTTATGTTAGTACTTAAAATAAGAAACCACTTCCTGTCACTGTAGGAACCCTTAGCGTTGTTGGTTTCCTATTAACATTTTGTTGTTAAACTACTTCCCCTTTTTCCCCCCAATGTGTACGTTATTGAATAGAATAGAAGCGCCATCGACAATGCCAGGAGACCAGAAACATTCAGACAACTGAAGTGGTTTGGAGAAGACCTTACAGTCCATTCTGCATATCATTACCAAGTGTTCAGTCACACCCAGAATACAGCCATTTCCACCACAGGTTTCTGTTACAGGCCTAGACGCCCATGCCAGTAATCTGCATGCAGTATGTGACTGGTTTGGTGGTACAGAAGCAGCCATTTCCACCAGCAGTGGTAGCTGAGATCTAACAGTTACCGTATATTCTCACCATCCGGTGGAGTAATACAGTGCATTTGCCTGTGGTAATACTGGGTAAATGTGAAGAAAGAGGTCCTATGCATACATTTGGACATAAATAAGTGTAAGCAGAAAAATATGTCCTGCACATACAAAAGTGGAAATACACATGTGGGTAATGATCACAGGAGCCCAGGAAGCTCATATCTGACAGTATGATGTTAACGCATGTGTTTTTTGTCTTTCTTTGCATGTCATGCGTTTTAAACCAAGACAGTATGTAACCCTCTGCCAACTTCCTGTACACATTGGTTGACACATCCCATTCTTGTTTTATTAATTTTTTTCAAGCAGGGGCAAAAAACAATAACTGTCTATGAATTAAAAATGCCAGCAATAGAGCCAAAAACAGCATAGCCTGCTGTGTCTACCCCCCCCCCCCCCCCCCCCGTGAAAAAAGCTGGTGGAAAAATAAAAAATCCACAAAAGGTTGCAAAAAACCCCTCTGTGAAACAGCCATAAATAAGTTGTTCTTTTTCAACTCTTTTGTCTTATATTATAGTGGCTTCAGATTGATAATTTCCTACTATAATTTCATTACCTACCTGGCCCCTATCTTCATACTGTATCCTTATGCCACCCATGACCATGCTCTTGTCCTTTGTTTTACTACATAAAAGGCACCCACCGATCAAAACTTATGACATGTAAAATGATTTTTAAAATGTTAGATATCCTTTAAAAACTTTTACAACTTTAAATCCCCTGCTGCTCCATTAGTGACAGGCCCAAGGTCCCCACTGATCTCTGTTTAGATTGCCGCAGTAATGATGCGCCATACCAAGAATGATTGGCCACTGGGTTAAAAGGATTATCCCAACTGGACATTTGTGACCCATCCAAAAAATATGCGATTAATGTCCAGTAGGTGTTGGTCCCACTTATAGAACCCACTCCTATCTCAAGAATGGGGCTTTGTCGTGCACCACCAGGAATGGAAAGATGGCCGTGCATTTGCTCGCTCTCCGTTTACATCTGTAGGACTTCTGAAAATAACTGAATTGCTGCTTATTTTATTTTGTGCCATGTGCAGCTGCCAGAGTTTTTTAGCCTGTAAAACTGTTTGATCATTGTATAAATTAAAATTTCCACTATTTTTGAAAGACTTAAGGCCTTTTGCATGTGCCAATTCAAACGAATACTCTTTCCTGATAATTGGCAAATGTAAGGCCGCATTCACACTTCTATGATGATATCTGGTCGTCAGAGGTTCATCCATGAAGAATCTGTGCTTGGTATACGTCTCATTTTTTGCTCTCCATGTGTCCTCCATATGTCACGTAGTGATGTGGGAGGGAACACCACACCAACAACAGGAGTGAAGGGAAAAGAAACTAGGTCTCAAAGCTAGGCAAAGGGAAACGGACATCACCTATGGAAACCCTAATCCTAGCCCTGACTCCTATCTGTATGAACAGCACCTGAGACCCTGGAAACCCTGAATTGCCCTGGAGTAGTGTCTGGGCTTGAGATGTCCTGTTTCTCTTTCAATATGAAAGAAAAAGCGTCTCCCTGAGGCCTAGTAACAAAAGACAGAGGGGAAACAACAAAATATAAAAGGGAAGTAACACTTAAGTTCTGAAGTAAATGGACGAGCAAGAACTCAGAAGAGGACCACAAACCAGAACTTCCAATACCAAACTGAAGCTATCAACCGCATAGCATGATGGGTGAAGCCAGACTAAATAGGGGAGTTGGAATGACCACTAAGCTACACCTGAGACAAGAGGTGTGGTCATTACCAGCAACCACACTGAAACCAGTGAAACCAAAGAGGCTGTCAGATCACATCACGTGCAGCCAGTCTCTTAGATCTTCTGACACCTGTCACTTTAGAGACCGTGACACCATATTCCACAGACACTTTTTTTTTTTTTTTTTTTTTTTTTAATACTTTACTCTAACTTTTAGCCCCCTTAGGGGCTACAACCCTCATCCTATTCACCCTGATAGAGCTCTATCAGGGTGAATAGGACTTCACACTCTCCCTGCTGCTCTGTGCTTTGTGCACACAGCAGCATGGAGCTGACTATGGCAGCCAGGGCTTCAATAGCGTCCTGGCTGCCATGGTAACCAATTGGAGCCCCAGGCTTACACTGCTGGGAGGCAGCCCTGAGCATCCAAGAAAGGACATGCTTTAAGCTGCTGCTCGGCAATCCTCAGACCTTCCTCCCGTTGAGCTGTATGGTAGGTAGAATAGATTCAGCGTCGGCGGAATTTCATTGCGGCTGTCCGCTCCAAAATTTTGCTGTAAAAGCCGTTGTGTGAACGTCCACTTAGGCTACCTGCAAATAGAGCCCCAAATGTATGTGCTGGAAGCTATTTGACATACCGTATTTTTCAACAACCTTTCCTATTCAGAGGGCTTCCCAAAAAAAAATAATTAAAGGGGTATTCCAGCATTTAGATAGTGATCACCTATCCTTCAGATAGATCATTAATATCAAATTGGTGGGGGGGTCTGTCATCAAGCATGCCCACTGATCTTCTGGTTTCAGCAGGCGCTGAAAATTGAACAGTGGACTGAGCCAGAAGCAGAAGCATGTACTGCAGCTCAACCCCCAATTCAAATGAATAGAAGCTTAGTTGCTGTACGCTAGCATGACCATTACACAATGAATGGAGCCCTCTGCTTCTGGCTCTGTCCATTGTTCAGTTTCTGGCCCCAATAACTGAGATCAGTGGGGGTTCCAGAAGTCAGACACCCCCTGGTCTTATATTGATGAACTAACCAGAGGGTATTCCATCAATATCTAAAAGCTGGAATACTTATTTAAAGCCAGAGCAAAACGCTTTTCATTGCTCAGTTATGGTAAAATTTGGCATTACCTATACTCATGTACTACCTTTTAAAGGGGTTCTCTGGGAATTAGGAAAATAAAATAACTGGAAATACTTAAATATTACTTTATTATATATTCCCAAATGCCTTTCATTAGTTATAATCGCTCGTTTTGTCTAGAGAGCAATTAGGAGAAATAAAATGGCCGCTGTCCTATTAGTACACACAAAACTTGTCCTAATCACACAGCCGTCACTTCAGAGCACTGAGGTAAAGAGCTGCCTCATCCCCCTCTCTGCTCTACTTGTCAGGGATTATAATCCTGACTATAGCTGATAAGATCTTCAGCTGAATCTCTGTAGGAATGGAGTTCATGAGGACACACAAAGTACCGAGAGGATGGACAGGACAGACTGTGGTAATGGAGGCTGCGTACAAGTGCTGATGCTCATTACTCCACCTGTTTTCTGTACTTTATATCGCCCCATGAACTCCATTCCTACAGAGATTCAGCTGAAGATCTTATCAGCTGTATTCAGGAACATAATCCCTGACAAGTAGAGCAAAGAGGAGGATGAGGCAGCTCTTTAGCTCAGTTTTGTGAAGTAACATGTCCTGCTGTGTGATAGGACAGGTTTTGCGGGTACTAATAGGACAGCAACCATTTTATTTCCCCTGATTGCTCCCTAGACAAAATGAGCCATTATACCTAATGAAAGGTATATAGAAACATATTTATAATAAAGTAAAATTTAAGTATTTTCTTAATTCCTGGTAAACCCTTTTTAGAATTCTCTAAAGGGGAAAAGTGCCTCCACAACTTTTTCAGTTTTTTAGAGAAACATTGGAAAATGTACATTAGTAAGCTGCCATGGAGCCCTATGCTTGCATATGAGGAGGTGTCGAGATCAGAATTGTCCAGTCTGTGGTATTTTCTGTGCATCTCCCTGGTTAGATGTGAAAGTTGTACAAGAACATAGCAGAAGAGGCTTGCGGTCAATATTCATTTGACTCATGCAGCTTCATTATCCTTTCTGTCGCAACATAAAGGGGACCTGTCAGCTCGGTGCTGCTGATCTCTCTGAGGGCAGCATAAACATGCTGACAGCTTCCTTTTAAGGTGACCACATATATTAGATTAATGTTTGCCGAACCCATCCGATTGTGATGTGTCTGGCCAACTTAAGACATGAGAATAAGTGAGAATTCTAGGACAGTAGATTGTTTAGATGGTGTTGTACCATAGAGACAAGTTTTCCCTCTTAAAAGCCAGATTGACTACTCTTATGATTAGCTGAACTGCAAATGTACTGCATATGTTGAAATGTGAGTTTATGAACTTTATTAGTCCACGGTGATCAGGATACTCTTAAGACCTCTTGCACACGAAGACCTCTCGCGCCCTGTTGCCGCTTGCGGATCCGCAATACACAGGTGCCGTTGCGTGGGCATTCCGCATCACGGACGCGGACCAATTCACTTGAATGGGTCCGCAAATCCGGAGATGCAGAACGGAACCCTACGGAGTGCTTCCGTGGGGTTTCGTCCCGTACCTCCGTTCCGCAAAAAGATAGAACATGTCCTATCTTTTTGCAGAACGGCCGGATCGCGGACCTATTAAAGTGAATGGGTCCACGACCCGCTTTGGCTGCCCCCCACGGTGGGTGTTCGTGCATTGCAGTCCGCATTTTGCGGGCCGCAGCACCACCACGGGCGCACACGTTCGTGTGCAAGTGGGCTAAACCGACTGTCTGAGAGGGTAATTAAATATGGTCTTTTCTACTCCCTTTACCTTTTGACCACACAAGACAGCAGTAGTAGCATTATATAATGCTGATTTATAATCTATATGTTAGCGGTGTGTTTAGTTCATTGTGATATTTATCGGTTCACTTCTGAATACATTTCTGTGAAATATTTTGGTTAATAGGGTTTTTACATTGCAAAAAAAAGCAAAGTTAGATCAGCACCTCCAAACAATATGAACTAAAGTACAGGGCACAATACCATGGTTGTAATGCAAAAGCATATACTGTATGCAGCAGCACACTACTCCATGCCCAGACACATGGATAAATCTACACTGCATCACTACTATACCTGCTATATGAAAATTAAAAGTCCATTGCAATGCACACATTTTTAATAAACATTTTATCAGGCCCATCTACCAATGACAAGGTGGCTTCCAGCAAACTGGACCTGCCTCTCCTGGGCCTAACCCCAGAAATTCGGGATAGTATAGAATCCAGCTATATTATACTCTGATTAAAAGCCCTGGGCAGTTGGACTGGCGTGCACGCTCCAAATGGAGGCAGCGCCTCCACCAAATGTACAGTACAAAAAACAAAGTTGGACCGGCACTTCCAAACAATATGAAATAAAGTACAGGTGCATGCTAATAGAGTAAGAGTTTTTACTTCATTGTTTATGTTGAAATAGTATCTTATCTGACCTATATGACTCTTAAAGGTGTCGTGCAAAAATTTTGATTTGGGCGAGGAGTTGACAAAGCTTCCACTTGGCCGGTCCTGTAAAAATTACTTACCTGCTTCCCCACTGACTCCCCGTTACTTCTCTTCCAGGCCTGCAATGCTCTGCTGTGCTCCTTTAACATAAGCATCCGGTTTCACATCACTGCAGCCAGTTACTGGCCCCTGCAGAGACAGGATCCTCTTGTCATAATATCACAATTTGTCATGACGGTAGGGTTGCCGGTCACGCCCAGTGGTTGGCTGCAGCAATGGCAACCCGGATGTTTATGGCAAAGGAGCCGAGTGGAGCATCACGGACCTGGATGAGAAGGAGCTGCTGGAAGTAGGTAAGTAATCTTGCCTTTAACCCCCCCCCCCCCCCCCCCCCCATTTTTGTACAACCCCTTTAATGTATTGCCTAACCTATTTTTAATATAATTTTTTTTTTTTTACTAGACTGATTCAGATCAGCATACAGGGGAGCATTTGGATGAACAGAAGTAAGTGATTTTATGTTTTCCTTGATTTATGAATTATATCACAGTCACATTTTGGTTCTGTAAGTGGAGGGCAGGAAGAATGGAGGTCTGGTGGTCTTTCTTTCTCATCCTGGCAGTTGCACTGTGTGAATGGGATATTTCTGACCAATTACATATTACTATGTAAACAGTAGCACGTGCAGAAAAATTTGCAAGCACATCAGCCCATGTTCCTGACTGAGTAACCACAATATGGAAAAACTGGCTTATTAAAGGAAAAGTTAGAAAATGTCACTTACCAGTCTGCAGAAAACAGTAAGAGAGGGCACACAACTGTTCTGCTGAGAACTACCAGATTTTCCATCAGTCTGATGCAATCCAAGCGCATACCGTCACAGAGACATGACTTTGACATACAAGGTATAATAATCATTGAGCCTTGTTCTCGTCACATAGTAATCCCTTATAGAAGTTCCATTTTTGGAACTTTTTATTTTAATCTCATGTTTTTGGTAATGGGACGACAAGTAACTGTGATATGCCATCACTTTATGATTTATTTCCTCTAGGACCCATACAAACCTGAGACTGAAGGTGACGCAGTGACGCTTGAAGTAAACGGGCCAGCTGCAGTTCCCTATACAGCTGAGAGGCCCGGAGCGCTGCTCTGCAGGGAAAATTTGGGACACAGTAGTAAATCAGTGCTGTGGCCACTTTATTTTCAGGTTTGGTGGGAATATCAGATCACTATAATCAGAAAGTGATGGCATGTCCTAGCTTTACTCATCATCTATCCTCAGGATAGGTCATCACTATCCTGTGGGGGTCCGACACCTGGGAAGCCCGCTGGGTAGCTGTTTTCACAAGATAGCAGCGCTCCTGTGAGTACCGCTGCCTTCTCACAGCTCACTAAGCACAGTGCCGTAAATTGTATAATGGCTGTGCTTGGTATTGCAGCTCAGTCCCATTCATTCTATGGGGATGAGCTGCTCCTAGGCCACGTGATCATTAAACGTGTCATCATTCGGCCTAGGAAAAGCAGAGAGAAGGCCGTGGCACTCACCCCTACGATCAGCTGTTCGAGAAGGCAGCGCCGCTCCGGTGAGCATCGGGCCTCTTCCTAGACCAGTATTGTTGTGTTCATTGGTCACATGGCTTAGACACAGCTCTGTCCCACTCGAGTTAATGGGGCTGAGCTGCAATACCAAGCATGGCTGTTATCCATTGGATGGCATTGTGCTTAGTGAGCTAATTGGCAGAGGTGGTTGGCGTCGAACTCCCACCGATCTGATATTAATAACCTGTCCTGACGATAGGTCATCAATATCAGAATCTTAGAAAACCACAAATCTTAAGATCAGAAGTGCCTGGTATTGCTGGAGGGGCAGTGTCAACTGTCTTTGGACTTTCTATTGATGTATAGTCCCTATTCACATTTGTTGGATTTCAGATTGATTCTATGCCAACATCTGCACCAGATCTAACAACCCACATCCTATGCATGCAACGTAAAATTTAAGGGCAAATATAAGTAGCATGCCACTCATTTCAGTTGGAAACAGCAAGGATTGGCTTGATTGGATGACCATGTGGGTAATCTTCGTGTGGAAATGCTGAGTATCTGCTGCACACCCTCAGCACCTGTGTGGCAGAAATCTGAGGGTCGTCTGTGGAAATACATGTCAGGTTTGAAAGAGATTTGTGAACACAGTCTTAGGCTACTTTTACACCTGCGTTAGGTGCGGATCCGTCTGGTATCTGCACAGACGGATCCGCACCTATAATGCAAACGCTTAGATCCGTTCAGAACGGATCCGTTTGCATTACCATCCGTTTTGTTCATCATAATGCAAACGGATCCGTTTTGACTTTACATTGAAAGTCAATGGTGGACGGATCCGTTTGAAAATTGAGCCATATTGTGTCAACTTCAAATGGATCCATCCCCATTGACTTAGGCTACTTTCACACTAGCGTTCAGAGCGGGTCCGTCTGATGTCTGCTCAAACGGATCCGTTTTGACTTTACATTGAAAGTCAATGGGGGACGGATCCGTTTGAAGATTGAGCCATATGGTGTCATCTTCAAACGGATCCGTCCCCATTGACTTCCATTGTAAGTTTGGACTGATCCGCACGGCCAGGCAGACACCCGAACGCTGCAAGCAGCGTTCAGGTGTCCGCTCGCGGAGCGGAGGCTGAACGCTGGCAGACTGATGCATTCTCAGCGGATCCGAGTCCACTGAGAATGCATTAGGGCTGGACGGTTGCGTTCGGGGCCGCTTGTGAGCCCCTTCAAACGGAGCTCACGAGCGGACACCTGAACGCAGGTGTGAAAGTAGCCTTACATTGTAAGTCTGGACGGATCCGTTTGCCTCCGCACGGCCAGGTGGACACCCGAACGCTGCAAGCTGCGTTCAGGGGTCCGCCTGCTGAGCGGAGCGGAGGACAAACGGTGCCAAACTGATGCATTCTGAGCGGATCCGCATCCATTTAGAATGCATTAGGGCTGGACGGATCCGTTCGGGGCCGCTTGTGAGAGCCTTCAAACGGAACTCACAAGCGGAGCCCCGAACGCTAGTGTGAAAGTAGCCTTAGGTGGCTGGGACTTTAGAGCATATCTGTCATTGACATTGCTACAGTTTAACACAGGCAGATAATCAGTCCGTTATCCGGGATGAACGTTCATATGAATGCTCGTTACCGATAATTGCCACGTGTAAACGCTTGGTGATCTGATTGGTTATGTGGTATAAAAAATCTTTGTCTCTCAACAGCATATCTCCCTGATAAACAGTGATTATTTATTCCTATGCAGCAGTGATCATTGCTGCATATAAATATGGCTAATGAGTGGGCAATGATCTGGAATGAATGTGCCCTGTGCCTATCGTTCTGGATCATTGTTCAGTGTATTGACATGTATAAATGTGCCCTAAGTTGCAGTCTGGTGCTCTCCTTAACCGCCTCAGCCCCCAGTGCTTAAACACCCTGAAAGACCAGGCCACTTTTTACACTTCTGACCTACACTACTTTCACCGTTTATTGCTCGGTCATGCAACTTACCACCCAAATGAATTTTACCTCCTTTTCTTCTCACTAATAGAGCTTTCATTTGGTGGTATTTCTTTGCTGCTGACATTTTTACTTTTTTTTGTTATTAATCGAAATTTAACGATTTTTTTGCAAAAAAATGACATTTTTCACTTTCAGTTGTAAAATTTTGCAAAAAAAACGAGATCCATATATAAATTTTGCTCTAAATTTATTGATCTACATGTCTTTGATAAAAAAAAAATGTTTGGGTAAAAAAAAAAATGGTTTGGGTAAAAGTTATAGCGTTTACAAACTATGGTACAAAAATGTGAATTTCCGCTTTTTGAAGCAGCTCTGACTTTCTGAGCACCTGTCATGTTTCCTGAGGTTCTACAATGCCCAGACAGTACAAACACCCCACAAATGACCCCATTTCGGAAAGTACACACCCTAAGGTATTCGCTGATGGGCATAGTGAGTTCATAGAACTTTTTATTTTTTGTCACAAGTTAGCGGAAAATGATGATTTTTTTTTTTTCTTACAAAGTCTCATATTCCACTAACTTGTGACAAAAAATAAAAAGTTCTATGAACTCACTATGCCCATCAGCGAATACCTTGGGGTCTCTTCTTTCCAAAATGGGGTCACTTGTGGGGTAGTTATACTGCCCTGGCATTCTAGGGGCCCAAATGTGTGGTAAGGAGTTTGAAATCAAATTCTGTAAAAAATGACCTGTGAAATCCGAAAGGTGCTCTTTGGAATGTGGGCCCCTTTGCCCACCTAGGCTGCAAAAAAGTGTCACACATCTGGTATCTCCGTACTCAGGAGAAGTTGAGGAATGTGTTTTGGGGTGTCTTTTTACATATACCCATGCTGGGTGAGATAAATATCTTGGTCAAATGCCAACTTTGTATAAAAAAATGGGAAAAGTTGTCTTTTGCCAAGATATTTCTCTCACCCAGCATGGGTATATATAAAATGACACCCCAAAACACATTCCCCACCTTCTCCTGAGTACGGAGATACCAGATGTGTGACACTTTTTTGCAGCCTAGGTGGGCAAAGGGGCCCATATTCCAAAGAGCACCTTTCGGATTTCACAGGTCATTTTTTACAGAATTTGATTTCAAACTCCTTACCACACATTTGGGCCCCTAGAATGCCAGGGCAGTATAACTACCCCACAAGTGACCCCATTTTGGAAAGAAGAGACCCCAAGGTATTCGCTGATGGGCATAGTGAGTTCATGGAAGTTTTTATTTTTTGTCACAAGTTAGTGGAATATGAGACTTTGTATGAAAAAAAAAAAAAAAAAAAAAAATCATAATTTTCCACTAACTTGTGATAAAAAATTAAAAATTCTAGGAACTTGCCATGCCCCTCACGGAATACCTTGGGGTGTCTTCTTTCCAAAATGGGGTCACTTGTGGGGTAGTTATACTGCCCTGGCATTTTACAGGGGCCCTAATGTGTGGTAAGTAGGTAAATGACCTGTGAAATCCGAAAGGTGCTCTTTGGAATGTGGGCCCCTTTACCCACCTAGGCTGCAAAAAAGTGTCACACATCTGGTATCTCCGTACTCAGGAGAAGTTGAGGAATGTGTTTTGTGGTGTCATTTTACATATACCCATGCTGGGTGAGAGAAATATCTTGGCAAAAGACAACTTTTCCCATTTTTTTATACAAAGTTGGCATTTGACCAAGATATTTCTCTCACCCAGCATGGGTATATGTAAAAAGACACCCCAAAACACATTCCTCAACTTCTCCTGAGTACGGAGATACCAGATGTGTGACACTTTTTTGCAGCCTAGGTGGGCAAAGGGGCCCAAATTCCTTTTAGGAGGGCATTTTTAGACATTTGGATACCAGACTTCTTCTCACGCTTTGGGGCCCCTAAAATGCCAGGGCAGTATAAATACCCCACATGTGACCCCATTTTGGAAAGAAGACACCCCAAGGTATTCAATGAGGGGCATGGCGAGTTCATTGAAAAAAAAAATTTTGGGCACAAGTTAGCGGAAATTGATTTTTTTGATTTTGTTCTCACAAAGTCTCCCTTTCCGCTAACTTGGGACAAAAATTTCAATCTTTCATGGACTCAATATGCCCCTCAGCGAATACCTTGGGGTGTCTTCTTTCCAAAATGGTGTTATTTGTGGGGTGTTTGTACTGCCCTGGCATTTGAGGGTCTCCGCAATCATTACATGTATGCCCAGCATTAGGAGTTTCTGCTATTCTCCTTATATTGAGCATACAGGTAATGAGATTTTTTTTTTCCGTTCAGCCTCTGGGCTGAAAGAAAAAAATGAACGGCACAGATTTCTTCATTCGCATCGATCAATGTGGATGAAAAAATCTCTGCCAAAAAAAGAAAAAGGAGGGGAAAGGCGTCTGCCAGGACATAGGAGCTCCGCCCAACATCCATACCCACTTCAGCTCGTATGCCCTGGCAAACCAGATTTCTCCATTCACATCAATCGATGTGGATGAATAAATCATTGCCGGGATTTTTTTTTTTATATATACAAAGTGTTTGCCAAAGTATATGAACACCGCCACCTCCTCAGCTCATATGCCTCGGCAAACATATCTTTTACTGCAGAGGAGAAATCTCGTCTTGCAGCGCCGCATACACCGACTTGCGTGTAATCTGACAGCAGCGCAATGCTTCTGTCCGAATGCACATCAGTGCTGCAGCTGGTCGATCGGTTGGTCCACCTGGAAGGTAAAAAAAACAAAACAAAAAAGAAAAAACCAGGCCGCAAAGCAATAACTTTATTAACTTTAGAACAGAACATATTAACTTTTTTAAACTTTTTTAACTTTTTTACTTACCGGTAATTTTTTTTTTTTTTTTTTTTTTTTTTACCTTTATAGAACAAACCTCTCCTTCCCCATGGGACAATGTGCAAAGCGCAAATCGCCCAAAGATGTGGCGAAGTACGTTATGCACTTTATCCCAGGTGAAAGGAGAGGTTTGCAGCAGCTGTGAGAGAAAGGGCCCTAATAGCCCTGTGTGCCTGTCCTGGTGAGATGTGATCCCTATGCTAGGTGTACCTGTGTGTGGTACTTCCGGAAACACTCTCCTAAGCATAGGGCAGGGTGGTCCGGACAGTCAGGACAGAAATAGCGGGTGTCACGCCTTATTCCACTCCTGCTACAGACACGACATTTTTTTCGGGGTGGCGGTTGGGTTGAGGTACCAGCAACGACACTGGGGAAATGTCGCTCGTGTAGACGGCTAACTACACTGGTGGATGGGGCCACGGAACCTCCTGGGTAAAGGAGGTTCTCGATGATCTCTTCCTGGAATTTGAGGAAGGATCGTGTTCTCCCAGCCTTACTGTAGAGAACAAAACTATTGTAGAGCGCCAATTGAATTAAATATACAGACACCTTCTTATACCAGCGTCTGGTTCTGCGGGAAACTAAATAGGGAGCCAACATCTGGTCATTGAAGTCCACCCCTCCCATGAGCAAATTATAGTCGTGGACTGAGAGGGGCTTTTCAATGACATGGGTTGCCCTTTGAATTTGTATTGTCGTGTCTGCGTGAATGGAGGAGAGCATGTAAACGTCACGCTTGTCTCTCCATTTCACCGCGAGCAGTTCTTCGTTACACAAGGCAGCCCTCTCCCCCCTTGCAAGACGGGTGGTTACAAGCCGTTGGGGGAAGCCCACGCGACTAGTTCGCGCGGTGCCACAGGCGCAAATCCGTTCTAGAAACAAATGCCTAAAGAGGGCCACACTTGTGTAAAAATTGTCCACATAAAGATGGTACCCCTTGCCGAATAAGGGTGACACCAAGTCCCAGACTGTCTTCCCACTGCTCCCCAGGTAGTCAGGGCAACCGACCGGCTCCAGGGTCTGATCTTTTCCCTCATAGATCCGAAATTTGTGGGTATAGCCTGTGGCCCTTTCACAGAGCTTATACAATTTGACCCCATACCGGGCACGCTTGCTTGGGATGTATTGTTTGAAGCCAAGGCGCCCGGTAAAATGTATTAGGGACTCGTCTACGCAGATGTTTTGCTCAGGGGTATACAAATCTGCAAATTTCTGGTTGAAATGGTCTATGAGGGGCCGAATTTTGTGGAGCCGGTCAAAAGCTGGGTGGCCTCTGGGACGGGAGGTGGTGTTGTCGCTAAAGTGCAGGAAACGCAGGATGGCCTCAAATCGTGTCCTGGACATAGCAGCAGAGAACATGGGCATGTGATGAATTGGGTGCGTTGACCAATATGACCGCAATTAATGCTTTTTTGTCAGGCCCATGTTGAGGAGAAGGCCCAGAAAAATTTTAAGTTCGGAAACTTGGACTGGTTTCCACCGGAAAGGCTGGGCATAAAAGCTTCCCGGGTTGGCGGTTATAAATTGTGTGGCATATTGGTTGGTCTCTGCCACGACTAAGTCCAAGAGCTCCGCAGTCAAGAACAGCTCAAAAAATCCCAGGGCCGTACTGATCTGAGCCGTCTCAACCCGAACTCCAGACTGGGCGGTGAAAGGGGGAACTAATGGTGCGGCTGAAGTTGGTGACTGCCAATCAGGGTTTGCCAGCACCTCAGGGATTCTAGGGGCTCTACGGGCCTGTCTGTGCGGTGGCTGCGACGGGGTAACTAGTGCACGTGCCACCGTACCAGCTTCAACTGCCCTTCTGGTGCTCGCTACTTCACCATGTTGTACGGCAGTGCTGGTACTAGGTCCAGGAAGGGCTGCGCTGCTGGTGTATGCCTCACCACGTGATCCGGCAGCGACAGCCCCACTCTGCTGCTCTTGAAGCGGATCCTGCGTAACCTGTGGTCTAGCGACACGGGGCCGGGTACGCCTGGTGCTGCCAGGGACCTCAACCTCCTCGTCCGAACTTTGGGTCAGAGAGCCACTGCTTTCTACAGGTTCATATTCTGACCCGCTAGATTCGTCAGATGAGGGTTCCCACTCCTCATCCGACTGGGTCAGAATCCTGTAGGCCTCTTCAGAAGAATACCCCCTGTTTGACATTTGGACTACTAAATTTAGGGGTATTCCCTGAGACTACCCAAGAAAAAAAGCAAGCCTGTCTTACAAAGGGGAGGCTAGCGAAGTACCGGAGGCCGCTGCGGTTGATAAAAAATATCAAAACTGATTTTTTTATCGCCGCAGAGCGTGTAAAGTGAATGTGCAGTGATCAAAAAAAAATAATTTTTTGTCACTGCGGTGGGGCGGGCGTGGGTGAACGCACGTGTGGGCGACCGATCAGGCCTGATCGGGCAAACACTGCGTTTTGGGTGGAGGGCGAACTAAAGTGACACTAATACTATTATAGATCTGACCGTGATCAGTTTTGATCACTTACAGATACTATAAAAGTACAAATGCTGATTAGCGATACGCTAAACAGCGAATAAAAGTGACTGCGGTGCGGTGGGGTGGGCGCTAACTGACGCTAACTACCTAACCAAGGGGCCTAAACTATCCCTAAAACCTAACAGCCAATACTAGTGAAAAAAAAAAGTGTCTGTTTACACTGATCACTTTTTGTCTTTCACTAAGTGATTGACAGGGGGCGATCAAGGGGTTAATTTGGATGATGGGGGTGATGGATGGTGATCAGGGGCTAAGGGCAGTGTTTGGTGTGTACTCACAGTGATGTCTGCTTCTCTGCTGGATCCAACCGACGAAAAGGACCAGCAGAGGAGCAGAGAAGCCATATAACAGATCATATTTACTAATATGATCTGTTATCTGGCTTGTGATTCGATTTTTTAAAAATCAGCAACCTGCCAGCGACGATCATTGGCTGGCAGGTTGCTGATGAAATACTCCTCGAACTTTTGCCGGCCCGCGATGCGCGGGCCGGCTGTGACCGAAATCTCGCGTCTCGCGAGAGGACGCGCCGGCGCGTCCAGGAGGAATTAAACAACCACCTCCAGGTCCGGAGGTGGTTAAAGGGATTGTCCCATTACAACATATCGCTTGTCCACAGCTGTCCGATTGCTGGGACCTTCGCCGATCCTGACAATAGGGGCCTGTGTTCCCACGTTTAAATGGAAGGGCAGATACACATGCGCATTCATGGAGATGGTGGAGTATAAGGGCTCAGCTTTCTCTGATAGCCCCATAAAGCAGAATGGAGCGCCAGTCCACGTTTGTGTCCGCCACTCCATTTAAATTTGAAAGCCTGGGCCCCCATTCTGTTGATCAGCCCTTTAAAGACAGTTGGCCAGATTTATCATTACTCTGACAGCTCACTCCACTTTAACATATGGCTAAAGTCCGTTTTAGCCAAGTCAGATTTATGATCGGCCCTTTAAGACTGTAATAAATGTGGTTTGACGGCAACAGTTTATCGTCAGTAAGCATCTTTACGAAAAAGTCGCACGTTTTTATGAAAAAGTCGCATGTTCTATTAAAAAGTCTCATAAGATAAGCATGGTCCTCACTGGAGTGAAATTGCGACTTTTTAAATAGTCCCAATAGTAAATCTGTCTAGAGATTCATTTACATAAGAAAACACGCCCACAATCAGAAAACTGGCGAGCATAGTGCAGAGCAGAAAAAAGTCGTAAATTTGTGCGCAGTTTTAGCGTTTGGGACTTTTTCACTCCATTATTCTGACCTGAGCTAATGATAAATCTGGCCCAGTGAATACACAATACAGAGGTCAGTAGTAGTTTCACTCTAGACGTACTTTTTTTTATTTTTATTTTTTTTTAAAAAATTTTTATATATCACAATACAACATTCAAAGATGGCATGGCATATAACTTCCCCAAATATAAACCACAGGATAGGGGATAACAAGCTGATTACTAGGTGTCTGTCCCCTGAAATCCTCACTGATCACAAAAACAGGGGTCCCATTCCCCTATTCTTATGGAGCGGCAGGGCCACTGCTGCTTCATTCATTGTCTATGGGGGCGCCGGAGATAGCGGATTGCAGCGCTTGGCTGTCTCTGAGAATGAATGGAGTGGCAGTATGCAAACATGACCTGCCGTTCCGTCATAAAGGGATAATGGGTCCCATCGGTCAGACCCCTAATGATCAGCTAGCTATCCCCTAGCCCTGTGATGGCTAACCTCCAGTACTCCAGCTGTGGTAAAACTACAACTCTCAAGATGCACACTTGTTTGGCTGTTCTCAGGACTCCACAGAAATGAATGGAGCATGCTGGGAGTCGTAGTTTCACCACAGCTGGAGTGCCGTAGGTTATCCATCACTGCCCTAGCCTGTTAGGCCTCTTTCACACTTGCGTTGTCCGGATCCGGCGTGTACTCCACTTGCCGGAATTACACGCCGGATCCGGAAAAACGCAAGTGTACTGAAAGCATTTGAAGACGGAACCGTCTTCCAAATGCGTTCAGTGTTACTATGGCACCCAGGACGCTATTAAAGTCCTGGTTGCCATAGTAGGAGCGGGGAGCGGGGGAGCGGTATACTTACAGTTCGTGCGGCTCCCGGGGCGCTCCAGAATGACGTCAGAGCGCCCCATGCGCATGGATGACGTGATCCATGCGCTTGGGGCGCCCTGACGTCACTCTGGAGCGCCCGGGGAGCCGCACGGACGGTAAGTACACTGCTCCCCCGCTCCCCGCTACACTTTACCATGGCTGCCAGGACTTTAGCGTCCCGGCAGCCATGGTAACCACTCTGAAAAAGCTAAATGTCGGCTCCGGCAATGCGCCGAAACGACGTTTAGCTTAAGGCCGGATCCGGATCAATGCCTTTCAATGGGCATTAATTCCGGATCCGGCCTTGCGGCAAGTGTTCCGGATTTTTGGCCGGAGCAAAAAGCGCAGCATGCTGCGGTATTTTCTCCGGCCAAAAAACGTTCCGTTCCGGAACTGAAGACATCCTGATGCATCCTGAACGGATTTCTCTCCATTCAGAATGCATTAGGATAATCCTGATCAGGATTCTTCCGGCATAGAGCCCCGACGACGGAACTCTATGCCGGAACACAACAACGCAGGTGTGAAAGAGCCCTTAATTGAGAACAATTTGGCACAATCTAGTTATTGTCCTGGCTGATTGGTTTATGTAAACTCTGCTTTGAGATCTATGGGTAGAAAACATCACACCAGTGACACTGAAACACTGTAAAATGCGACAAAAGCACACACAATATTGCATACTGTATGTTCAGAAAAATCCTCTATATATACGATTATCTAAATAGTGGATTTATGTGCTCAATATGGGAAAACGAACTGCCCAAAACAGCACCAGTAAAGTGCAGTTAATGCTCCAGACTGAGTGCATGATATGAAGGAGTTGTTCAAGTTCTTCCACGGGGAACAGTTTGGAGAAGCTCCTCGTTCCTGGCTGTGTCACCTGAAGACGTTTGGTTCTAAAAGCTTGTAAACCAGTCAAGTGTGTCTGCATGTCTGAACAAGCCGGACTCACCCCATGCAGTCTGCTTTTTTTACCTGGTGAAGAACCAAAAAACTGGATTGTGCGGATAGTTTAGCGTTAAATGGAGTTGCTTTGCCTTGACTACAGGGAATAAGCCCTACACAAAGCATTAGTCAAGTAATACATACATATTGCTCAGTCACAGTTGCGGTAACATTTGTTTAAAGAGGCCTGGGCGTATATGTAAAGTAAAACACTAGCCCATGTGCTGCCAATAGGCTCTTTGCCAGTTACCCTGTCAAACAAATATAGATGAATAGATAAATTAATTCTGCAGCACTACAGTTGCTATAACGCACACTGTAACTTCTATTCTAAGCTAGCTACCCATTTCTCGCAGTATATGTAAGTTACACGCATTTGAAAGATAAGATCCCATTAGTGTAAAACAGCGTTGTCTGTGTTTATATGACATGTATGAATGGAATTCAGCATATGTCCAATGTTCCCTCTATGTCTTTGTAACTAGTGAGAGGAGCAGCTAGGGATCTGGGTGGTACTCAAATTACAACTTTTCTCCTAAAAAACAAGCCCTCATAAGGCTATGTGAATGGAAAAATAAAACCGTTATGGCTCCTGGAAGGCATGGAGTAAAAAATGAAACTACTAAAACCCAGCCAGATTGTCTATGCCCCTGGTAATCTAGGGCAGTGCATGGCTTAATTTTGATATTCTTGGTGGTCTAGGGCAGTGAAAGGGTTCATTTCAGTATTCCCTAGTGGTCTAGGGTAGCGAAGGAGTGTTCCTAAAATTTACTTATATTTTTTTTCACATTTTCCATACGAAATAGACACCTAAAGTTCAGGTTTCTATAGAGCTTTAGTATCTATACACGTATATAATGCTGACAGGTCAGCAGTGTGCTGGTGTATGGATTCCACTGGGGCCACAGTGAGCAATGTACACTGCGTGCAGAATTATTAGGCAAATGAGTATTTTGACCACATCATCCTCTTTATGCATGTTGTCTTACTCCAAGGAGCCATAACGGTTTTATTTTTCCTACTACCAATTAAGCATATTAGGTGATGTGCATCTCTGTAATGAGAAGGGGTGTGGTCTAATGACATCAACACACTATATTAGGTGTGCATAATTATTAGGCAACTTCCTTTCCTTTGGCAAAATGGGTCAAAAGAAGGACTTGACAGGCTCAGAAAAGTCAAAAATAGTGAGATATCTTGCAGAGGGATGCAGCACTCTTAAAATTGCAAAGCTTCTGAAGCGTGATCATCGAACAATCAAGCGTTTCATTCAAAATAGTCAACAGGGTCGCCAGAAGCGTGTGGAAAAACCAAGGCGCAAAATAACTGCCCATGAACTGAGAAAAGTCAAGCGTGCAGCTGCCAAGATGCCACTTGCCACCAGTTTGGCCATATTTCTGAGCTGCAACATCACTGGAGTGCCCAAAAGCACAAGGTGTGCAATACTCAGAGACATGGCCAAGGTAAGAAAGGCTGAAAGACGACCACCACTGAACAAGACACACAAGCTGAAACGTCAAGACTGGGCCAAGAAATATCTTAAGACTGATTTTTCTAAAGTTTTATGGACTGATGAAATGAGAGTGAGTCTTGATGGGCCAGATGGATGGGCCCGTGGCTGGATTGGTAAAGGGCAGAGAGCTCCAGTCCGACTCAGACGCCAGCAAGGTGGAGGTGGAGTACTGGTTTGGGCTGGTATCATCAAAGATGAGCTTGTGGGGCCTTTTCGGGTTGAGGATGGAGTCAAGCTCAACTCCCAGTCTTACTGCCAGTTTCTGGAAGACACCTTCTTCAAGCAGTGGTACAGGAAGAAGTCTGCATCCTTCAAGAAAAACATGATTTTCATGCAGGACAATGCTCCATCACACGCGTCCAAGTACTCCACAGCATGGCTGGCAAGAAAGGGTATAAAAGAAGAAAATCTAATGACATGGCCTCCTTGTTCACCTGATCTGAACCCCATTGAGAACCTGTGGTCCATCATCAAATGTGAGATTTACAAGGAGGGAAAACAGTACACCTCTCTGAACAGTGTCTGGGAGGCTGTGGTTGCTGCTGCACGCAATGTTGATGGTTAACAGATCAAAACACTGACAGAATCCATGGATGGCAGGCTTTTGAGTGTCCTTGCAAAGAAAGGTGGCTATATTGGTCACTGATTTGTTTTTGTTTTGTTTTTGAATGTCAGAAATGTATATTTGTGAATGTTGAGATGTTATATTGGTTTCACTGGTAAAAATAAATAATTGAAATGGGTATATATTTGTTTTTTTGTTAAGTTGCCTAATAATTATGCACAGTAATAGTCACCTGCACACACAGATATCCCCCTAAAATAGCTAAAACTAAAAACAAACTAAAAACTACTTCCAAAAATATTCAGCTTTGATATTAATGAGTTTTTTGGGTTCATTGAGAACATGGTTGTGGTTCAATAATAAAATTAATCCTCAAAAATACAACTTGCCTAATAATTCTGCACTCCCTGTATAGACAAGACTCCACATCTCTGCTACTGCCTGTGTCAGCTCTGCTCTGCTAACACCAGTGAAGGTGTTAATGTCTGTGGCACTGGCACTGTTTTGTCTAGGGAGCAATCATTAGGAGAAACAAAATGGCCTCCGTCCTATAAGTACACACAATCCCTAGTCACGGATTATGATCCTGAATATAGCTCAGGTCTTCAGCTGAATCTCTGTAGGAATGGAGTTCATGAGGAGACATGAAGTACAGGCAGGTTGGACAGGACAGACACTGGTAATGTGGGGCTATGTTAATGGAGACTGCATACAAGTGCTGCTGCTCCTCAGTCGCATCCCCTTCACCCTCCTCTCTGTACTTCGTGTCTCCTCATGAACTCCATTTCTGCAGAGTTTCAGCTGAAGATCATATTAAACTGTATTCAGGATCATAGAGGATGAGGCAGCTCTTTAGCTCATTGCTCTGAAGTAAGTTGGCCTCCTGTGTGATTAGGACAGGTTATTGCTCCCTTGACAAAACAAGCCATTATTATAGCTAATGAAAGGTGTTTGGGAATATATTTATAATAAAGTAATATTTAAGTATTTTAATTTTCTTAATTCCCGGAGAACCCTTTTAACGACCCAACAGTCCAGACCTGGGTCTCAGTTATTACTTTCTTTTTCGGAACCTGAAAAAAATGTCTGTGTGGGCAACGATTTCCTGATGATAATTCAGTCAAAGAGGTGGTAACAGGGTTCCTCAGGAGCAAGAACTCTCTACCTATTCTGAGGGTATCCGATCACTGGATGCAAAGGGGAATAAGTGTGTTGAAGCCAAGGGGGATTGCACTGAAAAGTAGTAAGTTCAGTTTTCTCAGAAAATTTTGTTTTCATATTCAAGTAGATACCGTATTGAACACCCTTGTTAAAATTACTACGTTTACTAATCTTTTAAGACTTAAGAGTTGTGTTGAAACTGAGCTGCTTTTCTCAGCACTTGGGAGGATCTACCTGTTTGCCGGTTAATAACTCTGTAAATGAGGTGTACAAGATGTCTTGACTCATAGGCTCGCTGTGCTTGCTTTTGTACTGCAGTTACTTAACTGTTTAAAATTAATTTAAAGCACTGTCTGGTGGAAGCAGGGTATGGATTCTTCACTCACACTGTTTAATGGTTGGCTTCTGTAACTCGAATGACAAGAGGATGGTGAGCAAGGGACTTAAATTGTTTGGTACACAATTGGGGGGCCATGACCAAGTAAACCCAAGCTTTCCAGGCCTTTAATAACACCATAAACTAAACGCCTACAAATTTCTCAGTTTAAAATGATGAAAATTATCACCAAAATTTCATAAATACCTCTTTATTAACAAATTGGGAAACTACCCAAAAACCCATAAAAGCACATTAAAACAAATGCAGGAAGGGCCGCTACACCTATAGTATACCTAAGAATAATACTTAGTATTAAATAATATATAAACTCTCACACAGGCCTTAGCTATAAAGTGCATGTGCCAAAACCAAAATAATAGTAGTCAGGCTAGATTAAAGCGTTAAAGGGTACCTGTCAACACCAAAATGGACCATAAATGCCAGCATTACCTTACAGTTATTGACATCCGATATCTAATGATGGTTTTGTCTAAGATGTCCGAGGCGCGTGATTGCTGTAAAATAACTTTTATTGCCCCACAGGCTGTATGCAAATTAGGTTCTTGAAGTCAAGGCAGCGCTTTCACGCTTGAAGTTAAGATCACACCGTCCCCTTCCTGCCCCTTCGCATTTGATTGATGGACTTTTGGATGCTTTCAGGTGCGATTCCATCCTGAGATCTTGCGAACATCTCGTTTTTGCCGCCTGCATATTGATCCCCGCTGTAGTGTAGTATACTTGCCTTCTGTGTGCGGCAAGGTTCTTTGGCGTTGACCTACTGAAGCTAAGTACGTTACTACGGGGATCAATGCGCAGGTGACGGAAACAAGAGGATACAGCGCATACGCGAGATCTCAGGATGGAATTGCGCCTGAAAGAATCCGAAAGGCCATCAATCAGGATGTGGCAATCTTGACTTAAAGTGTGAAAGCCGCTGTTCCCTTGACTTCAAGAACCAGGGGAATAAGTTATTTTACAGTTATAATGCTCCTCGGACATCTTAGACAAGAACTTCATTAGACACCTGATGTCAACAGCTGTAAGGTAATGCCTGGCCGATTATGATCCATTTTGGTGTTGACAGGTTCCCTTTAATTAGTGCATCATATCTAGGTACCTACCTTGTCTAAGTATAAATAATAGATATTATCTAGATTTCTTATAGTATGTTATATGAAGATGCAAGTCAAATCCCATCAACCTGGAATATACTGGTAATTTAAATAGTATAGTCTTCTCCATTATTTAAAGTGCTCGTGACTATAAATACAGATCAGGTGGAGACATAATAATTAGTAGTGTTGGACTCCTAAACCTCTACACGTTTTGCCAACCAGACAGCTTCATCGGAAGGAATTGCTCCCAAGAGTGGCTCCATAAGTTAAGACGTTTTAGACCTGGCAAAATCACATGCATATTCCCTGCTTGCAGTTCTGTTGGGCCTCCTTCACATGTCTGTGATTACATCTGTGACAAGATGGTCAGTGGTTCATCTGTGAAGATGTCCATGAAGGATTCACGTGTCCATTTTTCCCAGTGTGTCATATGTATTCCGTAGACACTGCTTGAACAAGGATCCGAGAAAGGTAGACCAAACATGGATGGCATCCCTGTGGTTTTCATAGTCCTGTAAACTATGTGTGTGAGTGTTCTGTAATTGGCGTCAAAGATAGGGCGTGCTTCCGTGGTGTCTAGGGTTAAGAGAAGAGCGCTTTGGATCATAGATCCGAAGTCGCTTCGGTCAAAACTTCGTTTTAATTCCATACGGAGATCCGTCTCTGTACAGCATTCAAGTGTATGGGCTCTGGTGCGGTGAAATTCATTATCTTATTATGAATAACTTCAGACTTTGACTTTTAAACTTGAATCCGAAGTCTGCTTCAGTACCGAGGTATATGCTGGTACCGAAGCCGACTTAAGAATCAAGTTTTAAAATGGTCTTTTGATGGCCGAAGTTATTCACTGAAGTCCTGCGAGACTTCGAAGATAAGGAATTTCACCTCGTTGGAGCCCACACTTGAATTCTGTATGGAGACGGATCTCCGTATGGAATTCAAACAAAGTTTTGACCGAAGCAACTAAAGATCTATGATTAACACATTACATTGAATACACACATTAAAGTCAAAGGATATGTGAGCTGTCCATGGAGACCACGTGAAGATCACTGATAGGATAATTAGCAATGTTTAAGGGAGGGCTCACTCATGAAACCGCTGCAGTGGGGCCACCAGTGTTTAACAATGGGCCTGGAGAGGAGGACCAGGTATTTGCAGAGAAAACCTTATTTGGATGAAACTGGAAATCTCTTACTATAAAACATATGTCGATTTTGGCAGTGTAATCTTTACATGCATAAGTGAAAATGTTTTCTGACTTTTGACCATCTGGTCAGGTGGACTACATTGCTGGCTGGACTGAAGAGGGGAGGTGGAAATCATTTTGTTGTAATAGTATTTTCATCTTCTGTCTTATGAAATGTCTATGTCATCTTGTTTGTGCTGGATATGTGGGCTTTATTGAAGTCCAGTGTTTAGGAAAGAGTCTGACTTCCCTTGTCTCTTAGGCACAAGTTGTTTTTCCATGGAGTTTAAGGAAAAATAAAAAATAAAAGTTGAAGAGATGTGGTTTGTAGGCTCTGCATGTTTTTTCAGTTGTGAATTTCGTTCTTTCCATAAATGCAACTGCATGAGAAACGAATCCTCTTTTTAATCTTGTAGTATATATCCCTTTAACTTCCTATGAGCAGCTCATAAAATACTGTGTAGTCTGAAAACTGACAATGTAAGGGAAAATTCTGACATGGCGGAGTGGAGGGGGGGAATTTATTAATGCTGTTCTGCAAGTTTTGGGGATTTTCTGCCACTAGTGGCATCTTTTCAAATGAGTGGGCAGGGCATACTGCTAGGGGTGGGGCATGATTGGGCTAATAAATGTGTCGAAATGTATGTGGTGTAAATTATAGATGAACTCTACACCAGCTCATACCAGGCTTAGATTTCAGTTTGGGCACCTGGACAGCCCAACTTAAAGGGGTTGTCCCACAAAAAATATTCTACAGTTTTCAAACTAGCACCTGGATCTGAATACTTTTGTAATTGCATGTAATAAAAAAAATTCTATGAGTTATTCAATATAATTTATCTGTACAGCGCCACCTCCTGTTTGTTAGTTTTTTCCTTATTTCTTTGACCTGCTCACTGAGAAGGCCGCACATGCTCAGTTTAATCCTTTAACCGCCTCCTGAGCTGTCATGGGGAGAGCTGAGACACGCCCCCTTAACTACAGCAGAAATATAAATCTAGCAGAGCAATGAATGGGGAGATCTCTGGATCCATGTGAGGTACAGGGCTGGTTGTAGCTTTGTTAGAAAGAGATTGTCATGTACTAGATGATTTTTTTTTTTACATTAGTCATGGCATAACCCCTTTAAGACAAATATATTTAGAGGCCTGTGCCTCTTAGTAAATGTGCCACATCTTAGGCTGTATTCA
The DNA here is from genome assembly GCF_905171765.1 of Bufo bufo. Taxonomy (NCBI): domain Eukaryota; kingdom Metazoa; phylum Chordata; class Amphibia; order Anura; family Bufonidae; genus Bufo; species Bufo bufo. Next base: position 657,857,094 of record NC_053390.1, read on the forward strand.
CATGTTCAAGGAGGAGGGACCTCCTTGCAGATTTCATCAAAAATGCAGGTCAAACTAGAGCAACATTGCACACTGTTTTGTCTAGTAAAATGCCAAGTCGCATGATGGAAACATGCCGGACCCTATTATAGTGGGGTCCATCACGTGACACATTTGGTGCTTCCATTTGAATTGTTCTGCTCCTATAATGTAGTAGAACAACAGAAATTCAAGCACTGATGTGAATGCAGCCTTACTTTAACTGACTTTTGATTCTGGCGTTGGGCACATCATCATATTTATGATTTGTATCCAATCCACATTTTTTGTTGATTGAATGCGGACCCTTTCATTTCAAAGGGTCCGCAAAAGATGTGGACAGTGCACCGTGTGCTGTCCGCATCTGTATTTCCTTTTGTGCGGCCCCACAAAAAAAAAAATTTACATTTGAATTTATCCTTTTCTTGTCCGTTTTGCAGACAAAAATCGGCATTTGAAATATACAGGTGAAACTCGAAAAATTAGAATATCGTTCAAAAGTTCATTTATTTCAGTAATGCAACTTAAAATTTGAATATTGTGAAAAGGTTCAATGAGATTGTGACTTTGGGGTAAGCCATATTCATCCAAATTATAACAAATGCTTGAAATATCTCGCTTTACATGTAATGAATCTATCTCATATATCAGTTTCACGTTTTAAGTTGCATTACTGAAATAAGTTAACTTTGCATGATATTCTAATTTTTCTAGTTTCACCTGTATTGCTGGACCTGCAGTAAGGGAAGATGCGGCATACACACGGCCGGTATATGTGTTTTTTTTGGATCTGCAGAAATGGAAACTGTTGTTTGTATGAGGCCTAAGGCTACTTTCACACTAGCCTTTTTGCTGGCTCCGTCATGGTTCAGTAAAAACGCTTCCGTTACTGATAATACAACAGTCTGCATTCGTTATGAATGGATCTGGTTGTATTATCTTTAACATAGCTAAGACGGATCCGTCATGAACTCCATTTCTATTGTGTCAGAGAAAACTGATCCATCCCCGTTTACTTGCATTGTGGGTCATGAAGGATCCGTCTTGCTCCGCATCCCAGGACGGAAAGCAAACCGCAGCACGCTGCAGTTTACTCTCTGGTATGAGAACGGAATGCATTCTAGTGCACTCCGTTCTGTTCAGTTATGTTTTGCCCCCATTGACAATAAATGGGGACAAAACTAAAGCGTTTTTTTCTGGTATTGAGACCCTATGATGGATCTCAATACCGGAAAATATTAGCACTACTGTGAAAGTAGCCTTAGACTGGCATATAAAGGAACCAGTCTGAATTGTATCTACGCCTGTGTAAGATACACGTTTTCGAATAATGGTATGCTGTTTGAGCGCAGAGCTTTTCAGCCCAGCCTCCTTCTACCCAGTATCAAGGCAGCATACTGTGAAATACTAAAACATGTTAAAATACTGTAATTGATTTAAATCATTGCTCACTATAGACATGTTCTATTTTTCCCCGGAACTGTGGTCCGGAAGATCGGGGCCGCGCTCCGGAAATGCGGAGAGCACACGGTGTGCTCTCCTCATCCATTCCTAACCCTTTGAGAATGAATGGGTCCACACCTGTTCCGGATATTGCGGAACGGATGCGGACCCATTCCACGGACGTGTGAATGGAGCCTTAGGCCTCATGCACACGACCGTTTTTCGGGTCCGCGTCCGAGCCGCAGTTTTTGCGGCTCGGGTGCGTATTCATTCACTTCAATGGGGCCACAAAAGATGCGGACAGCACTCAGTGTGCTGTCTGCATCCTTTGCTCCGTTCCTCGGGCCCGCAAAATAAATATAGCATGTCCTATTCTTGTCTGTTTTGCGGACAAGAATAGGTATTTCGACAATGGGCGTTCCGTTCCGCAAATTGCGGAAGGCACATGGTTCGTGTGCATGAGACCTTATACACACACATTCATACAGTGATTCTGCTGTGTTTCTCCTGTTTGCTACCTTTTTAATTCAAAGGCTTTTTATATTTTTTGTTTCTTATTTTGAGTTTAATTTTGTGTATATTGCTGTTTACAGAGGATCTGTTATCTGAATTTGCTGCTCTATATAAGCACATTTCAGAGATAGCACTGCTCTCCTATTAGCCCAAATGGCACAAAAATGTTGGTGCCATTTGGCTAATATGAGCTACCAAAGAATGTGGCGGAGTCGTAACTCTGTGTCACTGCTGTTTTTGTAAGGGAAGGCATGTGCACACTTCTTTCATGAATACAACACATTTGTATAGCTGTGAGTCTTCTGCATTTGACTGATCCTATTTGCCTTGTTACTACCAGTTCTGTTTGGTTGAGCATGCACAATGAGATGCCATCTATTTTTCAGTGTATGGACTGCGCTGTGGATCTCGCGGTGTGGGGTGGGCTTTGGCATGCACATTGTAAACTAAATTTGGAGCTTGTCTGAGCTCAGCATATCCTTGGATTTAACACATTTTGCTGTGTGTATTTCTGGGTGCTGCTTCGTTGCCACTAGGGTTGCACCAAGTATCGAAATTTCAATACCCAATCAGCAGACTTGAGCATGCTAAACTGTTGACAGCACTATGTAGGGGGACAGTTAGAGCAGTACATATCTGATCAACAGTAGTAGTGTGAATATGAATGTTTAGGCTACATCACACCTGCACTAAAGCTGTCCAGCAGGCTGTTCCGGCAGAGGAACAGCCTGCCGGAGTTCAGTGTCCGGTTTAGCAAGATAGTTTTGTTTGCCGCCAGACCCCATTGACTATAATGGGATCCAGATGGTTTTTGGCATAAGCGCTGGGTTTCAGCCCGACAAAACTGGTGCACGCCCCAGTTTTTCTGTCCGAAACCAATCCACTCCAGATCCCATTACAGTCAATCGGGACTGGTGACGAATGGCAGTATCTTGCTAGGCTGGATACAGTAAACTGCAGGCTGTGCCTCTGCCAGATAGCTTTAGCGCAGGTGTGGAACTAGTCTTATTCTGCACCTACAAGTGCACTGGAGGTGGACAGTGGTCATGTGTTTTGCCTTGCAGGATTTGCCCATTATTCACAGTCAGGGTTAGTGGAAGTAATCAGAGGAAGAATAGATAGGACAACTGCTAGTAGAATGATTTGTCAGTGTTAGGGCTCATACACACAAACGTATTTTCTTTCCGTGTCAGTTCCATTTGTTTTGTGGACCGTATGCGGAACCATTAATTTCAATGGGTCCGCAAAAAAAATAAACGGAAGGTACTCCGTGTGCATTCCATTTCCGTATTTCCGTTCTGCAAAAAAATAGAACATGTCCTATTATTGTCCGCATTACGGACAAGGATAGTACTGTTCTATTAGGGACCAGCTCTTCCGTTTCGCAAAATACGGAATGCAAACGGAAGTCATCTGTTTTTTGCGGACCGCCCTTAAGCTTTGTTTTTGTAGTTGGGAAGCCAAGATCTGTGAGTGACATGCATTCAGGATGCAGTTTTTTATTGTAGCTAGTAGGGGTGGGCGATATGGCCTGAAATCTATATTGCGATATAATTTTAAGCATGTGCGATATATATCGCAATATATTATTTTCTATATTGGGGGGGGGTGTTTAAACTTTTTTTTTTTTTTACTTTTTATTTAATTACTATTAGCCTCCTTAAGGGCTAGAACCCTTGTCATATTCACCCTAATAGAGCTCTATTAGGGTGAATAGGGCTTTACACTCTCCCTGCTGCCCTGTGCCTCTCCCAGCCTCTCCCTCTTATCAGCCCCCTCCCTCCCCAGTATTAATCATTGGTGGCAGTGGCCACAGGGTCCCCCTCCTCCCCCCCATCATTGGTGGCAGTGGGCAGTTCCGATCGGAGTCCCAGCAGTGTAATGCTGGGGCTCCGATCGATTACCATGGCAGCCAGGACGCTACTGAAGTCCTGGCTGCGATGGTATGTTAGTGAGCAGCATTATACTCACGTGCGCCGTGGCCGCCGGGCGCTCGTTCTTCTCATAGGTCTGTGCGGCGCATTGCTAATGCTATAAGCATTAGCAATGCGCCACACAGACAGAAGAAGGGGCGGCCACGGCGCACGTGAGTATAATGTATAACATACCATCGCAGCCAGGACTTCAGTAGCGTCCTGGCTGCCATGGTAACCGATCGGAGCCCCAGCATTACACTGCTGGGACTCCGATCGGAACTGCCCAATGCAGAGACTGAAGAACATTCCCGGCACCCGACCTCTGACAGGACGCTGTGATCCGCGCGATTAACCCCTCAACTGAGTCATAGGGGCCGGGATATGGCCGGCACATTGGTATACAGGCATTCATTGGTGGAGCAGTGGCCACAGTCCCTGCCCTCCTCCTCCTACTCTGTTCTTAGTGGCCAGCGGCAGCTGCGCACAGTAGGGAGGGAGGGACTCCCTCCTTCTCCACTGTGCCGGCTCAGGAAACCATGGTGCGCGCCGAGAGCGCGATCATATCGCGGTCCGGCGATATGCACAAAATCCATATCGTGGCACAAATTTATATCGCCCACCTCTAGTAGCTAGCTGAAATTACTTAAATCCTTCCCACTATGCAGAACACCAGGGTTAACAAGGCTGCTAAACTGGCTAAATAGATAACTGCATCCTGAAAGCATGTCAGAACTGCACTGTGTGCCAGCACCCTTACCTGTGTATTTGCCACAGATTCCGCTGTGGGCTTGCCACGGATTTTACTCATTGCATCGCAGTGTGAGAAATCTGCAGTGTAATTGACATGCTATGGAGGTAGCACTTAGGAGAATTGTGAAATCTATCCACGTTTCTGCGACTGTAGATGCTGCAGACTTTCTGCTTGCAGTTCTGTACCCCAAAGTGAATGGCAGCATGTCATGTATTAATAATTACTATAGTGTGCTCAGGACAGCTGCTCATGATCTGCTGGTGACATGTGTGTGTAGCACATCATACACCTGCTGAATGTTCCTTTTATAGCACTTGTTCTTGTGTAGCTGCCAGTGTTGGGCCCCTTTCACACTAGCGAGTATTCCGCAGGCCCAGTGATGTCACGACTAGTATCACTGGCGCTGGCACTACTGCCAGCGCCGCTGCCTTCTCAAACAGCTGATCAGCAGGGGTCCCGGGTGTCGGTCCCCCGCTGATCAGATGCTGAACCCCTTTAATAAAATGCAGAACCCCTTTACTAAAAGGCATCAGTTTAAAAAAAAAAAATGCAGAACCCCTTTAACTTGGTGACAGACTTTACTTGACGGTAGCTGTGGCTGAAATTAATAACAGTGGTAGGAACCTAATACATCCCATTTTTGTTTGAGATAATCCATCTTTAATGTTTGTCTTTTGGCTAAAATTTGTTGATAACCTATCCATTGCATAGATCATCAGTGTCTGATCGGTGGGGGTCCGACACCCATGACCCCTGCTGGTCAGCTGTTTGAGAAGGCACTGGCGCTCGCAGTAGTGCTGTGGCCTTCATGCAGCTTTGCCTAGGGAATGTGACGCCACGTTCATCAGTCACGTGGCTTAGGCGCAGCTCAGCGTCATTGAAGTAAATAGGGCTGAGCTGCGATACCAAGCACAGCCGCTATACAATATATGGTGCTGTGCATGGTGAGCCAAGAGAAGGCCGCAGAGCTGAGTGCCTTCTCAAACGGCTGATTGGCGGGGTCCCGGGTGTCAGACCCCCACCGATAAGATACTGATGACCTAAGTCCCTGAAAACCTCTTTAATTCTCATGTTTCTTCCTTGTTCTTTAGCTGACAATTTTGCTTATCAGTATTCTTTTCCTGTAATTTCTAAACTGTAGCTCGCATGTGACCTGCAGCTTGGTAAAGCAATAAAATGACCCACCAATTCCCTTTTCAAACACAAAGTAAGATTATCAAATGGGGCAGATTAGTTGGTGTGTGTGTGTGTGTGTGTGTTAAAGGGGTTTCCTGGGACTTTTTCCCCTTACCTGTAGCAGCACTAACATAATTTATATCATACAATATCCATGTAAAAAACAATACGTGGGAAGAAGGAAAAGATCATTGCAAAAACGGATAGCAGAACATATTAACAATATTAGGAAGGGATATGATAAACATTCATTATCAAGCCATTTTAAAACACATCATAACAAGGACCCAAGAGCCCTGGTCTTAAAATCATATTTAGCATGGCTGGATCTTAACAAGGTTCCAAGTAGAGCTTCATCATGCAACAAGAAGAAATGGGAGTGAGACAAAACATTTTTTGAGCATTCAATTTAATGAAAACAACAAATAAACTGAAACAGGCTGTTTTTCAGCTGATCAAAAGTTTAGGACCACACCTCCAAAAAAAAAAAAACTACCCCCCCCCCCCCTCCGAACATGAACTCAGTAATGAGTAGCTCCGCCGTTATTGTTTATCACTTCAAAAATTCGTTTCGGCATGCTTGATGCAAGCGTTTCCATGAGGTGAGTGGGAACATTTTCTCCAAGTGGTGAAGACGGCCGCACGAAGGCCATCTACTGTCTGGAACTGTTGTCCATTTTTGTAAACTTCCCTTGCCATCCATCCCCAAAGGTTCTCAATTAGATTTAGATCAGGGGAACACGCAGGATGGGCCAAAAGAGTGATGTTATTCTCCTGGAAGAAGTCCCTTGTCCTGCGGGCATTGTGTACTGTAGCGTTGTCCTGTTGAAAAACCCAGTCGTTACCACACAGACGAGGGCCCTCAGTCATAAGGAATGCTCTCTGCAACATCTGGACATAGCCAGCGGCCGTTTGACGCCCCTGCACTTCCTGAAGTTCCATTGTTCCACTGAAGGAAAAAGCACCCCAGACCATTATTGCTCCCCCTCCACTGTGGTGCGTAGAAAACACCTCAGGTGGGATCTGCTTGTCATGCCAGTAACGTTGGAAACCATCAAGACCATCAAGGTTAAAAAAAATTCTCAGCAGAGAATAAAACTTTCTTCCACCTTTTGAATATCCCATGTTTGGTGCTCTCTTGCAAAGTCCAAACGAGCAGTTCTGTGGCGTTCAAGGAGACGAGGTCTTTGAAGACGTTTTTTGTTTTTGAAGCCCTTCAGTCTCAGATGCCGTCTGATGGTTATGGGGCTGCAGTCAGCACCAGTAAGGGCCTTAATTTGGGTCGAGGATCATCCAGTGTCTTGACGGACAGCCAATTGGATCCTCCGGCTCAGTGCTGATGAAATTTTTTGGGGATTTCCACTTGACTTTTGTGTTCCATAACCCTCAGGATCATTTAAGAAATTCCAAATGACTGTCTTACTGCTTCCCACCTCAGCAGCGATGGCGCGCTGTGAGAGACCCTGCTTATGTAGTTCAACAACCCGACCACGTTCAAAAAGGGAGAGTTTTTTTGCCTTTGCCATCACAACGTGTGACTACCTGACAGAAAATGACAATGAATCCACATCTTTGCACAGATTTGGCCTTTTAAAGGCATGTGGTCCTAAACTTTTGATCAGCTGAAAAACAGCCTGTTTCAGTTTAATCGTTGTTTTCATTAAAAAATGTTTTGTCTCACTCCCAATTCTTCTTGTTGCATGTTGAAGCTCTACTTAGAACCTTGTTAAGATCCAGCCATGCTAAATATGATGTTTTGCCATTTTTCAAGTGATCTTAAACTTTTGATCAGAACTATAGAGAAGAGTTGGAGGGGAGGTGATCACATTGCAAAGATGTATCGTCTAGAATCAAGATTTATTTTCAAATTTGATACTCTCTTACCTAAAGGCTTGAACGCCGAACTTGAACTATTCGGATTTCTGTAGATTATGGGATGGGTGCCCTGGACCGATGAGAAATCTGAGTCAGGCTGTTCTACCAGCACTCCGATCTCCCCTTGGTCTGGGCCCCCGCTTACTTACTTCTATCAAACCATCAAATTATCATTAAATAGTCTCTATCAAAAAATGTCTTCCATCATCATAACCATACAGACATCCATATGAATAGATACATATCTATGCAGAAGAATCATTGCATATAGTATCTAGAGAACTTCATATATGCTCTCATATAGCCACATTAACTCGTGTACAGACATTCTCAAAAAGAGATTGATTGACTAATACCCATAAGGCCATCCCTACAAACACCATTTCGTTCATCTTTCCACCTATATTATCTATATATACATCAAGCTTACAATCCTCAGCTTTGACGTGTGTATAAATACAAATATAAATTTATATACATATTTCCCTTTAACCTTTTTATATAATTTTTTTTACATCTTTATATACATCTTTCTTATTTTTATTAATATATATTTGGGATTTTCGTACAATAGAAACATATTAGGGTACTTTCACACTAGCGTTATTCTTTTTCGGCATTGAGTTCCGTCCTAGGGGCTCAATACCTGAAAAGAACTGCTCAGTTTTATCCCCATGCATTCTGAATGGAGAGCAATCAGTCTTTTTGCCTTTTCAGGACAGAGATAATACCGCCGCATGCTATGGTTTTATCTCCGTCCACAATTCTGGAACACTTGCCGGAATGCCAGAACCGGCATTTTTTCCCACTGAAATGCATTAATGCCGGATCCGGCCCTGAGTGTTCCGGCAAAACTGATCCGGCATTGCGGTCTGTGCATGCTCAGACCGCGAAAAATTTGAAAAAAAATACCGGATACGTTTTCCGGATGACACCGGAGAGACGGATGCAGCATTTCAATGCAGTAGTCATACGGATCAGGATCCTGATCCGTCTGACAAATGCCATCAGTTTGCATACGTCTTGACGGCTCCGGCAGGCAGTTCCGGCGAATCCTCTGCCACAAGTGTGAAAGTACCCTAAGGCTACTTTCACACTTGCGTTGTTCTTTTCCGGCATAGAGTTCCGTCACAGGGGCTCTATACCGGAAAAGAACTGATCAGGTATGTCCCCATGCATTCTGAATGGAGAGTAATCCGTTCAGTTTGCATCAGGATGTCTTCAGTTCAGTCGTTTTGACTGATCAGGCAAAAGAGAAAACCGTAGCATGCTACGGTTTTATCTCCGGCTAAAAAGACTGAAGACTTGCCTGAATGCCGGATCCGGCATTTTTTCCCATAGGAATGTATTAGTGCCGGATCCGGCATTCAGAATACCGGAATGCCGGATCCGTCCTTCCGGTATGCGCATGCGCAGACTGAAAAAAAGGTGAAAAAATAAATGCCGGATCCGTTTTTGCCGGATGACACCGGAAAGACGGATCCGGCATTTCAATGCATTTTTTCGACTGATCAGGCATTTTTAAGACTGATCAGGATCCTGATCAGTCTTACTAATGCCATCAGTTAGCATACATTTTGCCTGATCCGGCAGGCAGTTCCGGCGACGGAACTGCTTGCCGGATCTCTCTGCCGCAAGTGTGAAAGTAGCCTAACAGAGAATAATGTTACTTTTTTGGCATATCATTAAAATAGAATCTATAATAAAACAATGAGTAGTAATTTTAACATGATTGGATCATTGAAATCAGACTCAAATGATTGAGGGACAATTACTCCTAAATTGAAGGAAGTGGATAAAAAGGGCATTATACGTAACAGCGGGTCACCACTGAGGAAGGAGTCAGTTTAGACCTCAAAATGCGTCTGGAGAAATACCAGCTTGTCCACACCGTAAAGGACATATACATTAATAGGAAGCGCTTTCCCACAACCATGCTAGCCCGCATATCTACTACAGCCTTTCCCGATATGTGTAACCAGTGGACATAAACCACGTGGGGCGCTGAGCCTGCCGCGCGCGCATCAAGAAACATAGAGAGCAGCAAACTCTAACCGGACAGCTTACTGGAGAGGAGAGGCCACGCACACAGAAGACATCTCAAAGGTAACAGCAGTCAGTGTATTGCCTCCGTGTGGGACGCCACAGGAGCGACACAACCAATACCTGCCTGCTATAGGACTTGAACCATTGAATGCATTATAAAAGCCGCATCATTTATTTAATGTAAAGCCGGATATTTACAGGTGAAACAGCTGATATACAGTAGCACAAGTCCATCAGAGACATTTTGAATATTATTTCACTGTGGATATATAGAAATCACACCACTATAACTATATACCCAGTGGATCATTCCTGTCTGCACAGCCAAATAATAATTATACCGCTGATCAACTGACAATCTTAACATCCGCAGGCTATAACGGCTGAGAACTAACCCAGGGGCATTGCTGATGAACTGAGATTTCCAACTGCTATAATAGGCTGAAACAGCTGAGAAACAGTGGCCTTGCCCTAGGAGGGACAATCTTGAATATTATATCATCGCCACATTACGGATATATAGTAATCATAACATTATACTGGTATATCCAACGGATGATATTTATTTGCACAGCTATTAACCTAATGGTGACCAGACAGCTGACTTGCTGATACCCTCATGCACACGGCCGTTGTTTTGGTCCACATCCGAGCCACAGTTTTGGCAGCTCGGATGCGGACCCATTCCCTTAAATGGGGCCTCAAAAGATGCGGACAGCACTCCGTGTGCTGTCCGCATCCCTTGCTCCGTTCCGTGGGCCACAAAAAACTATAACCTGTCCTATTCTTGTCTGCGCTTTGCGGACAAGAATAGGCAGTTATATTAAAGGCTGTCCGTGCTGTTCCGCAAATTGCGGAATGCACACGGACGCCATCCGTATTTTGCGGACCGCAAAACACACAACGGTCGTGTGCATGTAGCCTTATTGTTATTAACTCTTGTATGAAATCTACTTTCACCCTTGGAGACGGTGTATTACTTTTTATCGTCATTTTTTTTTAATTTAATATATTTTTGTGACATCTTTTGCCCTTTTATCCTTTTTCTATATATATTTCTTACTATATCATCTCTTATTTACATATTTTAATTATAATAGGGAAAATAAACAAAGATATATTTAATTCACTTTGTCTGCTCTCTACTTATCACCAGATATAGTGTGCCAGTCTATTAACCAAATCTACAATTATATATTCCTTGGCTGACTGGGTAAGTCAGTCAGACTTTGAGCACCTTGTATGACAATAGACGGGTGAGCATCTATAAAAACTTTGGGTTTCCTGGGACTTTACCTATCCTTATGATAGATGATCAGTATCTGATTACTGGGTGTCTGACTCCTGGCACCTCTGGTGATCAGCCGTTTGAAGGGGCTGTGACCAGTGGTCGTGCTGTTACAGGCCAAGAAAGAGGCCCCTTCCAACAGCTGCTTGGCAGGGGTGCCGGAAGTTGGATATCCACTGATCAAATATTGATATGCCAAGGGTGCATTCACATCACCGTTTAGCTTTCCGTTCTTCTGTTCTGTCAGAAGAAGAGAGCGAAATAAAAAAAACTATCCTGTTGCCTCAGTTAGCGTCATTTCACACGTCCGTAGAATGGGTCCGGATCCGTTCCACAATGATGCAGAGCGGATCCAGACCCATTAATTTTCAATGGGGCCGGAAGAGATGCGGACAGCACACAGCTTTTCCGGTGCGCGGCCCTGATCTTCTGGTCCGCGTCTCCTGAAAAAAAAATGGAACATGTCCTATTCTTGTCCAAAATAGCGGACAAGAATAGGCATTTCTATAGGAGTGCCGGCCCGGTGAATTGTGGATCAGCAATACACAACGGACGTGTGAATGGACCCTTATGCATAGGATTGCATAGGATCTGTTTTTTTACAGGATCCAGAAAAAAAACGGATTCTGTTGCATCAGTTGTCATCCGTTTGAGCCATTTTTTCGTCTGAGATCCGTTTTTTTTAGATGGAAACAAAAGTACTGCATGCAGTTTTTTTCCCGTGTAGAAAATGGCTCAAACGGATGACAACTGATGCAACAGGGTCCTTTTTTTTTACTGGATCCTGTTTTTTAAAAAAAATAAAATTTTCTTCTTCTGACGGATCAGAAGAACGGAAAGCTAAACGGTAATGTGATTGCACCCTTATCGCTAACCTGTGTTCTGCTGGTGTAAAGGTGCCATCGAAAGAGTGAAACCTCGTTCATTGGTTAATTGGATCTTTCATAAGGACTCCTAAATCGTCATTTGCAGGCAAAAGATCGTGCCGTCTAAACAGCCTCTGCTGCCCACATACAATGATTCAGTATGGAGACTAGCAGTGGCATTAGTGATCACTGCTTCCCATACTGTGGAGGTGATCGCTGCATGTGAATACAGTGGTCTCCTTCGCTGCCGAGCAGGCGATTGCTTTCGACAATCAGTTGATCAGTGTAAGGCCCCCCTGCACACGAACGTGTGCATCTCCTGGTCGTGCTGCTGCCCGCAAAATGCGGGCCGCAATGCACGAACACAGTCCGTGGGGCAGCCGCAGCGGATCGCGGACCCTTTCACTTTAATGGGTACGCGATCCGGCCGTGCCACAAAAAGATAGGACATGTTCTATCTTTTTGCGGAACGGAAGTACGGGACGAAACCCCACGGAAGCACTCCATAGTGTTGTAATTAATAGATTTAACTTCCTGTTGATTCCTGGCTTTGAAATCAAGGAGCCGGTCCTATCAGTGATCGGCAGTCTTCCCTGACTGTGTATACAGAGATAGCTGTCAATCACTGATATGACCATCTCCTTGACTTAAAAGCCCAGAATGAGCAGGAATTTAAATGTATAGTTTACTAAATCTTTTCCCATAACACTATACATCAATCTACTTAACTCTTCTTGCTCTATAACACAGTGCCTGTAGCTTACATTGCATTTTCATGGTGACAGATTCCCTTAAAAGGGGTTGTCCGAGTTATGTAATAAAATTAATCACTGTAAGGACTCATGCACACGGCCGTTGTTTTGGTCCTCATCCGAGCCGCAGTTTTGGCGGCTCGGATGCGCACCCATTCACTTCAATGGAGCTGCAAAAGATGCGGACAGCACTCCGTGTGCTGTCCGCATCCTTTGCTCCGTTCCGTGGTCCGCAAAAAAAATATAACCGTCCCTATTCTTGTCTACGCTTTGCGGACAAGAATAGGCAGTTATATTAAAGGCTGTCCGTGCCGTTGCGGACCGCAAAACACTCAATGGTTGTGTGCATGAGGCCTATATCTGATGGTCAGCAATATATACACGCGACGCACCAAAAAGAAAGGCAACGTACTAAAGGCTTTTATATATTTTATATATACATAAGCCAAGCAAGTTTTAGCCAGAAACAAATTATAATTACTCATTTTTCTAGTTCTGTCCGGGCCCCTTTGTTGACATGCAGTTGCAGATCTGTGGGGGCATGTTACAACAATCTCTCTCTGAGGTTTTCCTCATGACTATTTATGGGTGTCAACAAAGACTGCCTTTGCCCTCCCCCTGCTCTGTAAAGAGAATGAATAAAATTGCTGCCCTGCCTGCAGTCTGACTACTGGGATACTCATGTAGTATGTGTGGGACTACAAGTCCCAGCTGTACAGTGCAGTGACATTGCTGATGCACACAGGATCAAATGGCTTGTTGCTCCAACCAGCACAGACTTCACAGTGACGTTCCATGCACAGAGGCCGACCTGCTCCTCAGGCTTGTGCACGGACGTCGTCGGAACAGGGAAAGAAGATGACATCACAGGTCATGTGACACTCAGCTACCTAGGAGAACAGGGCCACTGTAGATGAAGGAAGTGTAAATCTCTTACATTTGCTTAGTTAGAAATAACTTGGACCATCCCTTTAACCCCTTCCTGACACCAGTTTTTCCCCTCTCTGACAGAGCCTATTTTTGTAAATCTGACATGTCACGTTATGTGGTAATACATTTGGAATGCTTTTACTTATCCAAGTGATTGTGAGATTGTTTTCTCATGACACATAATACTTCATGTTAAAATGAAAATTTCCAAAACAGATTTTTTTGAAGGCCCAATTCAGCTTTAAAGTGACTTTGAGAAGCTTACATAATAAAAACCACCCATAAGTATTTCAGAGTCCCTGGCATACCAGTACAGTGTAATTCCCCAAAAAGTTACTGCATCATAGTGATTGGCTTGACCCCACAATCTCTTCATAGATTTATTTTATTTTTTAAGATTGTGACATGAGATGGAAAATGACATTTTATTTCAATGATATGTAGTTTTAGCCTAAAATGTTTCATTTTGGTAAACAATTTTTCATGGGTATGACAATACCCCCATATGTGGTCGTAAGCTGCTGTTTGGGCACACTGCAGGGTCCAGAAGAGAAGGAGCACCATGTATATTCCAGGCCTAGCTTGGGGATATATACAGCACTGGTCGACAACTGCAGAGTCTCTGAGGTGAAATAAGAAACCCACAAGAAGTGACCTTGTTTTAGAAACTACACCCCTCACAGCATTTTAACCCCACATGTGTTTTGCAAAAATGTATTCACAACGGATGGTGCAAAGTGAAAATTGCGATCTTTACACAGATATGCCGTTACAGTGCCTAATATGTTGTGCCAGTGTGAAAAGTAATCCTTACTATTATGCTAGGCTTCCTGCATGTCCCTAATCTTTTTCCTGACTGTATGAGAGGGCTCAGAAGTATAAGGCTACATTTACATCTTTATTAAGGAGATCAGGCACACATCCCGGCTGTTGCGTGCATTCCCCATTTTGGAAACTCTGTCCCTCAGAGTCTTAAGGGGTGGAGTGAGCATTTTGACGCCACAGGAATTTTACAGAAATGAATGTGCAGGTGACTGTGCAGATTACAAAATTTCAAGTTTTCCACAGATATGGCATTTCAGTCCCCAAAATGCTGTGCCCAGCTTGTACCGTGTAAGACACACCACAGCCTTTAAATTATTAGGTGGATTATACTTGGTGCTGAAATGCCATAAATGTGGATGTAAACTGCTGTTTGGGTACGCTGCAGGGTTCAGAAGGGAAAGACCACCTTCTGGATTTTGCTGCACAGTTTTGGATTGGTTTACCGGCACCATGTTGCTTTCAGACAGCCACTGTGGTACCAGTACAGCCGTTTTCTGACTAGCATACTCTATTTTTCTCTTGATGCAGATGTGTTATTGTTTATTTTTTGCGGGATGAGGTTGCACTATTATTGGTACTATTTTTTATTTATTTTTTATTTTTTTATTGCGGCGTCTTTATTCTGCTGGTCAGTATGATTACAAAGATTCCAATTTTATTTTATTTTTTTACATTTTTCTACTTTTACATAATTAAAGCATTTTTGAAGAAACGTTTTTTTGTGAGGGCTTGTTTTGACAATTTTTATAGGTACCATTTTGGCATACATAACATTTTGAAAATGTATACCCTTCCCGCAGTAATGCAGAGCTGGATCACTGCTCCATTGATCCTGGGAACTTGGGGCCCCCCATACTTGTGATTGGTGGGGTATGACACCTGATATTTCAGATACTTGTTCCCTTCGCTGTGAATAGGGGATACATTTATATCTTGTCACAAGCCCTTTAAAGGGGTTTTCCATGTAAATTGTCATGGTATAATGGAAGTTCCATTTTTATTTCCCAGTTGTCAAGGTCCCTGTTTGCTGCCAGTGAATTGAAACAGTCTTGTTTTCTACCAGAGGCTGCCAACCTGTAAAGATCAAATTCTTCTCACACCTGAGAAGTGTCCAGTGTAGATCCTCTGTGAGCTGGACGGATTGTCCTGTGGATGTAGTGTCAGGCCAAATTCACACGTCGGTTATTCCCATCAGTGATTTTGAGCCAAAACCAAGAGTGCGTCACAAACACAGGACAGGTGCAGATCTTTCCATTACACCTGATCTCTGCGTAATCTTCACTTCAGGTTTTGGTTCACAATAACTGATCAAATAACTGAAGTGTGAACTTGGCCTTACAAATGTACCAGACTCTCAGCTTTAGGTTTGTATTACTTTCTAGCTGCTGGATGTTATCAAGAATCCTAATTATAGCAAGCAGAGTTCTTGAAAATGGAAGCAGTAGAAACATTTGTGAAGGAGCATTTCATTTTACTGGTGCCATAAAAAAGGCAAAGTTAACATCTGTTTTTCTACATTGCAAAAGACACCAGATATTCCAAATAGCCTTATCATGATAGATCATCTTTAGAAAAGAACTGTATGTGCATTTGATAACAAGTCTAATGTTAAATGTGCTCTTTAAAGAGCATTTCCGCCTAGGGATGCAATCACATGTGCCGAATGCACTATGGGGGGGGTGATTTATTAAGACCAGTGTTGTGTACGGCATGTGTGAAAGCTTCCTAGATTTAAAAGTTTCTCCTAAATCTTTATAGTTATTTAGTAATATTCCTACCCCTTTTATTGGTGCACAACTAGGCATTGGGGCATATTTACTAATCCTATAGATGCCATAAGCTGAGGGTAGGCTCTCACAGAGTTTGGGATTTAAGGCAAATTTTCCTGCAGGTTTTTCAGCCAAAGCCAGAAAAAAAAATTGAGGTGAATTGGAAATCTAAAGAAAAGTATTAAACTTCTCTTTCCTGCCAGTCCACTACTGTGGGTTTCCCTGCCAATGCATGACAGTTTTAGAGGTGGGTATTACTAGTACCAGCCTCTAAAACCACCCAGAACAACACTATACACCGCCCATTTGTGCCAATGACGTCATCTGGCTTTGCTAGGCTTAAGTCTCCGCCTAGCATACTGATGTGAAGCCCGTCACGTCACCCACTCACAACAGACCTTGCCCTGCACAATGCAGCACAAGCAAGGAAATGCTCTAATGCTCCACTCTTACATGGTAAAGGAGTAAGGGGCAACCCCTTTATGACTCTTGGAAAACAAGGAGAACTACAATATCGAGTAGAACAGGGCACAGCAACCTTCGGCACTCCAGCTGCTGTGAAACTACAATTCCCAGCATGCTCCGTTCATTTCTGTGGGAGTTCGGAGAAGAGCAGAGTAAATATGCATGCTGGGAGTAGAATTTTAACAGCTTTACAAAGATAAAATATTTTATCTATTGGTTTTTACGTTCTCTATAGGTGTAGTGTTTTCATGCTTGTTTTGGGTATAAAAATGGGATTCTTTGTCTATTTTTAGGTAACCTAGAGAAATGTGTATTTCATGTTTTTTGGCCCCTGTAGATATAATCTCCTAACTGCTGTGTCAAACTCATTTGCCGTAGCTGCCATGTATCCAGTGGTTTTCTTTCTTCAATTTAATTCTTTAAAGGGGTTGTACAGGATTAGAAAACATTGCTGCTATCGGTCAAAAACTACTGCTGGATACGTCTGAATAGTATTGCACCACGTGAATTGCTTTAATTGCACCATTGTACTGGTGGACCTAAAAGGGAGATAAGGTTCAAGCAAATGCATCTTAAAGGCCCATGTGCTGGGCCCCTCACAGGTAATATACTTACCCCGCTCCCCACACCGCCGCTGCTGCTTCTCCCTGTACATGGATGAAAACATCCGGTGTCGGAGGGGGGAGCAGCCAATGGCAGATGGGGACGAGCCTCTCTAGCATCGCGGGTGACGCTAGGGAGGCGCATCTCTGTCCCCGCCTGCCATTGGCTGCTTCCCAAGCAGCAGCGGCGGTGTGAGGACCAGGAGGGGAGCGGGGTAAGTATATTCCGTGTGAAAGGCCCGGGGGGGCGGGCTGTTTATGACACTGGATAACCCCTTTTTAAGGTACCTTTTACACGAGCCGATTATCGTTGAATCGGGTGAAGCTGCACAAATATCGAGCAGTGTGAAAGCAATGAACGATAGAGCGACAACCGGTAGATTTCACGATGGTTTGATCGTTTTGTGTGGGCAGAAAAATCTGTGTTTGACGTTAACGAATTTATACGTGTAAACACGAATCGTTCACTGCACGCGCAATTACAATTTGTCCACAACACAGTGCAACATTCTGCTTTACAAACGATGGAATATGCGATCGGAATTACGATTTTGTGACATTAATCGGTGCAACTAAAGCAGGCATCCTCAAACTGCGGCCCTCCAGCTGTTGCAAAACTACAACTTTGGAGGGCCGCAGTTTGAGGTTTCCATGATCTAAAGGGGTCTTTGTTGAAACGTTCACTACACCAAGAAACTACTCGTTTGTTGCTCGATCGTACCGATCGCCTTATGTAAGGCTACTTTCATACTAGTGTTCGGGGCTCCGCTTGTGAGCTCCGTTTGAAGGGTCTCACAAGCGGCCCCGAACGCATCCGTACTGCCCCAATGCATTCTGAGTGGATGCGGATCCGCTCAGAATGCATCAGTCTGGCAGCGTTCAGCCTCCGCTCCGCAAGCAGACACCCGAACGCTGCAAGCAGCGTTCGGGTGTCCGCCTGGCCGTGCGGAGGAAAACGGATCCGTCCAGACTTACAATGTAAGTCAATGGGGACGGATCCGTTTGAAGTTGACACTATATGGCTCAATTTTCAAACGGATCCGTCCCCCATTGACTTTCAATGTAAAGTCTGGACGGATCCGTCTGAACTACTTTCACACTTTTCTCTAACAAAATTGTGAGAGTTAGAGAGTATTCCACTGACTAGAACCACCGTCTGGTCCGTGTATGTGTATATAGCAGAAAGAGACAACCAACACCAAACACAAGGTAGATTCTACCACTAATGATTAAGGGTGCAAAGAAACCTACCGTATATAAGTGCTCAAGTAGATACATATTTATAGATGTATGTAAATACAATAAATACACGGACCAGACGGTGACACAGCAGCGTGGTTCTGGTCAGTGGAATACAGCAGTTTCCCCCGTCTTTGGGGAGGAGAACAACCTGGAGGTGTGCGATATTTGAAGCCAGTCACCACCTGTGTAGACTATCTGGTAAGAAGCGTTTGCCTCTCCATGTTAGTTTACCCCTTTCTTCTCCCTCCAGTTTTACGCAATATATCCTTATGGTAGGGACCACTGGTGATACTTGCCCATTGGTAGTGGTGTCTATGAACAGGACTGTAGGCTTTCAGTTTTAGATATCATATTAAAAGTTATATTTTACTACTGCCCGTTTTATCAACACTCTGCCTCTTCACCTGACACAGGACAGGAAGTCATTTATTTCTCTATTCATTCCTATAAGACTGACATTGATAGGAATACATAGGGGAACTGGCTTCCTGTCCACACATAAGATGCTGTGTAAGGCTAGTTTCACACTAGCGTTCGGGAGATCCAGCAGGCTGCGCTGGCAGGGAACAGCCTGCTGGTTCTCTCTGGATTTGGCATTGCCAGAAGCCATACGAATGCCGTCTGGCCCTATTAACTATAATGGGGACCGGCCGAGAATTGGCCAAATACTGCTGCCAGATCTCCTGAGAGTCAGTGTGAAACTTTGGAGAGTCAGGATGATGGCCACATGACACAGCTGAGGATCAGAAGGGAAGTTATAACTCACAAATACAGTCTCTGGTAAGAAAATTACCTTTACTACAGTTTACATCATGTACCTCTCTAACAAGTCAGAGAATACAGACTACACAAATTTGGGGGAGTGCTTCTTTAATGTCATTTTTTTCATGGTGATCTTGCGGGTGCAGTTAGTGCATCTGTGACGTCAGCAGCAGTCGTCCTGGTCCTGCCACAATTGCAGCTGCAGGGATGAGAGAATAACTCCAATCCCGGCAGTTTATCTTCTCAAATGCCACCGCAATAGAGACTGCAGGATACCGGGTGTTTGACAGAGGCAGGGAGCTCCTCAGTGACCCTCTACCACCCCGATGGGTTATCATGGCAGCAGGGGGCCTCTAGACCTGCCACCTGTCATTTCATAAAAAATGATTCTTATTTGGTACCAACACAATCATAGCAGCCTGTAGAAAACAAAAAGTTAACAATCAGTACCCTTTATTTCTGTGAGGATGGAAGAAATTGCTTGGTGTTAATGCCCACACTCTTTTTGGCAGTGTGTAATGTTTGTCTTTTTTCCTGTGTTGAGCTGCTATGATGACTGCGCAGCAAGTGGGTGTTACTGTGCTGCGTATCCTTAGGCTGGCGTTATCTGTCCTCATGTGCTTGTCAACACACCCATAGTCTGTGCGACACACCTTCAAAATATTGGCAGATGAAAGTGATGAAAGCACACCATAAATAGTAGTTTTCATAGAATAGTCTAAAATGTGACGTTCAGTAGGTACTGTAGACGTGGGGAGCTGATATCCCATGCCATTCCTGAACATGTATGGATTTATTAACCAGTGCTAAGCACTGGGCTTGTGAGATAGTAAATGCTACAATTACATAGATTAGGAGATAACGTTACGACTCGCTCACAATTCTCCATAGTAAAAAAAAAAAACTACACAAACAGTTTTTTGCCCTTTGATGTGTAACTGTGTTGTTTTCCCTTTCAGTATTGGAAGGCCTGGTGGGAAGGCCTTACATCTCCAGCCATCTGTTCTGGATTTCGGAGCCCAGTGAGTATGCATACTACAGGAAGTGCTTATCTGTAATATGCCTTGCATTTCTACTGAGCAGATGATAACTTCATACATGGTCGGAACTGAAGTTAAGGAAGAATTTGGGGGGGGGGGGGGGGGGGATCATGATTCCTTTTGTTTACTCCTTAGGCTACTTTCACACTCGCGTTTTGGGCGGATCCGTCATGGGTCTGCAAAAACGGATCCATTACAATAATACAACCGCATGCATCCGTCACGAACGGATCCGTTTGTATTATCTGTAACATAGCCAAGACAGATCTGTCATGAACTCCATTGAAAGTCAATGGGAGACGGATCCGTTTTCTATTGTGCCAGAGAAAACGGATCGGTCCCCATTGACTTACATTGTGTGTCAGGACGGATCTGTTTGGTTCAGTTTCGTCAAGCGGACAGCAGAACGTTGCAGGGAACGTTTTGGTGTCCGTCTCCAAAGCAGAATGGAGACTGAACGGAGCCAAAGTGATGCATTCTGAGCGGATCCTTTTCCATTCAGAATGCATTAGGGCAAAACTGATCCGTTTTGGACCGCTTGTGAGAGCCCTGAACGGATCTCACAAACGGAAAGCCAAAACGCCAGTGTGAAAGTAGCCTAATAGTGTAATACTAGTTTTGATAGAACCAAAGAAAGGCTTTCTTTAGAAAATTAATCATAAACGTTTTTGATGAATACAGGACAAATTATAATGGAGATAAAATACCTATTATTTGGGTAAGTACTGCTGTAACCTAGTTGCCAACAGTCCTGAATGCAAGCACTGTCCCTAATTTTCGGAGACAGTCTATGCAAATTCCAGCTGTCCCAAATTGAAACTGGGTGGTGCTTTTGTAAGCCCCACTCATAAATGGGCAGTGCCACCCAGTCTGGGGGTGTTCCCAGGGCAGGGCCTATTTGTCATCCTGATTGCCCAACTGTAAGGTTGCTAAGTATGCTTTAATGCCTCTGATGTGCTGTAGCTATATTGTTTAGGCCTCCTGCACACGACACTGGATTTGCAAAATATGGATCCCGGCTGTGTGCATGCCACATTTTTCGCGGGCCCAATTAGTAGAAATGCCTATTCTCTTCAGTTTTGAGAAATTTTGTGAAATTTTGTATTTTTACACCATTCTCTTCAGTTTTGAGAGTCACACAAATTGTCGCAGTCTTACTCCAGTATAGTGGTGACAATGAAAAAACATCTCAAGAAAGAAGTGTTAGATGCACCAAGTCTATCAAACTCTTAGATGAATTTGGTGAAAATTAGGGCAACACAAATATATCTGCAAAACTGACTTTAAAAATGTCCCCGTGATAAACCTCCCCTTAGGATTTTTTTCCCCATTTTAAGGAAAAAAAGCATGTTCCCTCAAGTAAGCATGACAATGTCCGTCTGCAGTCTCCATTTTTTCTTTCAGTTTCAGATCGCCTGGTTTACAGTTTATAGCCTGCTGCCAGTTTCAGACTTTTCTTGGGATGCTGTTGCCTTCACTAGCTCCTATGTAATGGCACCGCTTTATTCTTGTACCATTTCTAATACAGCACCAGGGTCACCTCTCCTCTGTGCAGACACTGATGTTGATGAAGTATCTGTTCCATGCAGACCGTCTAGAGCAGTGATGGCGAACCTGTTAGAGACCGGGTGCCCAAACTGCAGCCCAAAACCCACTTATTTATCGCAATGTAACCGGAATACTCCAGTCCAGTATAGTATATTTTCCATGTACTTTATCATTTCAGTATAATGACCTGCCTACATTCAATGTGCTGTCCGTGCTGTTCATAGTGTGCCCAGCGCTGATGAATGGCTGGTAAAGTCCAGAGTATATTGGTACACCATAGACTTTTTCCAGGGTGCGGGTGCCCACAGAGAGAGCTCTAAGTGCCGCCTCTGGCACCCGTACCATAGGTTCGCCATCACTGGTCTAGAGTATGGGAAGGGATTACACAGACTATACAGAAATAACATGGTTGGACATTTTTAATGACTGGTATTTAAAAAAATTGCAGTTTTTTTTTTTTTTTACATTCTTGAAGTAGATTAACAAGACAAACTGTCTCGGTCCCTTCTACTGAAGAGCCGGGCCTCTGCTTCTCAGATTTCAAGTGCAGACAGAGAAGAAAACAAAATTTCTAGTGTTCTGGAGGGAGATTCGAAGGGGGCCATAAAATGATTTAATTCTTGTGTCCTATAAAAGATTTGTCTTTGATATATATCTATGGCAGGTGGTGACGGGGACGAGCCTCCCTAGCGTCACCCGCGATGCAAGGGAGGTTTGTCCCCATGACCCCCTGCAATTGGCTGAGCCCTCCGACACTGGATGTTTTCATCCGCGCATGGCTAGAAGCAGCGGGGACCAGGAGTGGCGCGGGGAGCCAGTTGGTAGAATCTCAGGGCTCATTCAGAAGGCTGTATGTTTTTTTGCAATCCGTAAGAATGCGGATCAGTTTTTTTTGCGGGCAGTCTGTCTGCAAAAAAACAGAATGTGTTCCGTATGCATTTAGTTGTTTGCGGATCCATAGAATTGAACGGGGCCACGGAGCCGCGTTTTAATGACAAACATAAGACATGCCCTATCTTTTTTGCGGCGCCACGGAACAACGGATGCGGAAAGCACACTGTGTGCTGTCCGCATCTTTTGCGGTCCCATTGCCACACCCATTCCGCAAAAATGACGAACAAAACATACCCCGTCACCTGAGGAACAAGTGTTTGCCCAGGACATATGCAGCTGATTTGATTCTGCGTCTTCTATGCTGCTCTATTGTTGCTCTTAATGGAAGAAACTGATTATAGAAGTATACAATGCACCAGTGCTTCCCGCTGTTCTCTTCCTTGCTAATGACTTAGTGTTCTTATTGTCATATTGACTGTTAAAATGGTAACGCAACTAAAACGCCTTCTTCTGCCTTGTTTCACAGATCTGTGGGTCTCCCCAAAGTGCAGACGTTCTGTGCTTTCAACCCTAGCAGGGACACAGATATTGAAGTGAACTCCGTGTTTACAAGTGGTAGAAATTTCCATGTGTCTCCTGTACATAGCATGGTGAGTGCTGAGGTGCTTTTGGAAACTATGTGCTCGATGAGAGCCAAAACATTTAGCTTTTCTTGGCACATGTCCTCTGTGTAGCAGCTCCTAGGACAACCCTTTTCCCCAACATAGGGTACTTTCACACTAGCGTTTTAGTTTTCTGGTGTTGAGTTCCGTCACAGGGGCTCAATACCGGAAATAAACTGATCAGTTTTATCGTAATGCATTCTGAATGGAGATCATTCCGTTCAGGATGCATCAGGATGTCTTCAGTTCAGTCTCTTACGTTTTTTGGCTGGAGAAAATACCACAGCATGCTGCAGTTTTCTCTCCGGCCAAAGATCCTGAACACTTGGTGGAATGCCGGCATTAATTTCCATTGAATGCATTAATGCCTCAAGTGTTTCGCAAAACGGATCCAGTTTTGCGGTCTGAGCATGTGCAGACCTTTAAAAATGAGAAAAAAATAATAATACTGTGTCCGTTTTTCCGGATGACAACCGGAAAGACGGATCTAGTATTGCAATGCATTTGTGAGACTGATCAAGATCCGTTTCACAAATGCATCCGTTTGAGACCGGATTGCTGGATCCGGCAGGCAGTTCCGGCGACGGAACTGCCTGCCGGAATCCTCTGCCCCAAGTGTGGAAGTATACAGTTGCACTTTCTTCTGATAGAGAGTGACTTGATGTTTTTTGGAAAATTGGAATCGAGCAGGTGAGACAATCTGGATAAGGGTGCATTCACACGACCGTAAGTGTTTTGCGGTCCGCAAAACACGGATACCGGCAGTGTGTGTTCCGCATTTTGCGGACTGCACATGGTCGACGCTATATAGAGAATGCCTATTCTTGTTCGCAATCGCGGAAAAGAATAGGACATGCTCCATAATTTTTTGCGGGGCCGCGGAACGGAACAACGGATGCGCACAGTGTGCTGTCCGCATCTTTTGCAGCCTTATTAAAATGAATGGGTCCCCACCCGTTCCGCAAAAACGAAACTGAGGCGGATCCATTTATACAGTCGTGTGAATGCACCCTAAGGCCTCTTTCACACGGGTGTCATGTTTTTTGCCCGGATAAGATGCAGGTGCGTTGCGGGAAAATGCGTGATTTTTCCGCGCGAGTGCAAAACATTGTAATGCGTTTTGCACGCGCGTGAGTAAAAAATCGGCATGTTTGGTACCCAAACCCGAACTTCTTCACAGAAGTTCGGGTTCGGGTTTGGGTTAGGTGTTCTGTAGATTGTATTATTTTCACTTATAACATGGTTATAAGGGAAAATAATAGCATTCTTAATACAGAATGCATAGTACAATAGGGCTGGAGGGGTTAAAAAAAATAAAATAATAATTTAACTCACCTTAATCCACTTGTTCGCGCAGCCCGGCTTCTCTTCTGTCTTCTTTCTTCAGGACCCGGGTAAAGGACCTGTGGTGACGTCACTGCGCTCATCACATGGTCCATTACATGATCTTTTATACCATGGTGATGGATCATGTGACGGGCCATGTGATGAGCGCAGTGACGTCATCACAGGTCCTTTACCCAGGTCCTGAAGAAAGAAGACAGAAGAGAAGCCGGGCTGCGTGAACAAGTGGATTAAGGTGAGTTAAATTATTATTATTATTATTATTTTTTTAACCCCTCCAGCCCTATTGTACTATGTATTCTGTATTAAGAATGCTATTATTTGCCCTTATAACCATGTTATAAGGGGAAATAATAAAGATCGGGTCCCCATCCCGATCGTCTCCTAACAACCGTGCGTGAAAATCGCACCGCATCCGCACTTGCTTGCGGATGCTTGCGATTTTCTCGCAGCCCCATTCACTTCTATGGGGCCTGCGTTGCGTGAAAAACGCACAAAATAGAGCATGCTGCGATTTTCACGCAACGCACAAGTGATGCGTGAAAATCACCGCTCATGTGCACAGCCCCATAGAAATGAATGGGTCCGGATTCAGTGTGGGTGCAATGCGTTCAACTCACGCATTGCACCCGCGCGGAAAACTCGCCCGTGTGAAAGAGGCC
This sequence comes from Bufo bufo, assembly GCF_905171765.1. Classification (NCBI taxonomy): domain Eukaryota; kingdom Metazoa; phylum Chordata; class Amphibia; order Anura; family Bufonidae; genus Bufo; species Bufo bufo. Next base: position 657,882,423 of record NC_053390.1, read on the forward strand.
TAAGTGATATTTTTCTTGTGATTATCAGTCACATTTCTAAATGGATCCTGATAAAAGGCAGTACTTCTATGCCCGCAAAAGTGTTCACTGTGCGAGTCCTCTGACAGTATCTGAATCGCAGAGAACCATAGTCACCATCATGGCTTACCCATAGATCTGCCAACATGATGGGCTTCTTTGAGACAGATGAATAATTGGTTTTCTAAAACTTTTATGTTGCTTCCGATAAATAAAACACCTTCTTAAAGTTTTTGTCCACTGCTGCCTTACTGTTATGTTGTTGACTTAACCAGCTTGCAGCGACTTTCTACTTATTGTTACAGCTAAGCTCAATTTAATGTTTTGTGAGGAAAGGTTGTCATTTAGAAGACTGAGGGTGGGTGGAGGGTAGAAAATAGTAATGGCCCCTCCTTCCCATCCTTTAATTACCAGTTCATAAGTCTATAAATTATATAGTGCGACTGTTAAAATTAGTGATTTCATTACTTTCTTTTTTAAAGCAAGGAATCTCAGCTGGTTCAACATGAAAACCCCTTTTAATAGGAAAAAAAACTCTAAAGCAGTTGGCTGATCACAGCTGCTGTGGCTTCTGAAAATCCCTAGAATCAGCTGGTGTCATGACTGGCTTCACATTTTCTCTTCAGAAGGAATTGTAGTCTTGCATAGCTGGGCCAAGTCAGCCAGATAGAAGTCACTTTTTTAGCACCTTTCCCTCTCTAGCTAATAGAATTGTGTAGGGGGGCCTCTGTGACATCCATATACCCTTAATTAGAATGTAGCTGTCTTCTCGGATGTCTTTTCAGAAAACGTTGCCTTGTGTACATGAGCAGTAACACCATTTTTGGCCATTACTTGTAAGCGTGCGTTTATCACTAGGTTTGCCCTCTGTAGGCTCCAGAATGGTTGGAGACTAGCTGCTATGATGTCTCCTGTACACTGCTCACACAGAAGATGAGATTGTTCTCTTTACAGAGACTGGTAGCTTATTCAGACCATACTCCGTGACCAGGTGATGCTCCATTGTCTGGAACATGGTATACAATGATAAAGTCTTCCTCTTGAGTAATAGAGGTCTGCATCCTACACGTCTGAACTTTAAAGGAAAGGGCTTCACAGAGAGTCTGGTTGATTTTCCACTTAGATTGTCTCTCTGCTAACTGGCTGCTGGGTGAATATACATGTTAATGAAGGGATCCTTTAAAAGAAATGTCATTCAGCCCTCAGAACATCATGTCATGTTGGCTGCCACTAGTGTATATTATTTTGTCACCGCAGCAAAATTTTGGCATAGGTTATCTAGAGCAGCAAGTTGGAAAAGCAGCATTTTCTTAGGGACATCTACAAGAAAGTGTTCTATGTGTGTCCAGGAAACCAATTTCTCTCTTGATTCCTCTGAGAATGACTGAGACTTTCATATAGGAATGAGTAGAGAAACTGACTTCCTGTTTACATAGTTGTCAGCTGGAGAGTTAGCCACAGCAGAGGATCAGAAGAATTAAAATTCTTGTGGAAGTGCTTTTTTAAAGAACATTTATTCCCATGCTCAACTTTATTAATCCAGGCCTACAGCCTGGTAGGGTTGATCATGGTGGGTAAAATGAGCCATTTTTCTCTGCAATTTGTCTTACTAATGCAGAGAAATTCTTACTTTTAGTTATATGTAAATAAGGTACTTGGAGCACCAAGGTGCTAGCCTAGCCCTTCAGCACATCACTTTACCTCCGCCTATCCCTGTTGCCACGCCTCCTCCCAACGAGTTTGACAGGGCAATGCATCTCCACTGCCTTGACGCCTGGCTCTGAAATCTTATGCATGCGCAGGTGCATTTAAAGGGTTGTCCCCGCATGCACTGATGGTACTGCAGGTAGCTCTCGCGCGAGATTTCTTGCTTCGGAGCATTGGGTATGGCAGGCCTTGTTAATCTCATTGGAAAGAGAAGTGGCAACAGGGACATGCAGAGGGGAAGTGGTTCTCTGAGGGGCCAGGCCAGCCCCTCAGTGCTCCAAGCATCTAATTTACATATAACTAAAAAGAAGATTCTCTCTGCATCGGTGGTACCGATTGTAGAGAAAAAGGGCTCATTTTATGTCACCATGATCAACCCTACCAGTTAGTATGTCTGGTTTACTAGGGTTAAAGGGGTTTTTCTGGATTTAAATATTGATGACCTATCCTCGGGTCATCAATATCAGATCGGCGGAGGTCCGACACTCCGCCAATCAGCTGGTTGACAAAGAAGACTGTGAAAGCTGCAATATCGACTGTGAGCAGGTAAACAATGCGGAAGGGAAGGCTGCGCTCGCACGTAGCAAACAGCTGATTGGCGGGGGTGCTGGGTGTCGGACCCCTGCTGATCTGATCCTGAGGATATGTCATCAATATTAAAATACCGGAAAACCCCTTTAATTGTGCTGAGACGTACTCTTTAAACTAATGGATGTTTCTGCTATATTGTAGCACTGTACATTACTGCTGTGGCAAGTGAATTAGCTCGATAGGCATCTCAGCATGAAGCAAGTCCTGTCTCTCAGCAAGTGGGTTCATAGAATACTAGGGCCTCGCATTGGTACACACAACACTATGAAGGCCTATGGTCAGGGTCAGGGGCATGACTAGTTATCAGGGGGCCCCATAGAAATATTTTGAAAGGGCCCCCTTTCCCATGTAGACAGATGGAGCTCTATGCTATTACCGTAGCATGCCTTTCTAATAGTAAGTGTAAGAGCGCCATTTGCCAAGTAAAGATGGATCTGCACATATATGCATATAATATGTATAAAGATGTTACACACATGCAAATACAGTAACATACTGATTCAGATGGGCACCTATATACACAAACAATACAAATGTACAAAGATACACACATAACTACACACTAATGCATACACGCGTGTGAGTGGGCCCTTACTAATAGCTGAGGTTTGGAGGGTGCTGCAGGGGACTCCTCGGGCCACTCACTGCTGTGCTGGGCTCCTGTCCATCTTTCTGCATAGGTCGGGTTCAGTTCAGCAGACTGTGCAGTTACCGACCAATCAGCACTTCTCTGTCCTGTAGGTAAAGTGCTGATTGGTGGAGCAGCTTTCAGTCCCTGGGTTGCACTGCACTGCAGATCAGTGACTGACATGTTGCTCCTCCAATCAGCACTTTCCCTTAAAAAAATAGGAATTACAATGAGGGCACAGCAGCGGGCCCCTCTTGCTCACGGGCATAGCAGTGGCATGGCCTGTCTCTATTGGAGGTACACCACTGCCTATGTTAACCCTTTTAATGACAGGTTTGTGTGCATGTCAGATGTAGAGGAAAAAGACCGAGGTGATTTCGTTTTGGATTCTGTGAAATGGTATAAGAAAGGGAAAAGTTTCTAACAAATAACAGAATATTATTTTATAATGTCAATAGAAAAAGAAAAACCTGATCCTAGATTTCCAGGACTGCTTCTCTTTCATCATAGAAATGTATTAGTAGCGCTGTTGGCATCCCGAGTCCTTGTGCTAAGTGCCTAGCCTTGTATGTGAGGTCAGTTTTTGGCACGTATATGCCATGTGCCTGCCGTCCTCAGTCAGGACATTGCTCTCCTTGTTTTGCAGTCTCTAATGCACTGCAGATGTGGTTCTGAGACCAGGGGTTTGAGTACAAGACCTGTGCATATTTGTAAAGTAAGTCATTGCATAGCTGTCATGATGTGTAGACGAGTAAGTGCCTGAACCCTGCACGGAGATGGAGCAGAGAACTGTGCGCCGTTAAAAACCCAGCTCAGCTATACGGTAATACATAGCAGGGCAGAGTTGCTGATTGGGGTGTAGTGTAGAGTTTCCCCAGCCCTCCGCTGCTGTCGCTGCTCTACTTAGAGGCTGCTTTGTTTTTCTCCACATGCGCTGGAACTTTTCTTTTTTATCGTTTAAACCATATGTGTTTTTTTGTGTTGTTATTGTCTGATCTGCATTCTGTAACACAGCAGCCCTTTCTTTTTTCTGTTCTGCGGTGAATAGAAATGTAACCTGGCAATTTCATGAAATTCTGGAACGCAGAGTACAGGAATCTTGGAACGAGCAGTTATTGCTGAGTTACTTAATAGGGAGCCTCTGACTAGGGACAATGGCGTTCCTTTCCAGGACCATTCATCTATTGTTTGCTGGGGTTACAAACTCCTTTATTCTAACTGTTTATAAAAGACTTTTATGGAAATGGGCCTTGGAAAGGCAACCTTTTTCTCCCCTAACCATTACCTTTTAGGGACTTGTTCAGGTTTTGTGGAGAAATTATATTGGGATTCAGTGTCTAAATCCTCATCAGATCCACTAACATTGCACATCCATTGCAAGTGGTTAGGCTGTTTTTCTATCTTATTCACATGCTGTGGGGAAGAAAAATTGTGTGGTGGATCCTCCGTTGGCCTGTGATTTCTTCCACAGATAATCTTGTAAATATGCATTGGAATTTCCAAATCCTGAAGGAGTGAACATAGCCTTTATGGAAGGTTATATTCAGGGATGAGCGAATTTCATATTGTGAAATTCGATTCTGGGTTGTGGTATAATCTGAATTGCGTTACCACGGACCTTAACGGAATGCCTTTAGAGGCATTCCGTTATTCATTCTGTCATAACAGAAGTCTAAGGCCTGCATAACGGATCCGTCCCGTTTCCGTTATGCAGGGGAGTCCTCTCCTGCATAACGGAAACCGGATGCATCCGTTATGCAGGCCATAGATTTCTATTATGACAGAATGCCTCTAAAGGCATTCCGTTCTGCATACCGTCATGGAATTGCGTTATGGTCAGTGGTAACTGAATTCAGATTATACCACAACCTGAATCCGAACTCGAATTTCAAAATAGGAAATTCGCTCATCCCTAGTTATAGTCACATTTATTCCTTTTGGTCTGTGTTTTGACCACTGCAGAGCAGGTTTGGTTACCTTTTACTAGAATTGAAAGAAAAGTGTGGTGAGGATGAATATTTATTTTATGCACTTGTATAGCGCTGCTATATTCCGCAGCGCTTTACTGACATCCTGATAATGGAATATTCTCATCAGTTTTTTATGGCCTTTACTGTGCAAGATAAAAAATTTGTTAATTTTTTTCCGGTAGCGAAGGGTACAGTGATACCAAATATGTGGAGGGATTTTTATTTTTCAATTTTTTTTTTATATGAAACTTTTTTTTTCCTTGGGAAACACGTTGTTTTGATTTTTATTTGGGGATTTTAAAAAATAAAACTAACTCTTTTACCACTTATTAGTCCCACAAAGTGATTTTGACATGTGATTGTTTAATCGCTTCCACAATACACCGTACTGCTTATGTAGTGCAATGTATTATGCTGTTAGTAGAAAACTGACTAACTATTGCATGAGCTACTAGGCATACACATTAGGCAAGCCTGGGAGCTCTCGTTAGCCCCCCAGCTGCCATGTAAAGTCATCGGCCCCCTGTGATCGCACTCGCAGGGGGCTGATGGCTGAGAGGAAGCTTCCTCTCTTTGAAATCACTTAGATGTTATGAGGCTTAGTGGTTGGAGTTTGAACTGTAAAATTTAAGGATTTTTTTTTAAATATGGCATGGAAAACTTAAAAAAAAAAAATCTGTTTAACAGAGAGACAGCAGGTGATTTTCTGATGACACATTTACTTCAAAGTATGGGTAAAGGAAAGGAGTAACCAGTTTGGAAACAATTGAAAAGATGTGCATCTGCCTGGCATTTGGGTTATGGGTGGTGGAAATTATCAGCGCTTCTGTCTAGTTCCACGATTGTCAGCAGGGTAATTTGGTGCTGTACAATTTAATTATACCTGTATAATGGTCATGTTCTGGTTCCAGAATTAACTTATTTAATTACATAATAATTATATAATATGTATGTTGTCCTTGTGCTTCTTTATGTGTATAGGATCTCTTATGTGCAGTCAGATTTAATCGCCCATGTGTACCAAGGCCATGAATCATTAATGGATGTTTATCTCCCTTTTATTCGGCTACTAGGTTATTCCAGCTAGAGGAAAATCTTCATTTACAGTTGTTTTCCTGCCGGATGAAGAAGGGAGCTTTGAAAGCTCTTTATTTCTAAACACTTCTTCACATGGTGTCATGTCCTATCAGGTAAGGAGGATTTATAAAGGTAGCATGTAAAACTAGTACTGAGAGAGCACACTCTCTCCTGCTGGGTCTCCCTTATATATTGACCGTTCTCCAAACTTATTTACAAGAAATTCCCAAAACGGTGCAGAAAATATTCTGGAAAGTGATAGTCGGTATAGTACGTCGTTTTAATATTTACTTGCTGGTAGAATATCCTTTTTACTTAGCTTTTAAACAGTTGATTGTATGAAATCATATTGTAATGGTGGACGGGTGAACAGGAACTTGTCGCCATGAAAATGCTGTCCGTCTGCCAAGTATCATGCTATATAGCAGAATGAGCTGAGCAGGTTGATTAGTTTTGTGTATGGTGTTTGAAACCCCTGCCCAATCTGTGTCTGGCCTTTCCTGCTCCGCTCGTGTCCCTGGATAAAAACTTCCGTTTTGATGTTGCCGAGGCTAGTCACTGGCCACAGCGGTGACCTGCTCCCCTTATGTCAAGACAACTGGTCACATGACGAAAGGGGAGCAGATCACCACTGCGCCAAGAGATTGGCTGCAGCGATGTCAATCCAGAAGTTTACATCCAGGAACCCGAGTGGAGCGGCGGAGGCTGAAGAGTGCAGGAGCCGGCCTTTGGCAAAGCATGTAAGTATGCTTCCCCCTCACTACCACTCACACAAAACATGCACAACCCCTTTAAAGAGTCTATTGGGTGATCCTGTTGTGTGATTAACGCCGTACTTGTATGAGATTGCATATAGAGATAGCTGTCAATCACTGAGTTGGACCGCCTACTGGACTCCTAACCACAGAATGAGCAGAAACTGAAATGAATTTAGTCTAACAAAACTGTATATCAATCTGCTCCGCTCCTCCTGCTCAGTCACATGCTGCTCATGTGCACATAGAATGTGACCGGTTCCCTTTAACATTTGGCTGGGGATTAGACATATCCCAGCGATAGCTGTGGGGACACAGTAACAACACAAGACGTCTAAACAAAATTAAAGAAGTTTATTCTAGAGGCTTCCTATTATTGTGAGTAGCATCCCTGTCCAGTAACCGTGATGTGTTTGTAGGTGTTTGGTCTGGGGACTTTTCCTGCTGCTTCTAAGAATTCCAGGAGCTCCTTTCAGAAAACGAATGTGTTGTTTCCTCGGATTGCAAATATCCATCTCTCACAAGCACAGGTATGGCTTGACAGATTGCTCAGTTATATGTCACACTTGACAACCCACACACACGGATTCAAGGAGATTATGGATGACCGGCCACCTACACAAAGATGCTCATTATATGTATCAATTTTGTATCAATTTCTATTTTAGTAAATTGGTAAAAACAAAGGAAACCTGAGTCATAAAAAATAGTTTAACAGCTAAACAGTCAATTTTATAATTTTGCTTTCCTAGGGGGCATGTAGTGTAATATAGCTTTTTTTTTTTAAAGAGGACCTTTCACTACAATAAAAAATCTAAACTAAGCATACAGACATGGAGAGCGGCGCCCAGGGATCTCCCTGCACTTACTATTATCCCTGGGCGCCGCTCCGTTCTCCCGGTATAGGCTCCGGTATCTTCAGATTTTCAGCTCAACTTGGAGGAGCCTGCCGGTGTCTCCTTCTCCCAGGCTGGAGTACTGGCCAATCGCAGCGCTCAGCTCATAGCCTGAGAGAAAAAAAAAACTCTCAGGCAATGAGCTGAGCGCTGCGATTGGCCAGTGCTCCAGCCTGGGAGAAGGAGACACCGGCAGGCTCCTCCAAGTTGAGCTGAAAATCTGAAGATACCGGAGCCTATACCGGGAGAACGGAGCGGCGCCCAGGGATAATAGTAAGTGCAGGGAGATCCCTGGGCGCCGCTCTCCATGTCTGTATGCTTAGTTTAGATTTTTTATTGTAGTGAAAGGTCCTCTTTAAAGGTGAAGTTTGTTAAAAGATTTTAGTATGTTGCTTATACAGGTATGATTTAGGTAAATGTGGTTTGCAGGGCCTTAAAGGGCATCTGTCGGCTGAACTGTTACATGTGCGCTTGGCAGCTGAAGACATCTGTGTTGGCCCCATGTTTATATGTGTCCACATTGCTGAGAAAAATGAAGTTTTAATATATCCAAATGAGCCTCTAGGAGCAACAGAGACTTGGCCGTTACACCTGGAGGCTCCACTCTCTAACTGCCACACCCTCTGCATTTTGATTGACAGGACCAGGCAGTGAAAATGTCATCCCCCCCCCCTTTGCCTGGTCCTGTCAATCAAAGTGGAGAGGGTGCTGCAGATGCGGAGAAAGCTGAGCCTTTAGGTGTAACGGCAACGCCCCCGTTGCTTCTAGAGGCTCATTTGCATGTATAAAAACATATTTTTTTTCTCAGCAATGTGGACACCTGAACATGGGACCAATACAGATGCCTTCAGCTGCCAAACGCACATGTAACAGGTCAGACAGTTTCAGAGGTACAAATCTGATGACAGATGCCTTTTTAAAATGAGCATGTTATAAAAAAACACTGCCAAAAATATAAATAGATGACTACCGATGCATGATGCCTGTCTTTTACATTAAAGGATGCAGTCAGACATTATTGACACTGATTGATTCACCCGAGGCACTGAATCTTGTCCATCAATGCCCAGCATTTTCTGAATTTTTTACTCAGGGACAGAATCTTTGCGCAGTATCTTGTCTAGTGAGGGCTCCCGTATAGGACAATTTGTTTCTGCCCCTTTGTAAGTTTGATATAGACCAGAATTCTAATGGCTTGTTAGCAATGCTGTAACTTATCGGAAACATTCCGGAACAGGTAAAAGAAATAAACATTAATAATACCACATTTTTTTATGGTTTTGCCTAAGACTTAAGCTGTGTTCCCACTAGTGTTATGGCTTTCATTCATAATACAAGCCAAGAAACTGTTGTGATTCAAGATTTCCATTGTTTTGATGGCAAGTAGAGTGCTGCTTGCTGTGCTATTTTTGCTGTCAAATTTGCTGGTACCGTGGTTAAAGGCTCTTAAGCACAGTGTGAATAGAGCTGTAGTATTTGGTCTGAAAGATTTGGCATTCTTATCTAATTTTCAAGGCACACCATATGGACAAAAGTATTGGGACACCTACACATTACAACTACAGGAGCTTTTATGACATCCCATTCTAAATCTATAGACCTTAATATGGAAGTGGTACCCCCCTTTGCAGCTAGAACAGCTTCCACTGTTCTTGGAAGCTTTAATGCAAGATTTTGAAGGGGGTCTGGGAATTCATGCCAATTCACCCAGAAGAGCAGGTTTGTGACGTCAGACACTAATGTTGGGTGAATGGGCCTGACTAACTATCTCTGTTGTAATTCTCAAAGGTGTTCGATGGAGTTGAAGGTCAGGGCTTGGTGCCGGTCAGCCAAGTTCTTCCACTCCAAACTCACCCTTTCCCATCCATGCCTTTATGGACCTCATGGTGGAACAAAAAAGCTTCTTCCCCAAACTGTTCCCACAAAGCTGGAAGCATACAATTGTCCAAGATGTCTTGGTATGCTGAGGCATTAAGAGTTCCCTTTACTGGAACTAAAAGGCCTAGGTCAACCTCCTGATGCAGTCAGGCGAATCTCCTCGTTCTCCTGACATTCACCAAACCTAGACTTGTCTAGCAAGCTGCCAGATAGAGGAGCTTGATTCAGAACACAAAACACACAGAATCTCCACAGAACATGCTTCAGAGTCCTTTAGCGGTCAGCAAAGCATCAGCGACTTTTATGCACTATGTGACCTCCCCTCTATAACTTTACATATTCTGCCACTGTGGTCCCTAAACACTTCCACTTGGCAATAATGCTACTCACAGTTGATCATAGAATATTCAGGAGGGAAGAAATTTAATAAATTGACTTATTGCATCCTATTACTGTATCATACTGGATTTTTAGTGAATTCTATAGAATGAGCCATTCGTTCACATATGTTAGTAAAGGCAGACTGCTTGGCTAGGAGCTGGATTTTATACTTCTGTGGTAATGGGACTGAATGAAACACCAGTGATTTAGTGGTGCATGCCAATACTTTTGTCCATATAGTGGATATGTTATAAAAAAAATATCAAAGAAAATACAGCAAATGTTTATTTTCTATCGGGGCAAATTTATACTGTTCACTTGTGGGAGATGATACAATCCTCATGGGTTGAACCCTTGCACTGACATTTTTGTGCTCCACTTCTCACTGAGCTATGTAGCATAATTTTGTGCGCTGACTCATTCAGTTTAATTAGCATACCAGTAAATTATTAATTGTGTTATTGTGCGTTCTTTCCGCAGGCAGAAACGATAAACTCCAGTGTATGGCAGGTTCGACTGAAGTGCAGCATTCCTTTCAAACAGCGGCAGCCGTGCAAAGTATGTGTGACACCTGTCTTCTGTGTACTGTTCAAGCGATTACTAGTATTTTAAACCTATGGTCTTTTCTCCCATGATTTGCAGAGCTGCTTTCTGTCTGGGCACTCTCTGCTGCTGCAGGTCTACTTTGCTGTCAGGCTGGATGGCAGCCAACACGACCTGGAGACCCTCAGAAAGTACATACTGGAGAATATTTTTATGATCTTTGTGACAACTGAGCGAAATGAAGACATTGGTACGGAAACGTAAATCCTCAAAATATCACTGCATTAGAAAGCATGATGATAATTTCACATATATTCGCTTTGTGTGACTTTTTTTTATATATTTTTGTTGCACAGATAATTCAATGATTATGTACGTTATGAATTCTGGCAATGGGCTGGTCCATATGCAGGTAATTGCATGTTTAGTGTTTCATTGATTAATGGTTTGACATATTTCATGGTCGAGTCATTGTTATGTACACATGTCCTGGAGGCTTATCAGAACATCTATATTATAGCTGCTGCACCCAGAGCTCCCTTGGTGCCACTGACCTACAACAGGTCCGGTTGTTGCTGCTGTAAGCATTGTAGGTATATTGTCCAGTTGGAGGATTCCCGCTTTATGAACAGTTTTCCTGATCTATCTTTCACTTTTCAGGCACCATATATTGATGACCTATCCTCAGGTTATTAGATTGGCTTGCTCTGACAGCTGACACCCCACTTATCAGCACCAGCACAGCTCCATTCCTTGTGTAGAGGCCAGGTTACTGCAGCTCAGCTCCCAGGTGTCGGGCCCCCGGTGACCTGATGTTGATGTCCTTATCCTGAGGATAGATCATGAATGTGGAGCCTGAAAAAACCCTAAAATATTCCTTCCTCTATTCCCTGTAACATGAATCCTGTTTTGAGACTTTTTTTTTTTTTTTTACACACTTACTTAGAGAGATTTTATATTTAAAGGGGGTTTTCTCACAAATTTAAATAAAAATCGGTAGGAATACATATCATTACCTTATCCATTTAAATGCAAAACCCTGTAATGTTCACCCGTTTTAGCTACTTTACTCACCCTTCTGCAGCTAATGTCCCTGCACTTTGAGCAGACAGCAGCTCGTCCTGTGGAGTCCACAGATTCCAGGAGTCCATTGCACCTGCAGATTCCAGGAGTCCATTGCAATTAGCTCTTTCTCGCACATTCCATTGGGGGACACAGACCATGGGTATGGCCTAGGTCATTACTAGGAGGAGACACTATGCAAATAAAAGAGAGAGCTCCTCCTCCCCGGGCTATACCCTCATGCTCCACCGGGAGGACCCCAGTCTTGCTTAGTGTCGGATAAGGAGGTGACATTTTGACTCTACTCCCGTTTATTTTTTTCAGCAGAGGACGCAGGGTTGCAATTTTGCTTCTCTGGTCTCTCGGTAGAGCGAGTGCCGGGGTCGAACTGACGTCCCCGGCTACCTCCCACCCTCCCCCAGAAGTTAAGTGGAACCGGGCTCGACCTGCAGCTCCGGCGGCCTACCAGATTTGGGTTCACCTTCCTGCCCTCCTCCAGATCACTGCCACTCCTTGTGCCAGCTGACTGAAGAGGTGACCTCCGCTGGTGTGGATCAGAGGGCGAAGGCTGCAGGCGCAGATAAGTAGACTGTCCTCCCTCTGTCTCCCGGTGTGACACTTAGGGCCGCTTAGTGAGTGGTTTGAAGGGGGAAAGATTCCTGTCTGGGGCAATCGCTATGCAGAACTGGCAACTTCCTCGGCTCTCCCACAGCGGTGTTCTAGGGAGCGGGCCCTCCTACCCTTCCGGCGGCCGCGGCTCTCTTATTTTTCTTATTCCCCGCGCGCGGGTTTCCTGCCTCCTGACGCGATTTGTGGGCGGAGCCCTATTCGTCTGCTCTGTGCTTCCGTCTCAGCGCTCTCCATACGCGGCTCCACACTGGTCGCGGTAGGATAGTAATTTCTCAGCGTGCTGCAGGAACGGTAGGAGAACCTGACCCCTTCCTTTTCAGGGATTGCTGCCATCATGCCGAAACCTGGGGCCCCCCCACTGGGGCTATGTAAAGTCTGCTGTTTGCCACTTTCGGTGACTCTTGCCTTGCCTCCCGCGGAACCCGCTTGGGCCTTTGCCATTTCTAGGGCGGCCGCTGATTTAGCCCAAGTCTCTCGGGCCACCATGGCCTTCATGGAACGCATGGCGTACACGGATCCTGTGGCTAACACCAATCCGCTTCCCAGTGGTTCCCACAGAGGATGCTCGGCCGCTAAGAGGCAGCGTACACAACAGCATCCTTCCTCGGATGATTCTGCTTCCCCTCCTCGCCTGGAGGCCCATTCAGACACTTCCCCTTCTCGCAGGGACCATAGATCGGAAGGGGAAAGATCCAGTTCTGACAAGGACACAGAGCTGGAACCTTCGCCCAAACTGTCCACTATGGTGGCAGACTTGGTGGTGTCTGGATACTTTTGATATCTAGGGGGAATCTCCTTCCGCTGTTAGCCAGGAATTCGCTCTTTTCCTCTCTAGGAAACCGCAAATGATTGTATTCCCCATACATGGCGAATTCGACAAGGTCCTCTCTAAGGCCTGGGAACGCCCTAATCACCGGTTTTCTGCCACGAAACGCATGGATACTCTTTGGTCTTCTCCTCCTAAAGTCGACCCGCCGGTGGCCAGATTGGCTAAGAATACGGCCATACCTGTCTTGGACAGTTCATTTCTACGGGACTCGGTTGATAGGCATTTGGATTCTCTGTCCAAAGCCATCTTCACTCTGGCAGGCACAGGCCTGCGGCCCGCTTTCGCCTCGGCCTGGGTGTCCAGAGCGCTTTCCGTATGGTTGCAGCGCCACCATCAGGACCTAGCGGAGCAGGATGCCTCTGCGGACACCTTAAACTTTGTCCTCCAGATGTCTCAGGTGACAGGACGCTCACTCGGCCGCTCCATCCTCAGTGCGCCTGCGCCGGGAGTACATGTGACGTCATCAGCGCAGGCGCACTGAGGATGGAGGGGCCGAGCGAGCGTCCTCCACTGAGTGCGCCTGCGCCAACTGAATACCGGCGCGAGATTTAAAAGCAGACAGGGCCAGTCAGAGAACGAGCGCGTCCGCTGGCCCTGTCAATCAATATGAGGAGGGGGCGTCATTATGAATGGAGGATGCGACTGCTAGCAGCAGGTAGCCGCCCTACCTGCTGCTAGAGAGGCAATTTGCATATTATAAAAGTCTGTTTTTTTATATAACTACTGAACCAAACTGAGTAATAGCCCTATATATTGAGAAATCGCAGCATAAGGATTTTAAGGAGACAAAAAAAAAAAATTTGTTTAGTGGAGTGACAGAAGCCCTTTAAACAGGTCTCTGCGGGTCCGGAGGTTCCGGATGGAATCCCTCCGATCCGTTATTGCTTCTCTTCTTCCAGGGGAGTTCCTCGCGTCTGTGGACATACAAGACGCCTATTTGCATGTCCCTATAGCAGAATCTCACCACAGGTTTCTGCGCTTCGCTGTCGGCGGGCAGCATTACCAGTTTGTCGCCCTTCCCTTTGGGCTGGCTACGGCCCCTCGGGTATTCACGAAGATCTTGGCGCCACTCTTGGCGCTCCTTCGTACCAGGGGCATATCTTTGTTGCCCTACCTGGACGACATACTGATAAAGGCTTCCTCCCTTCCTCAGGCCAAGGACAGCGTCCAAATCACTGTTCAGACTCTGGAACAGTTCGGCTGGCTGATCAATGTCCAGAAGTCATCTCTTCACCCCTCTCAGAGGGTGACCTTCCTAGGGATGGTTCTGGACACCACGGCAGCTCGGATATTCCTTCCGGATTCCAAGTCCTCTCGAATTCAGGAGTCTGTATCTCGCCTACTGCGCTCCCGACGTCTCTCCATCCGGGAGTGCATGATGGTTCTGGGGCTGATGGTGGCCTCATTCGAGGCCGTCCCCTTTGCCCAGTTTCACACTCGGCCTCTGCAGCGGGCGATCCTGTCCTTTTGGGACAGGACATCGCGCGGTCTGGACTCTCGGGTTCGTCTGCCTCCTGGGGTTCGTGTGGAACTCCATTGGTGGCTGTCCCCCCAAAACCTGACTTCAGGGAGGTCCTTCCTTCCGATCTCTTGGACAGTCGTCACCACAGACGCCAGCCTCCTGGGTTGGGGGGGTGGTCTCCAGACCCGTACGGTGCAGGGGGTTTGGTCGGCGGCGGAAGCCCGCCTTCCGATCAATGTGCTGGAGCTCAGAGCAATTTTCCTCTCCCTTTCTCATTGGACTCCTCTCCTGGCAGGTCACCCGGTAAGGGTCCAGTCGGACAATGCCACAGCCGTGGCTTACGTCAACCACCAGGGCGGGACCTGCAGCCGGACGGTGATGCAGGAGGCGGAAAGGATCCTCCAGTGGGCGGAGACTCATGTTCCAGTACTGTCGGCAGTATACATCCCAGGGGTCGACAATTGGAAGGCGGACTTTCTCAGCCGCAACACAGTGGATCCAGGAGAGTGGTCTTTAAATCCGGAGGTTTTTGAGGACATCTGTCGCCGGTGGGGCCGCCCGGACGTCGACCTGATGGCATCCAGGCTCAACAACAAGGTTCCCACGTTCCTGACCCGTGCTCGGGATCCGGTGGCGTACGGGGTGGACGCGCTGGTGTCTCCGTGGCAAGGCTTCCCCCTCCTTTATGTTTTTACACCACTGCCTCTACTACCGAAGGTCCTTCGCAAAATCGCGTCGGAAGGGATTCCGACCATTCTCATCGCCCCCGATTGGCCGCGCCTGGTTCTCGGACGTTACTCGGATGCTGGCAGACGTTCCGTGGCCTCTTCCTCTCAGGGAGGACCTACTGTCTCAAGGACCGCTCTTCCACTAGAATTTACGGTCACTTTGTTTAACGGCTTGGCTGTTGAGACAGCCATCCTGAAGAAGAGGGGCTTCTCAGACTCTGTGGTGAAGACCATGATCAAGGCCAGGAAACCAGTTTCCTCCTGGATATACTATCGTACCTGGAAGGCCTTTCTTGCCTTTTGTGAGAAACTAGGCGTTTTTCCGGTGGTCCTCTCCTTGCTCCAGTCGGGCCTTGAGATGGGAATGTCCCTAAGCTCTCTGAAAGGCCAGGTCTCTGCTCTGGCCATTTTCTTTCAGCGATCCCTGGCTCTGCTCGGTCCAGTGAGGACTTTCCTACAAGGGGTGGAGCATTCGGTCCCTCCGTATGTTCCTCCCCTACCCCCCTGGGATCTCAATTTGGTTCTGTCTTCCCTCCAGGCGGCTCCCTTTGAGCCTCTGAGGGAGGTTTCTTTGAGTCTTCTCACCTGGAAGGTGTTTTTTTTTTTTTTGTGGCCATCACCTCGATCAGGAGGGTATCGGAGCTGGCCGCTCTTTCTTCTAGGGAGCCCTTTTTGGTCTTCCACCGGGATAAGGTGCTGCTACGCCCGTCCCTTCATTTTTGCCCAAGGTGGTTTCCGCCTTCCACCTTAATGAAAATATAGTCCTGCCCTCTTTTTGTCCATCCCCGGCGAACCGCAAGGAGCGCGCTCTCCATTCTCTGGACGTTGTCCGTGCTCTGCGAGTGTACCTGTCAGTTGCTGCCTCTTTCCGCCGTACGGATTCCCTTTTCGTGATTCCTGAAGGGCTTCGTAAAGGTCTGGCGGCTTCCAAGGTCTTGGTAGCTCGGTAGATTCGGTCGGTTATTGCCGCGGCCTATCGTGCCCGTGGCAGGGTTCCCCCAGCTGGGGTTACCGCACACTCCACCAGGGTGGTGGGGGCCTCCTGGGCTAATCTCAAATTTGTAAGGCGGCCACCTGGTCGTCCTTGCATACCTTTACAAAGTTTTACCAACTGCACTGGTTGGCAACGGCTGATGCTGTCCTTGGGCGCAAGGTATTGCAGGCGGTGGTTCCTGTTTGACTGCTGGGCGTTCCCCCCCCCCTGGAGGTGCTGATTTTTTTCCCACCCCATGGACTGCTCTGGGACGTCCCATGGTCTATGTCCCCCAATGGAATGTTCGAGAAAAGGAGATTTTTTTGTGAAACTCACCTGTAAAATCTTTTTCTCGTCTTTTCCATTGGGGGACACAGCTCCCTCCCATTTTTACCTGTTGCAGGAGGGGTTGGTTTGGTTCTTGGGACCTTAGGGTTATCGGTCCGATGGCGGTATTCCTTTGTTCTGGTCTCTATTGTTTTGGTCTCCTTCTCCTACTGCTTTTGGTCCTCCCGGTGGAGCATGGGGGTATAGCCCGGGGAGGAGGAGCTCTCTTTTATTTGCATAGTGTCTCCTCCTAGTAATGACCTAGGCTATACCCATGGTCTGTGTCCCCCAATGGAAAAGATGAGAAAAAGATTTTACAGGCGAGTTTCACAAAAAATCTCCTTTTTTACCCCTTCTTCTACTGCATAGACTATATAGTCTCACACTCCGGATTTCACTAATATATAGCACTATAATCTATGAATTAAAAAGTAGGGATGAAAGGTGTCTAGAATGCTTCACCTACCTCAGTATGAGATCACTAAGCAAGCACTGAGGAGGAAAGGAGCAGGGAAGCTATTGAATATGTTAGTCCACCACTGAATGCAGGAGTGTATTGCTATAATACTTCATTTGAAGTGCCGTATTCATTGCATAGTAATACTTTTGTGGGCTAACCCCTTTAAGCAAATACATGCATTTTATGTCTCCTATTATGCAGAGTAGGCTTTTATTTTGATGCTTTCTGTATGGACAAAAGAAAACATTGTGGTAGCGGTAATAAGATTTTTATAACTGCAGTTAAGCGTTTTCATGGTGGCTTAAATTGTGTCTGCCAGAGTTTATTGATCCTTGTAACACAGTGAGAACATTGTATGTGTCTAATTACTGTGAGAATGAACTAAAAATGGAGCCTATCATCAGTTGTGATGACCCTAAGATCAATGTAAGTCCTTACTCTGATGTCGGTGAATCATGGACGCTTGCTGTTCATGTTCTCTGCGGACAGAACACGTACTTATTAATTTTAATACGTATATTCACACATCCTAGATTTACCACAGTCAGAGGTTACACCACTTAAGCATGCCCTATTTTTGTCCGTTTGCGGATCCATCACGCCCATTGTAGTTTATGGGTCCGTGAAAAAACATGGACACAACACGGATGATTTTCAGGTTTCATCCGTGTTTCTAGGGAATGGTCTTGAAATTAATTTTCAGCTAAGCCGTGTCCATGTCATCAGTATTCCACACGGAAGGCAAAAAACAGACACACGACCCAAATGCAGATCCTTGAGACATCTTCACGGATGAACCACTGACCCTCATGTCATTAGGGCAGGCCTAACTCACATGTTCTGAGACCCCTCCCATTTATGTTCTCACATTTCCTGCAAAGAGATGTCACTTAAGCCTAGATGGAAGGAGTTGCTCACTAAGATCGCAGAACACCTGGAACCCTGGCACGCCTGTGAGTGTTGCTGCCTTCTTGCAGCTTACCAAGCACAGCGCTGTACATTGTATAGCAGCTGTTCTTGGTATTGCACTCTGCTCCATTCACTTGAATGGAGCTGAGCTGCTCCTAGGCCACGTGACACATGAAAAGCAGAGAGAAGGCCATGGCACTCACAGAAGAGCCGCTGCCTTTTCAAACAGCTGATAGGCAGGGGTCCTAGGTTTCAGATCCCCCACCGATCATTTACTGATCGGTCATCAGTAAGAAAATCTCGGAAAACCCCTTTTAATATGATTTTCTTTAACCCCCAATGTTGCCATTATGTGAGATAAATGATGGGGATCACTTATTATTAATGGGAGGCACACGGTGTTATTATTACTTTTAGTGCCTCCACGTGCCTGACAGTAGTAAGGGACCCCATCCAGTAACTCCTCACAAACGGGCGACATAGGGTTAATGTGAGGTACAATATGAGGTTATTTACTTTTCTCGCCCAGTTTCCTTGGGGGACACAGAAGACCTTGGGTATAGCTCATCTCCCTAGGAGGCGTGACACTAAGTGAAGACTGTTAAGCCCCTCCTCCCCAGCTATACCCTCAGCCTGGAGAGAGAGACTGCCAGTTTTTGCTTAGTGTCCAAGGAGGCAAGACACTCCCTGCTCTGCAGGGCTGGTTTCTCCTTGTTTAAATTTTAGATTTTTACTTTTTTCTTTTCTTTTTGTTCCAGATCATCAGGGACAACAGAGACGCACTAGACCTCTCTGTTTCTCCCGGGGTTGAGCTGCGCCAGTGCCGGTCACCCGCACGGCTGCCTCCCCCACAGAAGGCAAGGTGGATCAGGGCAGCCCAGCTCCCCTACATCCCGCCAGCGCAAGGGTCGCCCGCACGCCAAGTCCCCCTTCCAGCGTCCTGCCACTACGGTGCCAGTAGCTGAAGGGGCGACCCTGCTGGAACGGACCGAGGGTGAAGACGTCTATGGTGAGAGATTGGCTGCTCCAGCCCAACGTCCCCGTCCCCCCCCGGTCTCCTGCGTGCCTGACCCTATACTGGGCCTATGGACCCTTCTGTCCCTGCTAGACCTAGGCTGGCCCCTGGGCTGCCGCAGGGCGACATTCTGCTCCCTCTCTCCTGGCCTCCATAGGTCATTGGCACCCTTCTCCCTACAAGAAGAATGCCTGGGGAGCTGCAGAGGTCCGCAACTAGCTGCCCCTGACTGAGGGGTTATGCAGGCGTCCCACCCTCACAGGCACCCGGTCTCAGGGTCCCCCTCCCTCTTACCGGCTACTGCTTCAGGGCCAGAGCCTTGCTGCTCCTGACCCTCCTCTGCCCTCACGGGCACCGGCCCAAGGGCAAGGTGGTTGTGGCTGTTGGCCACATGGTGCGCTGTTATAAGCCAGGGCCCGCTCCATGGGTAAAATGGCTGCCGAGCGCAGGGTCCTCGCTTCTGGGCAGCGGGGTGGGCACCCGCGGCCTGCAATATGAGCGCTATGCTTCAACAGCCCCAGGCCGACCGTCGGAATATTCCGGTCGGCCGGGCACCGCAGGCTTTACGGCCGCGATCCCGGCGCTCTATCCGGGTCCCCGCCTCTTCCGGCCCGCGGGGTGGGCACCCGCGGCCGGCATGTGCATGCGCCGCTTCGTTCCCCGGCCGGTACTTGAATACTGTGCGGCCCCGGTCAGCCGGGCGCCGCTAATAATTTAGGCCCCGGCTTCACGGCCTACAATTACTAGGCCTCTGTTGGAGGGGGCTGGAACTTCTCCAGGCGGGAATTCTTCCCGCCGGGAGGTTCCCCCGCCCCCAGGGGATCGCAGCGCCGCCCTCCAGGCCGGATCCCTGTTAACCCTTTGGGTACAGGCCGGCTTCAGATGGCCTGTATGGGTGCCCCCAGGGGATCGCAGCGCCGCGGTACAGGCCGGCTTCAGATGGGCCTGTATGGCTGCCCCCAGGGGATCGCAGCGCCGCCCTCCTGGCCGGATCCCTGTTTAACCCTTTGGGTACAGGCCGGCTTCAGATGGGCCTGTATGGAACCCCCCAGTGCCCCTGTAGGTGGCTCCCCTTTTCTGTTATATATATATATATATATATATATATATATATATAAAAAAAAAAAAAAAAAAAAGAATTTTTTTATATATATAACTTGTGGGCTGCGCAGGACGCTGCAGCCTCATGTCAGTACATGCCCCCCTTCCCTAGGCGGCATGTCGCACTCCCCGGCTGCGGCGCTGCCAGGGTCATTTTACCCTTCTAGCCCTCTCTCACGATACGGCGCTGGTCAAGTGCATGCGGCCTTTTCTGTAGGCAGCATTCGTCACCCTCTTTAGTTATGGTACTGCCATGTGCGGGACCCCCCTCCTGGGCGGGATACTGTACTCTCCCTGGCTACGGTTTGGCCTTGTGCATGATCCCCCTTTCATTGGCGGACTACTGCAGTTTCACCGGATACGGTGCTGGCCGTGTGCACGACCTCCTTCCATAGGCGGAACGCTACACTCTCACTAGATTCGTTGCGATCTGTGCATGACCCCTTTTTTCTTAGGCGGAATACTGCACTCTCACCAGATACGGTGCTGGCCATGTGCACGATCCCTTTCCATTGGTGGAACGCTGCACTCTCACTGGATTCGTTGCCGATCATGTGCGTGACCCCCTTCCATAGGCGGAATGCTGCACTCTCTGATTTCGCTGACGCCCATAGGCATGACTCCCTTCCGTGGACGGCATTTGGCACTCTCACTGAATTCACTGCCAGCCATGTGCATGACCACTTTCCATAGGTGGTATGATGCACTCTCATTGGATTTTCCCTGTGGCGGCATTCATACACTCCCTCGGTCGGTGATGTTCTCTCGCCGGTACGTTGTTGGCCATGTGCATGAACCCCATACATGGCGGGGTGCTTGCACTCTCACTGGATCCGCTGCCGGCCATATGCATGACCCCTCTTCCGTGGGCGGTGTACGCACTCTCACTGGATTCGCTGCCGGCCATGGGCACGCCTCCTTCAGGTGACATGCACACATTCTCACCGACTGATCGCACTCTCCCTGGATGCGATGCTGACCGTGTGCATGACCCCCCCCCCCCCCTCTTTTCTGGGCGGCATACTACACTCTCACCGGATACGTTGCTGGCCTTGAGCATGGCCCTCTAACATGGGTGGAACGCTTGCGCTCCCATTGGATACCGTGCTGGCCTTGTGCGTGACCATCCCTCATTCCATGGGCGGAATTTTGCACGCTCACGAGATCCAAGGCTGTCCTTGTATGTGCCGTATTGGACTTGCACATGTTCCCCTTCATTGGGAGTAGTTACACTCTCACGAAGTTTCGGTGTTGGGTGAGTTGTTGCACACTCACTTAATGCTAGGATAGCCCTGTGCATGCCCCCCTTTCACTAGGTGGACCTCCTGCATTCCTGCTGGATACTGTGTGGCTATGTGCATGGCGCCCTTCGGGGCGAAGTATGGTATGCCCTACTTCTCTGACGTAGGTACGGCCTTGGGCATTCCCCCCTTTTTTTTTTTGGGGCGGGCTTTTGCACCCTTGCCGACTGCAGTTTGCCAGGTAGATACTGTGGCACTCTGGCTGGCCTTCGCTGAGTGATATTTTGGCAGTGAGTGGACGTTTTTGTGCGTTGTTGGGCCGTGTATACCTTCTCGTCCCGTAGGTGGGTTGGCCTTCTCACTGCTTACGGGGCTACTCGTACGTATCCCTCCTTTCCTCCTGCGACATATTTTTTTCTCTTGGGAGACGGTGTTTGCAGCAAGCCTTGCACTATTCTCTAAAGAGATCATTCTGTCCACCTGTGTAAGCCTAAGGTGTTGTCCAACAAACAATAAATGAATGCCTTATAGATAAGTAGACGGCCTCTACCTGCTCGCTACTGCTCCGAGCTGGGCGGTGCTCATTCGTCTTCCCGCAGCATTGTTTCCCTGCGCTAGTGGTCACATAGTCGAGAGTGCTGTCTGCAGCGCCCTTTGCATTCTATGTTGGCTCTGGTGGGACTACGGTCCCCTCGCCTACTACTATTTCCTTCTACCAGGTTCGGGCCGCTCTTCTTGGGAAAGGTCACCCAACTTCTCTTGGGTGCTCGCTTACCCAGGTCCGGAGGACATCCACCTTGAGTTCTTCAGGATATTCGCCTTCTGCGAAGCGGTGAACGGGGCGTCTCAGTGTAGCGGGGTCCTGCTTTTGAGCTGTCCTATGGCTTCTCTATGCCCACTCCTCCTTTCTTTTGGAGGGTGTTATCCCGGCCTCTGTCTCGACTGCCTTTTCTCGCCGGTTCTGTTTGGCTCCCACTCGGTACGGATCTCTCCGATGTGGCTTCTGTTCCGGCCACGCTTCAGAGGATGTTCCTTCTCTGCCCTCCCCTCTGGGAAGAGCATGGTTGTTCAGGTGGATGGTTCTGGTGTCTTGTCCACACTGACTGTACTAGCTGTGTACCTATCTAACGGGTCTACCGCGTTCTGTCCTCCCGCTGGGTGCAGATTGCGTTTTTTCCATTCTAGGCAATGTTTCTGCTATGGATTTACCTTCTCGGTAACTTGGGAGGACTACCATTTAGTCCGTCTTCCTGTGGTGGCTACATCGGCTTGGGCTTTAGCCTGTCTTGTCCTGGCATCGGGCGGTTGCTGGGCGGACCCTTCGGTTCCTGTCCGTCTGCTCCCCCACTCCGGGTGGATACGGGACAACATTGTTCGGGGCCGACGGGACCAGTTCTACTGACCGTTCTGCCCGTGTTACTGATCATTGGGTTTTCGCCCGCTTGCCCAGGCGACTCTAGTGAGCTCGCTAGTGTTCGCTTCTAGCCGAGTTTTCGTCCAGGATCTGTGGTAGGACTTAGGACTTTACCTGGGGTTCTGTGGGAAGCTGGGCGTTCCCCCACTCTGCCTTTCTCTCTCCATGGTTCTGTCTTTCTCCAGCCCGGCCCTGGGGCTGGGACTCCGTTGCTTGAGGTATCAAGTGTCGTTCCTGTCCTTCCTCTTTCAGCGTTCCCCGACCCTCTGGGCCTGTCAGGAACTTCTTCCATGGAGCGGCTCTTGGGTTCCTTTGTACTGCCCTCCGTTACCGTCCTGGGAACCACATACTGGGCTCTTGGCGCTCCAATTTTTCCTTGGAGTCGTTACAGAAGTCCTCTGTACTCCTTCTGTCCTGTACGGTTGGGTTTCTGTAGCCATCGTGTCTCTGACTGGTGCCTGAGTGGCGGCCCTT
Source organism: Bufo bufo (assembly GCF_905171765.1). Taxonomy (NCBI): domain Eukaryota; kingdom Metazoa; phylum Chordata; class Amphibia; order Anura; family Bufonidae; genus Bufo; species Bufo bufo. Next base: position 657,905,492 of record NC_053390.1, read on the forward strand.
CTTGTTCCGAGCCTTCTGTCTTCCCCCAGGACAGGGCTGTTCTCCATTCCGTCTCTTCCTTCCTTCTGAAGGTGATGTTTGTCCTTCATTTCATTGAGGCAGTCGTCCTCCCCTTCCCACCCCCGGGAACGGACACTTCACCGATTTGGACGTTTGTTTGGGCCTTGCAGTTTTTTACTTGGAGATCTCCGACTCTTGTCGACGTTCGGTCTCTTGTGTTCCCAGGAGGTCCGCGCAAGGGTTGAGGGCCTCCAGGGTGGCTTTCCTCCGCTTTCTCAGTGTGGCTCTTGCTGTGGTTGTCGCACCAAGGGCAGGGTTCTGCTTTTGGTGTCACCATTCATTTTGCCAGAGCTGTCGGTTTTTCCTGGGCCGGAGGCATTAGGCTTCGGCCATGCATTTGTAAGGTGGTCACTGGTCTTCCTTGCACACCTTACCGAGTTCTACAGGGTGCATACTCGGCCTTCGGCGTATGCTGCCTTGGGCCGCCTGGTCTGCAGGCGGCGGGTTTTTTGTTGCCTTCGGGTGCTTCGCCTTGGTGCTGTGGTCCCTCCCCCTTTGGACTGCTTTTGAACGTCCCAAGGTCTTCTGTGTCCCCCAAGGAAACTGGGCGAGAAAACGAGATTTTTGTATAACTTACCAGTAAAATCTCTTTCTCGCTCTTTCCTTGGGGGACACAGCACCCACCCATTCTTTGTTCTTCTCTGACTGTTTCCGAGTTTGTTTTACCCTTTGGGTAGTTGGCTTGTTGGTTCCACTTTTTGGACTTTGCCTTTTCTCACTACTTGGACACGCAACTGGCAGTCTCTCTCTCCAGGCTGAGGGTATAGCTGGGGAGGAGGGGCTTAACAGTCTTCACTTAGTGTCACGCCTCCTAGGGAGATGAGCTATACCCAAGGTCTTCTGTGTCCCCCAAGGAAAGAGCGAGAAAGAGATTTTACTGGTAAGTTATACAAAAATCTCGTTTTAATATGAGGCACTTAGAGGTTCCAAATTGATAAAACAACGTGCCTCACATTTATAGCAAGTAGCTAGAGATGAGCGAATTTCATATTTTTAAGATCATGTGCTGGTTCCTGTTATTTACTGAATTGCGTTATGGATTTCGTTACCACGGACCATAACGCAATTCCATGATGGAATGCCAGGACTCCAGCATAACGTAAACCACACGGATCCGTTATGCAGGCCATAGACTTCTATTATGACAGAATGAATAACGGAATGCCTCTAAAGGCATTCCGTCCTGGAATTGTGTTATGGTCTGTGGTAATGGAATCCATAACGCAATTCAGTAAATACCACAACACAAACCCGCACACGAACTTCAAAATATGAAATTTGCTCATCCCTACAAGTAACTCCAAGAAGTACCTTCACGCATTAATGGGGTTACTATTAATGTGAATCACACGGTTTTATCAGTTTGGACTTCCATGATGTGCCTCACATAAACCCCATCATGTGCCACCTCGCACATTAAGGCCTCATGCACACGAACATATTTTCATTTCGTGCCGTTTTTTTTGTTTTTTGTTTTTTTGCTGACTGTATACGAAACTATTAATTTTAATGGGTCCACAAAAAAAACCTGAAGGTTCTCAGTGTGCATTCCATTTCCGTATTTCCGTTCCGCCAAAAAAAAAAAAAAGAACATGTCCTATTATTGTCCGCATTACGGACAAGGATAGTACTGTTCTATTAGGGGCTAGCTGTTCTGTTCTGCAAAATACGGAATGAACACGGATGTCATCCGTTTTTTGCAGACTGCAAAATGCATACGGTCATGTGCATGAGGCTGAACTATGTACACTGGCACATTTAAACAAACAAAAAACTTGAATTTTTGCGGGCAAAGTATCGATTTGGTATCAAGTACCACGATACTTGGTATCTAAGTCTAAATTCTGGTATCATGACAACCCTACCCCTATACAGGGACCTGGGGTCATCAAAAATCATGACGGGTTTAGTGTATTTACAGTACTCCCCTTTTTTTCAGGATATTCACCATTTTCTTGGTGACAGTTTATTTGTTCGTTTTGATCCTGTCATGCTTTTAAGCTCTTCCATCAACTTCACAAAGGCAGCAACCATTGTTTGCTCAGGTAAGCCACCTTTTGTTTTACGGCTTTTTTTGTCTTACTCTCTTGTGGAGATGGAGTTGTTCACTATTACGTCTTTAAAGGGATTGTCTAAAATGGTAAAATGATTGGCCTGTATAAAAGAATTATTTTTTAAAACAAAAAAAAAAAACAGCAACATTGCTCACTCTTTAAATGTTTCACCGCTCTGGTCCCCACTGACCCTGCAGTTGTCACGCGCAGCTTTGTCTTTGTGGGATATTAGTTCCTGAGCTCGGTATATCTCCATTTGGTTTACATACATATATACAGTACATATATAGCTTCTTTGCTGGATAAGAGAAACTAACCAAGTACAGCTGCAGTGGGTTTATGGCCATTATTTGGACGCTGCTGCCCTCCTGCACATTGAGGCAGAAAAAGTGGCTAACTGAGCAGAAGAGTATGGGAGAGAAGTTGGGGAATGTTTTGCAGCAGATAATGAGAGAAATGTCAGCAAGCACAAGGTAGCTTATGGAGGGGAGTTGAGGGGTCAATAAGCAGCAGCAGATGGCTTCAGTGAGAGAAGCTGAGATGGGTGTGTGCTGTAGACAGCTTGACAGGGGTGTTGGTTCAATCAGCAGAAGGTAGCTGGTGGGAAGGAGCTTTAGGGGTCAGTAAGCAGCAGATGGCTTGTGTGTAAGAAGCAGATAGCGGGATGGAGCGATAGTGAACAGCAAGTACTTTATGTGAAGGAATGAGCTGCGGGTTTCTTGGAGAGAGCCGCTTAAGGCTACTTTTACTCTTGCATGGTTAATTCCGGTATTGAGATCTCAATACTGGAATTAAACGGATACGTTTTGTTGCACATTAGGATGCATACGTTCTGTTAGGATGCGGTTGTGTGAAAACAAAACGGAAAAAAAACACTGTCACCAAATACATTGATAGTCTATGGGTGCCGAATGTTTTCTTTTTTTTTTTAGGCTCCTAAAAAAACGGATCCGTCACAATTGACTAACATTGTTTTAAGTCCCGAATCTGTTTATTTTTTTTCCATTTTTATGACCTGACACAAAACTGCAGCTTGCAGCGGTTTTGTGTCCAGTCACAAAACGGAATGCTGACGGAACGGAAGACATCCTGAGCCGATCTCTTTCCATTCAGAATGCATGAGGACTAAACAAAAACGTTTTGTTTTTTTCCGGTATTGAGATCTTCTGCCGGATCTCAATACCGAAAAACAAGAACGTAAGTGTGAAAGTAGCCTAAAGCTCATCAGTGGTATTCACTTTGTAGGGGAGAAGATGAGGGACAATGAGCAGAAGATCTGTGGGACCTTGTGCAGTCACCTGGTTGTCACCTTTTAAATAAGTTTTTCACGTGCTAAGTGGGCTCCTACATTCTTATTGACCAAAGAGTCTGACAAGTTCTCAAGTTTCTCAAAAGCTAACTTAAGGTGGATAACCAGTATTTCTGCATTTTCTGCTGTCAGTTTAATAAAAATGGACACTGCCACAGAGTAGAAAAAAGCAAATATAGGTCATCAGTTACCAGACATTAAAGGGGTTTTGCCACCTAAGACAATGGGGGCATATCCTAGCGGGGCCCACCTCTGGGACCCGCACCTACAATGAAAACGGAGCAGGGAAATTAATGGAGGGCGCATTGCTCATGCGCAGCTGCCCTCCATTCATTTCTATGAGGCCGCTGAAAATAGCCGAGCGCTGGCTTGGTTATTTCCGTCTGCCCTATAGAAATGAATGAGTGCAGTGGCTGCGCGTGCGCGGTGCGTTTCCATTCACTTCTATGGGAGTAGCGCTCTGTGGTGGATGGACCCCGGGGTCCTCCAGCCCCAGCTCTCCCCGCTCCGTTCTCGTTGTAGGTGCGTGTCCCAGAGGTAGGACCCGCACCTATCAGACAATGGGGCCATATCCTAGCGATATACCCCCATTGTATGTGATGGGAATACCCCTTTAACCACTGCTCTAATTTCTGATTTACAAATACATTTTTACATTTGTGTTCGGAATGCTCTTTAGTGGTTATCTTGTCGCTTTTACTAAGATGTCCCGTACAGTAATATGGCCATTTTTTTAGATCTCACCCCAAACTAATATGTTTGTGTATAAGAGCATTTGGGGGTTATATGATGGCCATCAGCGTTCATTTCATAGTATTTCATGATTTGATGTTTTCCCACAGCCGTACGAGAGTCTGAGTGTGACTCCTCTGGTGGAAAACTAGCCCGTGTCTTAGAAGCTGCTCCTTCCCCATCCCTGTGTGTTTCCTACAACAGAACAGAGGGGTACGTTCATTCCATGTTAAATGTTCATGTATGAGGTGTAGGGTGAGGGACTATGTCACAGCATTAGCTCAAAGCTATGACCTAAGTGTAACTGGTACTTCTGTATAATGAAAAATGATGCAACCAGTCTGGAGCAGGTTCATAATAAATAATATACCATAAATATATACATTTTATATAGTCTTCCATAACGAATACATGTACAGAAGTGGTCCTGCAAGCCTTTGAAGGCGGTGTTGAGCAACACTGAATAAAAGAAGCAAAGAATCGTATTATAAATGTGGCCTAATAATATGGCTTTTACCTAGTGTTACCTGCCAGTATTATATGTTTGACCCTAGTACGAAGTTCTTTACAATGCAAAGAGGTACTCGGTCCCACTGCACAATATTTTTTAGAGCTCCCAATGGCTGGAGGGCAACCATTTGTGGAACACTGCTGTAGACCAACTGAATCTCTTGTTTTATTTTTCTTAGTTACGTTTCTTTAGTAAATTCAAAGACCTTACCATTGACTTGAATCTCTAATATATATTTACTGGATGTTTTAATATTTTCCTCAGGTATTTGAATTTTGACACTTCAAAAATATCATTTTACATTCAGCAACGTCAGGATCCTACTGGGTTGTGGTCATTATGGCTGGAAAACAACCTGAACTTTCCCATAACGATCACTGATGTTTTTGTACCAGAACAAGTCCGGGGGCTCTTCAAGGTATGGTGACTGTAATAGCGGTGTTTATGGTAATGCTGTGAACTGGGGAGCCATACACATAGACCACTTTGTACTTACTTACTGGGCTGAAAATTCTTCAGTGCAAGGACTTGGTGTTAGAATATTTTTGGGAATGAGTGTATTCTGCACTCTCATCTTTGCCTCTGACGGTACATAATGGTGTTTCTAATAAATCTGCACTGACCTCTACTGGTAAAATGAGGGAACCGAACTTTAAAAGATCTTTCCCGCATATAACCTTCAGTTAATATAACTGCATTTATTATCTTCTTTCACATTTATTTTTTCATGGAAAGCATTGTGCTCACCAACATGGTCAACATTATAGGTACCACAGCAAATATAGCTGGTTGTGTTGACCTAGAGGAGCAATAACTAGTCTCCTCTAAATAGGACATGGCTGAATAGCTGTGTCTGGGGCCTGGAGAGAGCATAATGTTTTGCTAAGTATGGTCAGCGCACTGTTCCTGGTAACATATTAGTAAAAATTCATCAACGTCATTCTTAATTGATTATACTAATTTCCTGTTTATTTTTTGTCTTTTTTTTTTAGACATTCAATTTGACTCACTTGCTGCCAGTCCCTCCAGGCTGCTGGGACATTTTTACATTGGAAATTCAAGCCAAAGAATCTCCCTTGAATTTTTTGACAAACATAATGATAAGCACATCTTTAGGTGTTACATTTGAGATTCCTATGCTTGTGCATAAGGTTGTATCGAAGGTGAGGCTTCCCCCTTGTATTTGTAATGCTGGAAACTGGCATCTATTATCTACTAAGGCTACTTTCACACTGGCGTTTTGGCTTTTCGTTTGTGAGATCCGTTCAGGGCTCTCAGAAGCGGTCCAAAATGGATCAGTTTTGCCCTAATGCATTCTGAATGGAAAAGGATCCGCTCAGAATGCATCAGTTTGCCTCCGATCAGTCTCCATTTCGCTATGGAGGCGGACACCAAAACGCTGTCCGCTTGACAAAACTGAGCCAAACGGATCCGTCCTGACACACAATGTAAGTCAATGGGGACGGATCGATTTTCTGACACAACAGAAAACAGATCTGTCTCCCATTGACTTTCATGACGGATCTGTCTTGGCTATGTTACAGATAATACAAACGGATCCGTTCATGACGGATGCATGCGGTTGTATTATTGTAACAGATCCGTTTTTGCAGATCCATGACGGATCCGTCCAAAACGCGAGTGTGAAAGTAGCCTAACAAAATGGAATTTCTGTATTATTTATCTGTTGAGGTAGGAGGTGCGATCCCATGATGGTGTCAAAGGGGATCACTGAATTCTCCATTTTCTGTACAAATGAATGGATACTGCTCCATGTTTCCTGCACGCAGACGTACTGCACTCTATCCCTTAGGCTACATTCACATGACCGTAGTGTGGCATAGATTCCAGTTTCCGGAGCATGAAAAGCCAGACGATGCGGCAATTTATTAAGAGGCTTGCCTCTTAGTAAATTTGGTGCATCTTACCCCAAATGCATTTTTTTTTTACTTGCTCCCCTGATGGATTATAACTCGTTGGGATATTCTAGAATCCAGAATGTATGGTGGCTCACCTGTTGTGGCAAATGGTTCTGGTGCTCTGTTTAAAAGAGGTTTCCCTGAGAACCCAGTAAAAACCAAATATAAATGGTGTTGTACACCCTGTACAGAATTATAAGGCAAATAAGTATTTTGACCACATCATCCTCTTTATGCATGTTGTCTTACTCCAAGTTGTATAGGCTCGAAAGCCTACTACCAATTAAGCATATTAGGTGATGTGCATCTCTGTAATGAGAAGGGGTGTGGTCTAATGACATCAACACCCTATATCAGGTGTGCATAATTATTAGGTAACTTCCTTTCCTTTGGCAAAATGGGTCAAAAGAAGGACTTGACAGGCTCAGAAAAGTCAAAAATAGTGAGATATCTTGCAGAGGGATGCAGCACTCTTAAAATTGCAAAGCTTCTGAAGCGTGATCATCGAACAATCAAGCGTTTCATTCAAAATTGTCAACAGGGTCGCAAGAAGCGTGTGGAAAAACCAAGGCGCAAAATAACTGCCCATGAACTGAGAAAAGTCAAGGGTGCAGCTGCCAAGATGCCACTTGCCACCAGTTTGGCCATATTTCAGAGCTGCAACATCACTGGAGTGCCCAAAAGCACAAGGTGTGCAATACTCAGAGACATGGCCAAGGTAAGAAAGGCTGAAAGACGACCACCACTGAACAAGACACACAAGCTGAAACGTCAAGACTGGGCCAAGAAATATCTCAAGACTGATTTTTCTAAGGTTTTATGGACTGATGAAATGAGAGTGAGTCTAGATGGGCCAGATGGATGGGCCCGTGGCTGGATTGGTAAAGGGCAGAGAGCTCCAGTCCGACTCAGACGCCAGCAAGGTGGAGGTGGAGTACTGGTTTGGGCTGGTATCATCAAAGATGAGCTTGTGGGGCCTTTTCGGGTTGAGGATGGAGTCAAGCTCAACTCCCAGTCCTACTGCCAGTTTCTGGAAGACACCTTCTTCAAGCAATGGTACAGGAAGAAGTCTGCATCCTTCAAGAAAAACATGATTTTCATGCAGGACAATGCTCCATCACACGCGTCCAAGTACTCCACAGCGTGGCTGGCAAGAAAGGGTATAAAAGAAGAAAATCTAATGACATGTCCTCCTTGTTCACCTGATCTGAACCCCATTGAGAACCTGTGGTCCATCATCAAATGTGAGATTTACAAGGAGGGAAAACAGTACACCTCTCTGAACAGTGTCTGGGAGGCTGTGGTTGCTGCTGCACGCAATGTTGATGGTGAACAGATCAAAACACTGACAGAATCCATGGATGGCAGGCTTTTGAGTGTCCTTGCAAAGAAAGGTGGCTATATTGGTCACTGATTTGTTTTTGTTTTGTTTTTGAATGTCAGAAATGTATATTTGTGAATGTTGAGATGTTATATTGGTTTCACTGGTAAAAATAAATAATTGAAATGGGTATATATTTGTTTTTTGTTAAGTTGCCTAATAATTATGCACAGTAATAGTCACCTGCACACACAGATATCCCCCTAAAATAGCTAAAACTAAAAACAAACTAAAAACTACTTCCAAAAATATTCAGCTTTGATATTAATGAGTTTTTTGGGTTCATTGAGAACATGGTTGTTGTTCAATAATAAAATTAATCCTCAAAAATACAACTTGCCTAATAATTCTGCACTCCCTGTATAACAGGCAACTCAACCATCCAGAACTGCACCGATGTAAGGAATGTATATCACAATAACCAATTAATTGTGTTACAATCACTAGTGTATAAATTCATACATAAAATTGCAATTAAAAATTGTAGAATTTAGGAAGATATTATATTCTAATATAAATATACACAAAAAGTATAAAAAAATCTGAAAAATGTATATAGAAGTATATACAAAATAATGTGGATTAATCAATGGGTAGTCCTGTTGTAATGTTAATTTAGTTGGTTATGTCCATGTAGGAAATACATATATCCATAATTGCATTGATCAGAAAAGGAAAAATGTTCCGGTGATTTGTGAAAAATTGAAAAAGTATAATAAAAGTATAAAAACATGAAAAAGTAAAAAAAAATAAGTCCAGTGATTGTGGAACAATATAATAGTTGAGGTTAAAAGAATATAAACCTATTCGTAATATATGGGTGTAGTTCTAGTGAAAATTGGTAGGGTCACCGCAATGAGTGGTAGTGGATTGTGCCTCTAAATTTCCTTTACATTTAGAAGTTTGTATCCTATGTATTTATAGAATTAATATTTTGAATCAAATGGAAGTTAAAAAGATACTTATGTTGGCTACAATGTATTTGATATAATCAATAGGTGATTGTAACACAATTAATTGGTTATTGTGATATACATTCCTTAGGGCTCTTTCACACTTGCGTTCTTTTCTTCCAGCATAGAGTTCCGTCGTCGGGGCTCTATGCCGGAAGAATCCTGATCAGGATTATCCCCATGCATTCTGAATGGAGAGAAATCCGTTCAGGATGCATCAGGTTGTCTTCAGTTCCGGAACGGAACTTTTTTTGGCCGGAGAAAATACCGCAGCATGCTGCGCTTTTTGCTCCGGCCAAAAATCCGGAACACCTGCCGCATCGACTGATCCGGAATTAATGCCCATTGAAAGGCATTGATCCAGGTCCGGCCTTAAGCTAAACGTTGTTTCGGCGCATTGCCGGACCCGACGTTTAGCTTTTTCTGAATGGTTACCATGGCTGCCAAGACGCTAAAGTCCTGGCAGCCATGGTAAAGTGTAGCGGGGAGCCGGGGAGCAGCATACTTACCGTCCGTGCGGCTCCCCGGGCGCTTCAGAGTGACGTCAGGGCGCCCCAAGCGCATGGATCACGTGATCACATGGATCACGTCATCCATGCGCATGGGGCGCTCTGACGTCATTCTGGAGCGCCCCAGGAGCCGCACGGACTGTAAGTATACCGCTCCTCCGGCGTGTAATTCCGGCAAGTGGAGTACACGCCGGATCCGGACAACGCAAGTGTGAAAGAGGCCTTACATCGGTGCAGTTCTGGATGGTTGAGTTGCCGGTTATACAACACCATTTTATATTCTAGAATGCATTGCACAATGGATAAGTTTTATGTCTAGCCCAACACATGAGCAATTGCTTTTTTTATTTTTTTTTATTGCATTGTCTCCTTTAGGATTGCTAATAACTAGCAATATAACATGTTCTTCGTCTTCTATTTAATTTCAGTCTGGAAATCAGCAGATAATTTCAGCACAATGTGGGATTCACCCCATTATCAGGCACTTGACCTCTGGTAAATATCATTTATAAATATATCTGTCTGCAGGGACTGGGCGCTTGATTTATATTAGTCATCTCTTCTGCAGATGTCCTACACCTCCTTCTCCTGCTGTGCATTTAAATAGTTAAAAATATAGGCATTAGCAAGCTGTTACTATCACAACTTTAGGAGAGTGATTTGTTCACGTTTAGCCCCGAGCACGCTCTGCAGTATGGTACAGAAATATATAGTCACTTGGGTCTGTTTCATAGAAAGTCAATTCATCTGCCAAAAAGTTTTTGGAATGAGAGTGGAAACCAGAGTACCTTGAGGAAAGCCACGTAGAAACTGGCACAGCATGCCAGCTCCATGTAGATAGTGTTCTTGGTCAAAATCAAACCCTTGAGCTCCCAGCAGTGCTAACCACAGATCCACCATGCTTCCCTCACTGTGAAATATATGGTTGAGTTCCAAGTGAGTGAAATTAGAAGAATGAGCAGACAAACCAATTAGGATCCTGCGGTCATGAGAGTAGGACAGCAGATTAACAGATTATGGTATCATTTGTTTTCTGAAGTTTTCTTTCTAAGTAAGTTTATATGATTTTATGATATATATTCATATTGATATTCCATTTCTTTCCACAGAGGAGAGTTTGCGCTGGCAGCATAGTCTCTCCTTAGGGTTGTCTACCTGGAAAACTGATTATGAGTTAGGCACTGAACTTTATGAGAAGTATCAGAAGGTGCAAGATACAGAGTCCTGCAGGTATTTTTCATGGTTTCTGAGGATTGTACAGTCGTAATGCTCTTGGTTATGTATATAAATATAAACTTTTTTTTACACCCTCTTCAGGAGTAAAAGTTTGGAGAATCCTAGCGGTACACGACAGAAGAAGGATGCCGAGCGACCTCCTGTCTTCCTACCACGGTTAAATGCTGAGCCTGGTCTAGCGGTGAATTTTACGGCAACTGCTCTAAGTAACAGCTCGGTAAGTCATTACGTTATACTGTGATGTACGTATTTCCCCATCTGCTTCTGAAAGGTTAGGTCCTGCTTCCTCATATCAAAAACGTAATTTAGAGAAACGTGTATTTTCCTGACATTTGAAATAAATGACCACTTTCCGATAAGGAAATCAAATGAAACATACCAGCATTAGACTCTGTTAACTGCAATAGCATAGATCCATATAACTAGCCAATGCAAGTTGTAAGGGTGGGTTCAGACTGCATTTTGTAGTGTAGTTATTTTTGCGCATATGCCAGGAACTCTTATGGCCGTCTTATCATCAGGCCCCCATTCGTATATATGTGTGTATACCATTTTCTGCTGTTTGGAATGGCATAGTCTGCTGTGATATTCCATAAAAAATAAGCATATGGATGATGGATGTCACTATAGGGCACATTTATGAAGACGGGTGTTTTGGACACTGGTCTTAATAAAGCCCTAATCTGGTGGTGGATCCGCTAAAGTTATGAAGAGGTGCCGGCCTCTCCATAACTTCAGCGCATCTAGGGCCAGTTCTAGATGTAAGATGGCTTCCGAGCTGTCTTGCATGTAGACTTTTTTCTATGCCTAAAACAGGCATAAAAAATGGTGACTGAGACAGGCCTGCCAGCCCGTCCTCTTCTCCGCCCACACCCACAGCTTTAGAACTGGCGTGAGCGGGGCAAAGTGGCAGATAGTGGTGCATCAAACTGTTGCACCACTATCTGCTCCTGAAATATGCTTAATTTAGGCGTATTTCAGCATAGTAAATGACCACTATATGTCTATACGGTGGCATCTGTCGGAGGTGTGTCAGACACTACAAGACGTATTGTGAAAGTGCTCGATGTTTTTTTGTCTTTTTTTCCTGTGAATTGTGAAAGTGCTTGAACAGTTTTATGATGTGTGTGTTATTTTTAAGTCATTGAACAGAACGGTCTTTACAGATGTTCCCATTATTTCATATTTGTCGTTTTAGGTGAAAAATATATTACTGAGGAATCCTTCTCCTTTTCCAGTTTGGGTGCAACTGCTTCCTCTTTCTTATTATCCTAATCCCCAAGCTGCTTTAAGCCTTCTGAGCAAATGGTATGAAAGTGAGCTGAGGCATGGTAATTCTCCTGTCCATAAGCATCATTGCAATGAAGTGTGACCGTTTTTATTTTATTATTTCTCTAGGTATGATGTAAATGAGCAAATGGTTGACTTTACAACAGCTGAATTCAGACTCCAAAAGGAATGTGACCAAGAGGTAACTTTTTAATGACACTTATTATTATTATTTTTTTTTTTTACTGGGTGCTGAGCAGGATACCCCCATCCCTGATGTCCATATGCTCTAATGGGGTTCTCTTTATTACTGTAAGTTTCTTTTATATTTTCTGATGTGTTTGTAGGGAAAGGAAGGTGAGTGCTACATCAAGTAGTGCTACACCTCTCATTAGTAGGTTACGATGCTCTTTGAAAGAAACCCTGAAGTTTTAGATAGCTGGATGGAATAATACTTGCTAACATTAACTTTCAGCATGAGGAAGGTGAAGACTGTAGCCAAGATGTGATTGAATTGCAGTTACAGCCCTGGGAATGGCAGCAAGTTGGCGTAGTCTTCACACCTGTAGACTACAGGAAAGTTACTTCCCTTATAGTAATCAGGTATGTATTTTGCAGAATATAATAGGCTAGGTTTATGAAGCGGCCTAAAGGAAAAACAATCTTGCCCAAGGCAACAAATCATAATTCAGCTTTCATATACATTTGTATATGTTCCTGGAGCTAGAAGATCTTAAAGGGGTTTTGCCACTTCAGCAGATAGCATTTATTATGCAGAGAAAGTTTCCATGGTTACGACCACCCTGCAGTTCAGCGGCATGGCCGTGCTGGTTCACTGTAGAAAATGGCACCAGCCTATGTGCTCTCCCATGGTCCCGGCCACCAGAGAGGCTGGCATTTTTCCTATAGTGTGCAAGCATGACCACCACTGCTGGATTACAGGTTGGTTGTAACTATGGAAACAAGCTGTGTATAGTGTGATAGAAAAATGAATCCAGCCAGCAAAGGAAGCAATATGGATAATAACAATACATTAGTAAGTGCCTTGTATTAACTTTCTCTACATGATAAATGCCACTTGCTGAAGTGAGACAGCCCTGAGAGCTATGGACATAGGTATACACACTTAGCCCTCATGCACACAATCGTATTTTCGGTTTGCATTTTTTACAGATCGAATGCAGACCTATTCATTTCTATGGGGTCGCAGAAAAATGTGGACAGCACACAATTGTTATAATGTCTGCATCCATTTATCATGTAGAGAAAGTTAATACAAGGCACTGATTAATGTGTTGTGATTGTCCATATTGTCTCCTTTGCTGGCTGGGTTTTCTATCACACTATACACGGCTATGCTGCAATCTAGCAGCGGTTGTCGTGTTTGCACACTATAAGAAAAAATGCCAGCCTCTGTGGCCAGGACCGTGGGAGATCACGTAGGCTGGTGCTTTTTTCTGTAGTGTGCAAGCACGGCCATGCTGCTGGTCTGCAGTGTGGTCATAGCCATGGAAACTTTCTCTGCATAATAAATGCTATTTGCTGAAGTGGCAAAACCCCTTTAAGAATGGCATATACCACAGATATCTAATAGATGCAGGTACCACACAGGATCTGTGGAAATTGGGAAGTTTAACTTGCACTGGTAAACTACTGGAAATTGAAGTAGATGGATCTACAGTTTTTCTTTATAATGCATGATCATGAACATTTGCTTATTTTCAGAAATAACCTGACTATTCTGGACATGGTGGCTATAGAGGGTTTTGGAGCAAGAGAAATGCTGCGGGTTGGAGGGAGACTGCCTGGAATAGGAGGTTCCCTCAGATTCAAAGTCCCAGAGTCAACCCTAATGGACTGCAGACAGCGTGAGTCTCCTATCCACCTATGTGGAGGATAGACCATCAGTATTAGGGCTCATGCACGCAAACATATTTTCTTTCAGTGTCCGTTTAGTTTAGTTTTTTTTGCGGGCTTTATGCGGAACCATTCACTTTAAAAACAACGGAAATGACTCCGTTTGCATTTCGCTTCCGTATGTCCGCTTGGCCGTTCCGCAAAAAAGTAGTGCATGTCCTGTTATTGTCTGCAAATCACGGTCCGTGGCTCCATTCAAGTCAATGGGTCCGCAAAAAATACAGAATGCATACGGAACACATCCGTATGTCATCTGTATTTTGCGGATCCATGCCCACTTTGCCCATGTGTTTACTATTTGCAAACATTACAGTACATTACAGTAATGATAACAAACCTCCTGTTTCCGTTTGCGATTCACAAAAAACTGAAACCATATGGATATGTTTTGTGGCATAACGGAACGGAAACACCCCCCCCCCAGATACTGAACAACAGATCCGTTAAAAACTGACCGGAAAACTACAACAGTCGTGTACATGAGCCCTTTAAGTCATCTACAACCCTTTTAAAGTCATCAATTTAATCTAACTATGTTAGAATGAAAATTATAAAAATGGTCTGGCTATCAGAGATACACTTTGGCACCGTTTTTTTTCTATTGTCAGTTCATTTTCTCGAGTTGTTTTTCTATATTACACACATATAACTTGTTTATGTGCAGACAGCACAATTTATAGTAGTAGTAGTAGCAGTAGCATTGTTCCCTTTACTTCATTTAACTGGTGCTCCCCTGGTCATCTGCTTTTAGAAGCTATGACCGTTACAGAGAGAGAGCTGCAGCAGAAAGGACATGTCCCCTGAGTTGTAATAAGGAGAAAGCTGCTCTAGAAAGGGCATGCCCCACAGGGTTGCCAGACTGAAGATAGTCTAGCAGAGCAGTTGGATCAGGGATGGTTCTAGCTTTCTTATAAAGAAATAGTCATGTACTATATGATGTCCGATTATCGTTTTACATCAGTCATGGCATAACCCCCTTAAGGCTGCATTCATATGGCAGTGTGTGGTCCATGAAATGCAGTCCAGACCAAACAGGGCTCATGTGAACTGAACTCACTACATCATAGTCATCTACCACCCAGCTGCAGGTATACTGTCCCATATTCCCTGCATCAATTGAGTACAGGACAATAGACCTGCAGATGGGCAGGAGCTCACAGGACGGCTTGCATGGGCCTCCGTCAGTCCAGTAAATGTGGCCACACATGGTCATGGGAGGGCAGCCTAGGATAGATAGTAACCTTGTATTAAAAGTAAGAAATTATGTTCTAGAAATAATTGTGCTCTGTATTAGGTAATGTTAAGGTGTCTATTGGCATGACATATATACTTATTATCTGATTGGTAAATTATCACTTTTCCCTTTTACAGAGTTTAAGGAAAGCAAGCAAGTTCTGTCCATCACAAAAATATTTAAAGTTGAAAATATTGGTTCTTTACCCATAACAATTGTGTCGATGAAAATAAATGGATACAGCTGCCAAGGTTTTGGTTTTGAAGTCCTAGACTGTTACACATTTTCTCTGAGCCAGAATACTTCAAAGGAAATCAGTATTGTGTAAGTCTGTATTACTTTCTAGGTTTCCCATGTCACCCTTATTCATATATCTACGGTATATTACAATATGTACTGCTATGTACATACATACTCATACACACACTGTCCACTTTATTAGGGACACCAATCTTGTAGCGTGCTGGACCTCCTTTGATCTTCTGAATTGGATCATCCACTTGGTGTTCAAATCATTCTGCAGGAATATTGACCTATGCGGACAGGATAGCTTCTCACAGTTGCTGCAAATTTGATGGCTGTACTAACATGGTGTGTACATCCCATATAGCAGGGGTGCACAACCACATGTGGCCCACAGAGCCAAGGATCGTGGCCCCTGTCCTGCTGGACAGAAACACAGCTGATCGTGCGACCAGCTGTGTTTCTTGCTGGATTAAAGTTCCTGCATTCTAACAGAAGCAAGTCGGGTCCCTGGCAGTCAGTGACTGCATGAGGAGAAGACAGAAGTGGTTCAGATAGCTTCCCCTCAGATAGCTGCCGTGAACAGAGGAAGCAGTAATCGCCAGGTGTCTGAGGGGTAGAGTGCAGAGCTGCAGGGTCAGTAGACCCTGATCAGCACTGGCTTGTACAAAGCCCCCACAAGAGGCTAGTTTTTCCTGTAACTGGGGCTCCTGTGGATACAAAAAAAAAAGTCAGTATCTCCCAACAGTCTTTTTATGACCAGTTGGGGGACATATTTTGTGCCAGAAAAAAAATAAATATATATATATATTGCCAGCACCAATCAAAACTGACGCATCACCACAAGTTTATTTTTCTGTTAGTTTGCATATTTAAAAAATAAGGGGCTATGGTTTGAAAAAAATAACTTTTTAAAAATATGTTGCACCAAATAAAAAAAATTGCAAAAAATTATTTTGGTGGTCCAACAAATGAAAGTCTGAACCACCTTGTGCGCTAAAACACAAAAAAAAAGTGGTTACTGGTTTCAGCAGAGCATCTATAACTGGGGGCAGGAGGCGGTAATAACCAGTGAGCGCCGTCCTCAGCAGTGAAGGAAAGGGCTCATTTATGAATAGGATTCGGGGTGGAAGGAAATGTCACCACTTAAAGGGATTTCCAGTAAAAAAGAATTTTTAACAAGTTCCTGCAGCTTGGCTCCTGAAACAGAAGATTCATACTTGCCTGCTTCCCACTTTCTCCTTCTTCTGTAACATTCAACGCTCCAGCCAATGACTGGCTTTAGCGGTGAACTGCTGCTTGTGGCCACATCACTGAAGCCGGTCATTGGCTGAAGTGGTGCGTGTTACTAGGCCCACAGCCAGACAGGTGTAAACAGCATGGGGATCAGAGGATGGAGACAGCGGGGGGAACGCGGAGGATCAGAACGGCGGGGAGCAGATAAGAATAAATCTTTGCTTTCAGGGGCTATGCTGCAGAAACTTGTTAAAAAATATTTTTACCAGGAAATCGCTTTAAGCCCCTGGTACACTGCACAGTATTCGGCCAATTTCTGGGAACCAGTGCTCGTTCCGGATATCCTGCGTCTTAATGATAAAGGGTATATTTAGACCGGCTTTTAAATAAATGACCCTCAATGTGTCATCAAAAAATGCCACATGGGCAATAGACGCAATAGACTGGAGCTGACCTCATTAAGTCCTGTGGGTAATTTTTCTAGACCTGCTCTGTGACCTATGCAGAGATCAAATTAGACCACAGATCAAACTCCCCCAATCTTTGTCAGACCTGAGATCAGACTCCCAAACTTGATCAGCCCCCCCCCCCCCCCCCCCGACACTGTATCAGACTCCCAATTTATGTTAATAGACCCTCAATTTTTATTAAACTTCAGATCGGACACCCCAATCTATGTATCGGATCAGAAGCGCCAATCTGTATTTGACCTCAGATCAGACATAAAATAAAATTAGTTAACTTGCATCTCCTGCTCCAGACGGTGTGCACCTCCTGCACTCACCGGTCCCTGATCATCTTCTGGGCCAATTGCTGCACTATGACCTAGGGTTGTTTCAATACCCAAATTTTGATTCGGTTTCGATACAATTCGATGCCACGCGAAAAATAAAAATTGGCAGCGTCCTGGCTGCCATGGTAACTGATCGGAGCCCCGCGATTACACTACTGGGGCTCCGATCAGAAGCTTCCACTGTACCACCGGTGAGGAGGAGCCGAGGGGACCCTGTGGCCACTGCCACCAATTATTTTAATACGGGGGGGGGGGGGGGGGGGGGTTGAAGGGAGGGGACACACTGCGCCACCAATTATTTTAATACTAGGGAGTAGGGTGCACTGCACTACCAATGATAATTAACATTTAATACAGGAGGCGGGTGCGGCACCTGAGGGGTTAACTGCTGCTGATCGCAGCTCCCTGCCAGCACCCGCCTCCTGGATTTGTATTAAAGCTTTTACTTTCATTGGTGGCGCAGTGCGCCCGCCCATCTCTCCTCATTGGTGGCAGTAGCGGCACAGGGTGGAGGGAGAGACTGCTTCCTTCTTCCCTGTGCTGCTGAGGAGAACGCTGAGAGCAGCGCGCTCCATGTTCTCTGATACTAGACTGCGCAATAGCGAAGGCTAGTATCGAAAAAAAGTAAATCCCCGTATCGAGGTCGATACCAGAAAAAAGTATCGATTGGGTATCGAAAATTCGATTTCCGAAACAACCCTACTATGACCTGATGTTGCACAACTTCAGGTCATAGGGCACACTTACGTGCACTATATGCTGTCCAGACACAGCACGGGACCAGGACGAAAACCAAGTAGTGGCGAGGACTGCAAGCGTTAGCAGTGCTTCACTCACCGATCCCTGTGCTTCTTGCATCCTAATGAATGCTTCCATAATGGATGCACACATTTCTCTCACTTTTTTGGGGGCGAAAAGTGCATCTTATAAAGCGAAAAATAAGGTAAATGATGACATGGAAAAGTAAAGGGGTTGTCCTGATTCAGAGCTGAACCCGGACATACCCATAATTCCACCCAGGTAGTCCCCCTGACTTGAGCATCGGAGCAGTTCATGCTCCAATTCACTCCCTTGCCCTGCGCAGGATCCCGCAGGGCAAGGGCTCTTTTATTTACTATAACACAATGCCGGGCGGAAGCTTCCGCCCAGCAGTGTGTTCGGTGACCTCACCGGCTCTGATGGGCGGCCTTTAGAGCTGCCCTAGCAGTTTTACAGGCTAGGGCAGCGCTAAAGCCCGCCCATCAGTACTGGTGACGTCACTGGTGGGCAGAAGCCTCCGCCTGGCAGCCCGAAGGAGAGCCCGGTACGTCACCGGAACTCCACAAAATGCTTTTGCCCTGCATGATTCAGCGCAGGGCAAAGGAGAGCATCGGAGCATGAAATGCTTCGATGCTCTTGTCAGGGGGGCTGCCTGGGTGAAATTCTGGGTATGTCCAGGTTCAGCTCTGAACCCGGACAACCCCTTTAAAACAAGCTCCAAAAATGTAATAATTAAAAAAAAAAAAAAAAAAAGTTTAACATCAAAATGTGATTTAATCAATAGGTCATTTTCTGACTACACATTTCCTTTAACCCATTGATGACATATGATGTACCTGTATGTAATGTGCTAAAGGGTTGATAGGTGCTGGCACACAAACCGAGCTCACTCAATACGTGGCATGTTTTCCAGAATAGTTTTCTGTGACTAGAGGCAGTTTTGCATATATCTGCTCCCTGCAAAATTTATTGGCCATGTTTTGTGTAAATGGCTGTGACCAGCTCTGTTAGTACAGTGGATAACTACGCTGAACAAGTAGATGTCTTTCCCCTCTAATAATGCCTATGTTGATGTGTGAATCTGTTTTTTCTATAAATTGACAGCTTCATTCCAGACTTCACATCCTCCTGGGTAATACGCGAGCTAACACTCGTAAGTGCTTCCAAGCTGGAGTTTCGATTTACCCTTAACGTGACTCTCCCTCATCACTTGTTACCTCTGTGTGCCGATGGTGTCCCAGGACCCAGCTGGGAAGAGTCTTTCTGGAAACTTACTGTACTCTTTGTCAGGTAGATGCTCCTCTTGTTATGTTTAATTTCAATGGGGTATGAATGGATATTTATCATGGGCTATGGAAACTCCCATCCATATCCCATTTTGGTATTTGTCTTTCTTCCTTCAAAGGGAGCCCGTCACCATTAAAAGTGCTATTCAATCTGCCAGCATCATGGTATAGAACTGGAGGAGCTGAGTAGATTTATATATAGTTTTGTGAGAAAAGATTCAATATGTCTTGTCATTTATGGATTGAAATCCATGTTCTTTCTATGTTTAGGAGTCCAGTGGGAGGTTCTACCCAGTGAGTGACAACTATAACACATTAGTATTGTACAAGCAAGACTATCAATCACTGCATAAGACTGCCCATTGGACTCCTAAGCCCGGAATGAGAAGATGCTTCCATCGATAAATAAAGTTATTTCTCGCCCATATTCATTGGGGGACACAGAAACCGTGGGTATAGCTATGTCCTCTAGGAGGCGTTGACACTAGCAAAAGCTGTTAGCTCCTCCCCTGGCAGCTATACCCCCTCCAGCCTGGAGAGAGAGCTTCAGTTTTTTTCTAGTGTCAATAGGAGGCAAGACCTCCCTGCTCTGCAGGGATCTCCTGAAGATTTTTTATTTTTATTTTTTTCAGATGGGACAACAGTGGACGCCTCGCCTCCCTGTTCTCCCAGGGTCGAGTTGCGCGAGTGCCGGTCACCCGCACGGCTGCCTCCCCCACAGAAGACAAGGTGGACCAGGGCAGCCTCGCTCCCCTGCATCCCTCCAGCCAAGGGGTCACCTAGGTCCGCCAAAGAGAAGACCCTCCCGCCATACCAGACTCCTGCCACTCCGGTGCCAGCTGCTGAGGAGGTGACCCTGCTGGAGAAGGTGATTTTGAGGGTCTACTTGGGGAGGGTGAAGAGAAGAGGATGAGAGAGGTGAGTACACGGGACTAGGTAATTATCCCTCCCTCCCTCTTGGTGACAATTGTCCTAGGATTTGAGCACCAAGAAACAGGCACCAGCCTTTATTATGGTGCACCAGGATTCCCTCTCACTTCCCCCTAGGCCGAGCAGGCGCTGCTATTGCGGGCACTAAGGGGTTGATAAGTCCAGGCAGGCGCTGCTACACTGCGGCAGGCCCTGCGCAGGAACCAGGATACCCTCTCACTCCCCGCCTGTGCACTCCCTAGGCCGAGCAGGTGCTGGCTATCGCGGGCACTAGGGTGTTAATAACGTCCAGGCAGGCGCTGCTACACTGCGGGAGGCCATGCGCAGGAACCAGTGATTCCCTTGCGGTCCGGGACCTTGGGTAAGGTGTGAGCGCTGTCCTCTCAGCCCCAGACCGGTCCAACTCCGCAGCCACCAGATTCCTCTCTTTCGGGAGCGGGCACCTGTAGCGCCGCTCCTGAAGGGGTTAACGCCAGGGTCGATGTCGGCCGCTGCAGCATTCCGGTCCGCGCGCTCCCTGTCCGGGGTGAACTCTCCCGGCGACGGGGGGGAGGGGAATCGGTGACTCAGATTATATTTTCAGCGGCAGGAGAGCTCATGCGCTCTCACTCAGGTTCCTCTGCGCCCGGCCGACCGACAGCTTCGATCCGCCGTGCGCTCATGCATAGACCCGACCACCCCCGCTACAGTCCGGGAACATGCAACGGCGGGGACACAGGGAAGGGAGCGAAGGAGGCTCTCCCCTATCTGTGATCTGCTGGTGTCAGGGCTCTTAGGGGGTTAATAACTTCCCTTACAGGAGTGGGGGGTGTGCTCTGGCGCGAATTCTTCCCGCCACCCGGACACCTTAACCCCTTCTGGCAAGCCACTGACGGCCAGCACCAGAGCCTGAGGATTCTATCTCAGTACAGGTGCCTCCAAGTTATAACAGTTAACCCTTTCCTGCCTCTCTGCCCACTTGATGTTGGTCAGCCAAATTTTTATAAAAAAATAAATAAAATAAAAATATGCGCGTTCATTCGGGCCCCCCTGAGCCTCATCACCGCAAGACCACCCTGTCTGTGGTACCAGGCTGGGCCCTTGTCCTATAGCAGACAAAAAAGGACACCTCATAGTTCCCATTCCCCCTCCTGGGTCATTGGTTGATATTCCTCCACCTGCGCAGATCCACGGAGCACAGCTGAAGTATTCCCAATCCATCCTCTGGGCCGTGTGGTTGATAGTTCTCCAGTGCAGGACCTCTGGATTCCCAATCTGTCCTCCAGGGCCGTTTGGTTGATAATTCTCCAGCGCACTCCAGTACAGGACCTCTGGTTCCCCAATCCGTCCTCCGGGGCCGTTTGGTTGATAATTCTTCAGCGCTCTCCAGTACAGGACCTCTGGATTCTCAATCCATCCTCCGGGATCGTTTGGTTGATAATTCGCCACCAGCGCGATCCGGTGCAGAACCTCTAAAATTCCCATTCCACCCTCAGAGTTCGTCTGGTTGATTAAAATCCACCTGCGCAGACCCTCTGGAAGTTCCCATTCCATCCTCCGGGGTCGTCTGGTTGATAATCCTCCCGCTGCGCGATCCAATGGTGGACCTCTGGATCTTCCCAATCACCCTCCGGGGTCGTTTGGTTGATAAGCACCGCCTGCGCACTCCAATGGTGGATCTCCGGACTTCCCAATCTCCCTCCGGGGTCGTTTGGTTGATAAAGCACCGCCTGCGCAATCCGGTGAGTGAACCTCTAGAAGCTCCCATTCCACCTCCGGGTAGTTTGGTTGATGACTGCCATGGACAAGATTCTGAGAGTTAACATTGCACACAACGGGCCAGAGCAGGATATTTTCCTCCTCGGTCACCTCCTCAGTGGTTCGGTCTCGGCCGTGATTCCGGTGCGATCTTCCAAGATGGCGTCCGAGGTAGACAGCAGTACTTGTCGTATGCATTACCCCCTTCCTTAGGCGGAGTATTTGCACTACTACTGCATGTAGTACTCCCTTGGATGTTACCTCCCTCTATTGGGGTCTAACCGCACTAAAACTTTTCAGTGCCGGCAGTAGGCGTTCCCCCTTTTTAGTAGGTGGCAGAACTGCATTCCCACTGGGGACAGTAATTACTGTACGCATTAGCCTCTTCCATAGGTGGCGCTATGGCATTATCCCTGGTTCAGTGTTTACTGTAGGTCTTACCCCCTTACGTAGGTGGGGTATTGATACGGGACTCTCCATATGCCTTGCCCTTTCCGTAAGAGGCGTACTCTCTCTACTTGGATTCGGTTCCTGGTAGATGCATTACTGCCCTGCCACCCTTCATGGTGGAGTACTTGCACTACCACTGAGTGCAGTGCTTGCCGCAAGCATTACCTCATTTCATTGGTGGGACAATTGCAACATTGCCCCGTCCACAAGTGATCCACTACCGTGGGGAATGAGTACACATCTTGGATGTTGCACTTCATCTGCGCCACGGCTATAGATGCCTTAGCTTCTTATACAAGTGGAGCGTAGAGAGTATCATTACACTCTGGTGCCCTGTACTCTTCTTCTAATGGTATTTCGGTGCCGCCAGTTGATACTGTGGCTGTTTCCACGTTGTGTCCCTTTCCTTCGGTGCCGGTTTGGGGCATGAATATGACAACCTCTCTCCTCAGGGGGTTGCCCAGCGCCACTCGTGTCCTAGCGTCCCCTATCTCCATGGACCTCCATTGAACCAATATGTGTCTTCAACAATATGTAGTGCGTACACCATGGCAAGTAATATTGTGTTTACGTTCCAGCAAGTCGAGTGTTAAACTGACTCTATATTTCTATCCACCATTCCTGATGTGGGAAGTGGTTGTGCTGGCACTCTGGTTTAGCTTTGCAGCGTGTTCCCCTCCGCTGGTGCGGTTTTTACGCTGGTACTAGCGTTCGCAGTCGTTGCAGTGGGGCATTCCCTCAGGTAGGGGTTCCACCCTGACGCTAGCTTGGCGGTTGTTCCTGTTCGACGCCCTTTCCAGGTGGAGTGTTTAAGGTTAGCTTTCCTTCCCTGAGGCTGTATGATGCCATGGCTTCTACCGGATTCCCCTAGTCTGCCCCTCAGTTTTTGCTGGCGGGGCACGCTGCGGCTCCTACGGTACGAATTCGGTGGTGTACGCTGCATGGCCTCCTCCTTAGGCGGAGTATGGCGCCGCCACTATCATCCGGTGGCTACTTCTGTGTAGTGTCAGTCTCAGATGGGGAATGGGCTTCGCCCTGCCCCCTTTTCCTTCCGTTTTTTTCTTCTCTGGCTCAGGGTTCACGGTCACTCCGCAAACCTTGGTAGCTCCTACGTTACTACTTCCCCTCATCTGCATTGATGCAGGGTATTGTTTCTGTGTTTTTTTCTTCCAGTCTTGTTCTGGACCGACTGTTGGGCTGTGACGTTTTCCATATTCTCCTTCTACAGTTGAATCCTACCCGTTGGTCCTGGGTGTACTACCTATATCTACAACTACCTCTCTAGACTTGACTAATGACTGCCAGGTCAGTCCGATGGTAGTCATGCCTTTTCACTCCACATTCCGTGACTAGACTACGAGACTCACCACGCCAGCCGGAGCGTGGGTGCTGTCACGACTCACCACCGTTGATGGAGTTTCGTTCCTGCAACGGAACACCCCTTCTATTCTTCCTCCTCAAGGCAGGAGTTCGTCTCATCTTCGTCTGGTCGGAATTTCTGGCGAGCAGCGTTGCTACACCGTCCATACACGGTCGCTGACTGAACTCCTCACCGCCGGTGATTCTCATATCGCCTCTACTTCTACCTATCCAATATATTGATTCCTTGGCTTGCGGTTGGACATGCCTCATTCAGGCGCATTTTTCTTGGTAGTTTATCAGCCAGCTTCTCAGTCTCCCCACAAGCCTCTTCGGCTCAGGGTACTTCGGTGGACCAATTACCGTTTCCGTGGAGCGCTTCCTTTTAGCAGGGGTGGATGCTGCGGTCCTGGGTTTCTTGATGGGCCAGGTTCGGCGCTTCTATCCTTTTCCAGCGTCCTCTGACCCACCTGGGGCCCATAATAACCTTCCTTCAGGGAATGGCACCGTACCGTCCTCCTTTACCGCCTTGGGATCTGAACTTGGTCTCCTTGCGGGAGATGTCTCTCAGACTCCGGTCCTGGAATGTAGTTTTTTCTTGTGGCTATTACATCCATCAGACGGGTGTCCGGGATGGGGCGCTCTCTTGCAGAGACCCTTCCTGGTTCTTCACAGGGATAAAGCGGTTCTCCGGCCCGTTCATTCCTTCTCCCGACGGTGGTCTCTGATTCCATTTCAATGAAGAAATTGTCCTTCCATCACTGTGTCCATCCCCTTCACACCCTAGGGTAAGGGAGTTACACCATTTGGATGTTGTCAGGGCTCTGACGATTTATTTGCCAGCCTCCAATTCCTTCGAGCGTATGGACTCCTTTTTTTGTCCTCCCGGAAGGTCCTCGCAAGGCATTGGCGGCATCCAGGGTGGCAATTACACGTCTGCAATTGCTGAAGCATACTGCACCCGGGGCAGGGTTCCGCCCTTCGGAGTCACTGTTCACTCCACCAGAGCGGTGGTTCTCTTGGGCTCGGAAGATTCAAGGTTTGGCCGCGCAATTGTGCAAGGCGGCTACTGTCCTCCTTATGCACATTCAAAATTTTTTGCCAGGTGCATACTTATGCATCGGCGGGCACTGCCTTGGGCCACATGGTCTTGCAGTCGGCAGTTCTTAGTTGCCTAGAGGGGCGCTTGCTCCATGGGTCTGTGGTTTTCCCTCCCCGTGGACTGCTCTTGGATGTCCCACGGTTTCTGTGTCCCCCAA
Organism: Bufo bufo; assembly: GCF_905171765.1. NCBI lineage: Eukaryota > Metazoa > Chordata > Amphibia > Anura > Bufonidae > Bufo > Bufo bufo. Next base: position 657,930,628 of record NC_053390.1, read on the forward strand.
TGAATATGGGCGAGAAAACTAGATTTTTGTAAAACTTACCAGTAAAATCTCTTTCTCGCTCTTCATTGGGGGACACAGCACCCACCTAGTATTGTTGTTCGGCCACAGTTGTGGCTGTTGCTGGTTAGAACCTAGTTGGGTTCTTGGCATTGTTGGTCTTACACGTTATTTTTTATTTGGTTGGCTTGCTTCTCCTACTGCTTCTCACAAACTGAAGCTCTGTCTCCAGGCTGGAGGGGGTATAGCTGCCAGGGGAGGAGCTAACCGCTTTTGCTAGTGTCAACGCCTCCTAGAGGACATAGCCATACCCACTGTTTCTGTGTCCCCCAATGAAGAGCGAGAAAGAGATTTTACTGGTAAGTTTTACAAAAATCTCGTTATTTAATCTGTTCCCATAAAACTATGTATGAATTCGTTCAGCTTCTCCTGCTCTGTAAATTGATGCTGCTGTTGGATTGGATTGCATGTTTAATGTGACAAATTCTCAAATAATTTTCTTTCATGTCTAATTTCACATGCTGGCGTTGCTTAACGCCCTTCGTCTTTTTTTAATTTCTAGTAAGTGGTTATTTTTCTCTTTTGCAGCCTGTCACTCTTTGGTGTCATCTTGATAGCCATCCAGCAAGCACAGTATATTCTCACCGATTTTTTTAAGTTAAGACATAGAAACTGCTCAAATTCATCCTCTCAGCACATCCCTAACCCAGTGGACACACTCACCTCTGAATCCTACAGGTATGTCTGTAACTAAGTTTTCTGGTGCCTATTTAGTTATTTCTCTATCCAGGTTTAAAGGCTATGACCACATTCTTATTCCATTCTTTTATTGCGGAGTTACTTGTATTTGGGGCTAATAAACATTTTTCTGCACCGTTTGGTTTCTACAGTTCTTATGTTTCACAATGTGTTGCAGCTGCAGAAAGCTGTTCTGTGATAGATCTGTCAGATGGACGCAGAACATCTTTCTGTAGCTGGTTTAGTGTGAAAACTAGTAGATGTAGAAGCAAACGATGCAAAATATTTAATAAAACCCATTACAAAAATTGCTTATTAGCTTCAAATACATATACATCAGTAATAAAAAATGTCTCCAGTTACACAATCCGTTTTTTTTTTTAATCAGATATTTTTTTTTTTGAGTTTTCAAAATGAGAACAGAACAAGAACAGAAAAAAGTAGGCACGCAGGATTGATGTTGCAGAATATAAATGGTACAGAAAACAATGTGATAAAACCTCTTGAACAACAAGAACAAACGTGGTGATTGGTGACAAAAACAGAGTGAACTCAGTGACTGCATAGTTATCTAGTACAATCATAAGTCATAAACAAAAATAATGAGACATTGGGTCTGAAAAGTGGAATGGACTATCAAGTGGAGGGCTAGACCATGGTTTAGATCCAGCGAATATGATCCAGGGTTGCCATTTAAAATAACTTGTGTGTGTCCCAACTGGCGAGTTCTTCCGGTCTGTAAATGTAGTTTACTTTACCCGCCGTTGGTCCACATTTGAAGATGCTTTGGTCAAGGGAATAGGTAATTTTGCAGCTGTGAGGGGAATAGTGGGAAGGTTATTTTAACAAGGGATGGGGTTGGAAGTCAGTAGTCACAGTAGGACTAGTTCAGATGTGAGCTGCAAGCTATTAGAGCATATGGTCTGACACTCGTGACCAAAAAGATTGCAAGCCTGGAAAGAGATACCAGATATTTGAGATGAATCCAGCTGACTCCCACCGATCAGATACTGATGACCTATCCAGAAGATAGGTCATCAGGAAAAAAGAAAAAAAAAACTCTCGGAAAAACCCTTTTGCATATTCAAAATTTTAAGGCCTAGTTAAAGAAAACTGATGAGTAGTCTGTCAAACAGTTGTATTTTGTAGATGTGGTAGGTAGGTTTCAGTGTGCATGGAACTTGCGCTTTGTGGCATTTTTCATGGTGTAAACAAGTTAGGCTAGTTTGACATTGCCAATAAAATCTTCTGGTAGGCTGTTCTACCATAGCCCATTGACTATAGTGAAGCCTGGCAGGGATCCGCCTGTTTTCAGCATTAATTCCAGGATTCAGATGGCCAAAAACCTCTGCCAGCGCTGTTTTTTGACCAGCAGGATCCCAGCACTATTGCCAGAAACAGACCAGATCCCCGTCAGGTCCTATTATAGTTAATGAGGCCTGGTGGCACTCCGGCCCTTTCCTGCTATGCTGGATACGATGAACTCCAGCAGGCTGTTCCTCTTCCAGAACAGCCTGCTGGAAGGTTTTAACACTAGTGTGAAACTAGCCTTAGTTGAATTACTTTATTTCACAGGTCCCCTTTTTATCATTAACTACTAGAAATTCTAGTGTAAAACCTCAGTTTTTAAAATCATGCGGCTCTCTTAATGCATTTGTGTTCTGTGATCATGTTGCAGGGGCAGCTGTAAAAGTTTTACAGACTCTTCCAGTCCACCAGATAAGGGAAAAGGGAAGGGCTACTTGGCTGTTGCAGCTCCACCAGTCCGAAGCCAGAATGCATCCAAGAGGGCACCAGCCACATACAGCCACTCTCAGAAGAAGCACAAATGTTCTGTGTACTACAGCATAAAGCAGAAGCCAAGCAGTGTATCCAGCAATTCACCAACCTGTGACCCAAACCAACCGCTCATTGCTGACCTGCAACCTCCCTCTCCAAAGGACTCCACTTCTAGTGAGACTGTAGCAGAAAGGTGGACAGACTTTACTTCTGTAGACCAGATAGATACGGGTAACCAAAAGCACTTAACCAGCCCAGATGTTCTGGGTGCTAAGGATTCTGCACTGCAAACCACGCTTCTCTCACAAAGGACTATATGTGAAAGCACTTTGAAGGAGAAGCCAATAATTTGTATGTTTCCTGTGGAAACGGACTTCAAAACTTCCTCAGATCAGTTGTCTGAGCAGCAGAACTGTTGTGGTTTATCCTCGTCCAGTAAAATACCTGAAGATAGCATGTCTAATAATCTGCTGCAGCAGCAGACTGAATCACAGCCTGTTTTCAGAAAGGTGGAGGGTAAATACAGTTTTTATTCTATGTTTTGCTTTGATTTTGTGGGTGCATTTTCCACGCTTTTCAGATGGTCAAGCATTGGCATTTCACCCGGTTATCTTGTTGGTTAAGTTATCAGAAGTCCTTCAACATGCAATATTCTGCATTATGTAGTGGCACACAGATCTTACAGCCGTGCAATGTAGATAGGTTGTCCAAACCCACCATTTTTTTTTGCAGATGTTGGGGTGTTGGGAGAGGGATTGGGCATGTCCCTTCTCGGTGCGGCCGTGGCTTTAAATCACTGCTTTGCGATCTTCACCACTGTCTCCTCCTATTGACGCAGCTGTCAAGGAAACTTCGTGTCGGCGCCAAAATTCCACTGGCAAAAAATGCTATGTGAACGGGTCCTAAAGGGTATGGCAATAAGTGGTATAGAAAATCTGCAGTATTT